>NC_081406.1:238820668-239190217 GCF_030272615.1 Cryptomeria japonica
TCAAAGTAGAATGATTTTGAGAATTTTGTATAAATCATCGATGAATTGTTCTATATTTGTTTTTTGTATATATAAATGCCCATGAGCTGAATTTTACAAGTTTAGGGGCATACTTTTTTATATTTAAATGGTAATGAGTTGATTTGTACATATGTACATGCCAAATTTTATATATTAAAATGGTGATGAGCTAAATCACACATATTGTAATGCCAAATTTTGTATAAAAGCCCATGAGATGATTTGTATATTAAAATGGTGATGAGTTGTAATCGCACATATTGTAATGCCAAATTTTGTATAAAAGCCCATGAGATGATTTGTAAGACATTTTTTTTTATAATCAAATAGCCAAGAGCTGATTTGACCATATTTAGAGGCAAATTTTTGAATAATATGTGACAATGTTTTGTGACTATTTTGTGTGTCAATGTTTTGTGACTATGTTTTGAGTATATGTGATGTGTCCCTGGTCAATCATGAGCATTCTTGATTCTTGTATAATCATGGAGAATTATTTGAGTCATTATCAGGTCATAGGGGTCATAGATTGAGACTAGATACAATTTGAGCAAAAATTATCATTGTTGTCAAAAAAATTGTCAAAAAAGTTGTCAAGGAACTTCTACATTGCATCGGTAGGGTATGACACTCGACGTTCTGGTGCATCGGGATGCACGACAGGGGCATGCCTATCATAAAATTTTCCCACCTGGATGCACTCGTGACGTCGGTTTGTGCACACGATGAACTGGATCAATTCTAGCCAATCTTGCAACTTTTCATTGCATGCAACTGACGACTTTTGCAGTATGCAAAAAAAATGCTACCAATCAAAAATGTCTTTGAGTCATCAAAACCCAAGATAGGCCATTCTAGAGGAGCCTCATGCGACCCCACAGGATCAAACGGATCGACCATATGTGTCCTGGATTGGAAGAAACAGTCCATCAAGTTTTGACAATTTTTTGGACTCAAGGCACTTGAGTGATTGCACCGGTACGGTATGACTCTCGACATTCTGGTGCATTGGGATGCATGATAGGGGCATGCCTAGCATAAACTTGCCCACCCAGACACACTCGCAACATCATTTTGTGCACACGATGAACCGAATCAATTCTAGCCAATCTTGCAACTTTTCATTGCATGCAATTGACGGTTTTTGGAGCAGGAGAAAAAATGCTACTAATCAAAAATGGCTTGGAGTCATCAAAAAAAGAGATAGGTCATTGTAGAGGATCCTCACGCAACCCTATGGGATCAAACGGATCGACCGTATGTGTCCTGGATTGGAAGAAACAGTCTGTCAAGTTTTGACATTTTTTTAGACTTAAGGCACTTGAGAGATCGCACCGGTACGGAATGACTCTCGACGTTCTGGTGCTTTTGGATGCACGACAGGGGCATGCCTAGCATAAATCTACCCACTTGGATGTGCTCGCGACATTGGTTTGTGCACATGACGAACCGAATCAATTCTAGCCAATCTTGCAACTTTTCATTGCATGCAACTAACGATTTTTGGAGCAAGCGAAAAAATGTTACTAATCGAAAATGGCTCAGAGTCATCGAAAACTGAGATAGGTCATTGTAGAGGAGCCTCACGTGACCCCACGGGATCAAACAAGTCAATTTTATGTGTCCTGGATTAGAAGAAATAGTCCATCAAGTTTTGGCACTTGAGAGATCGCATCGGTACGGTATGACTCTTGACGTTCTGGTGCTTTGGGATGCATGACAGGGGCATGCCTAGTGTAAACCTGCCCACCCGAATGTGCTCATGATGTCTCTTTGTGCACATGATGAACCGAATCAATTCTAGCCAATCTTGCAACTTTTCATTGCATGCAACTGACAGTTTTTTGAGCAGGCGAAAAAATGCTACAAATCGAAAATGGCTTGGATTTGTCAAAAACTGAGATAGGTCATTATAGATGAGCCTCACGTGACCCCACAGGATCAAATAGATTGACCATATGTGTCATGGATTGGAAGAAACAGTCTGTCAAGTTTTGACAATTTTTTGGACTCAGGGCACTTGAGAGATCGCACCGGTACGAAATGACTCTCGACGTTCTGGCGATTTGGGATGCATGATAGGGGCATGCCTAGCGTAAACCTTCCCACCCGGATGTGCTCGCAATGTTGGTTTATGCACACGATGAACCGAATCAATTATAGCCAATCTTGCAACTTTTCATTGCATGCAACTGACGGTTTTTGGAGCAGGCGAAAAAATGCCACTAATCAAAAATGGCTCGGAGTCGTCAAAAATCAAGATAGTTCATTGTAGAGGAGCCTCACGTGACCCCACAGGATCAAACGAATCAACCGTATGTGTCCTGGATTGGAAGAAACAGTCTGTCAAGTTTTGACATTTTTTTGGACTCAGGGCACTTGAGAGATCGCACCGGTACGGAATGACTCTCGACATTCTAGAACGTTGGGATGCATGACAGGGGCATGCATAGCATAAACCTGCCCACCCAGACGCTCTCGCAATGTCAGTTTGTGCACACGATGAACCGAATCAATTCTAGCCAATCTTACAACTTTTCATTGCAGGCAACTGACGGTTTTTGGAGCAGGCAAAAAAATGCTAATAATTGAAAATGGCTCTGAGTCGTCAAAAACTGAGATAGGCCATTGTAGAGGATCCTCACGTGACACCACGGAATCAAACAGATTGACCATATGTGTCCTGGATTTGAAGAAACAGTCCATCAAATTTTGACAATTTTTTGGACTCAGGGCAATTGAGAGATCACACCGATACGGTATGACTCTCGATGTTCCGGCGCTTTGGGATGCACGACAGGGGCATGCCTAGCATAAACCTACCCACCCGGATTCACTCGCGACATCGGTTTGTGCACACGATGAACAAAATTTGACCATTGCGAGCGTGAGGGTTCTCTCGCACCAAACACATTGTTGTTTATATTCATATTGTCTATTTTTGTTGTTAATATTCATATTGTTGATTACATATGCAAATATTCATTTAAATTTATAAAAGGGCAGCCACCAAATACAGTGAATACACAATAATGAATTGAATATAGGGAGTTTTGTAGGGTTAATTCAATATTTTAGAAATTTTATCAAATCATATTCCACGATTGCAATGTTTTATATCATATATTTTTGTTGTTTATATTCATATTGTTGATTACATATGCAAATATTCATTTAAATTTATAAAAGAACAACCACAAAATACAACGAATACAAAATAATGAACTCATTACACATTTATTTGGTCGAATATTGATATTTATATATATATAAAAAAAAAGGTATGTCTACCAAGTCAATACAAGTATTACAAAAATGTGGCATATGCCATGTCCAAATCAATATACAATAAAAATGTAGAATATATCTACATGTATTGGTCATTCTATGACCAAAACTAACACTTTATGATCCTAAACTTGTGGTGGATCATCAAAATCAAGCCTCTTTGATGCCAGTAGGCGGCTCTGTAGATGGCTGCAAAACCACAATTCAAAAGCCAAGTTAGAATTCTTTTGTAAAAAATAGTTCACAATTAACAACAAAACTATGCATTTAACTTTAATTCCTTTGCAATTGAAATGTAGATTACCTCATCAGCTAATCTAGGAGCTAATGTCTTCGCTCTCCTCTCCTTGTCACTCTTAGGAGTTTTCTTGAAGACATACTTAAATGGATCCACGTTATGGCTGTACCACGAAGGGGTTTATTGTAGATTAAATGTATAGTTAATACAATGTACTCACATAAATATATCAAAAACACGTAAAATCTATAATATAGAGAACAATGACGTACCTATGCCTGAGATGCTTCTCCAATGGATTCAAGATGGCTCACCATCAATGTAGAAACTGTCGCTATTACCTATACAAAAAATATTCAAAGATTAAATACAATTAATATAATGATAAGTATTGAAGGTTAAAAACAATTAATTTTACATATCAAACAAAAGTGTACCGGATCTTGAGATGCTTTTCCAGTGCAAGGAGGAGGGTTCGCCATTGACGAAATAGGTATGGATATTTCCTGTATGAAAAAATTATAAGATTATAATATATCACAAGTTCACATGTACGCGTGCATATAATCATGAAATCAAGAAAATAAAGTAGAGATACATACCTCCTCCCTCTCTTGATCCACGGGCGAATCAGGTGCATTCAAAAAATCCACAAAGCTCAATGGTCGTTGTACATGTAAAATAGACAAAAAACACTAATCAGTCTACAAACCCCAACTAATACTTGATTTCAACATTTTCAAACAATTGTAACAACTAAAAATGTGCTCAATTACCTTCTTCCCACATTTTGGCATCTTCGAGGAATTCTTTTTCTTAGGACAAGCCCTAGACACAGAGGGGGTACCCTTAAAAAAAAAAATTAACATGAGATATTAGTACAGATAATAAATTAAACATAATTTTAAAAATCTAAAATGAAATTACTTGCATATTCCATCAAAACAATACATAAAAAGAGTTTTACAAAATATGATACCGTATAGCCTTATAGGCCAAAATCGATCGCTGAGAGCATGATGTCATCAATCTGGGATATTTCGTCCCCTGTCAACACCTACAAACCAGAAATTGGACCAAGCATTAAAGATAGTAAGTATATCTTGTATTTTTTGAATTCAAAGTGTACTATTCTATTTTAACATGTTACAAAATTTATACCTCAAGCATCGAAGTTGCAGCTATAGTAACTGGGGGAGGTGTATGGCATATCATTGCTGCATCCTAAAATGCACATTATTTGTCTCAATTTAAATAAATGTATAAATGAAAATTCATTTATGTAATTACAAATTTAAAGTGACTGATAAATAAAATGTTATGAATTCAAATCAACACACCTGTGTCTGTGGCTCATGGGCAAACACCATGTCCATCAACTCATCTGTTAGCGCGACATCCTCAACTGTGTGAGCCTAACATCTACAGGCAAATAGTGCACAAATGATATGAGGATCCATCTATACCAGCTGCATCATCTACCCCTGAGCATATCCCCGAGCAACTGAAACACATATGTTGGATGGGCTCTTTGTCGCCCTCTAATGGCTCATCATCCAATATAATAGGGTGTGCTAATGACGTCCCATGCTGGATGATAGCACCAGTCAATGTTGTGGCCACCTAAAGAGTCTGTAGCTCCATCGACTCTTTCAGCTCTAATGGGACAGGATGATGCACCTTGGGTTTAGGTGCTAGGGGGCAGCGACTCTCAGCAGCTAATCGCCTACGGGCTCCAGGTCTATCTTGGGCAGAGCCACCACCTCTACCATGAAACTCTCTCATGTCAAAATAGTTTGGCCGCACATTGAGCACAAACTCACAATATATTTTTCTTCAAAAATATAATGGCACCTCATAATTATTACAAGATGGATCATCAAAGACCATCCACCACCTCTGCCAAAAAAGATTCTTCATCTGCACATTGGTACACCAATGTATGGGAAACCTCTTTGCATTAAGAGGTAATGACTGACCAGTTTTGGGATCAACAAAAAGGGCACATATTTGTTGTTTAGTAATATTTTTGTTTTTTACTCCATCGTATGATAGCCCATTGGCATAGAATTGATGACACCTATCCCTAAAGCTTCCCCATTCGGTAATTTCTATGGAAATAGCTATGGCACCACTAGCTAATGTTTCTAGGCTAGTGGCGAGGGATTGATGATGGTCAAGTTTAGAAGTTTTCAATTTAACAATCAGTCTATTGATTTTAGACATATTTTGTCCTAACTGATTAATTAATTCTTCCTGTGTTTCGGGTGTGCGGTCAAAAGGAGGAATTGGGGGTTGTTCTTGTGTGTTTTAAGGAGGTGCATTTGGTTGTTCTTGTGGGTTTTCAAGAGGTGCATTTGGTTGTTCTTGTTCTAGATTAGAAGAATCTAGTTTTTGAAACAAAAAATGAAAAAACCTAATCAAAATTAACGAAATTAAATTCAAAATGTAAAACAAATTGCATAAACCGGAAAGAAAGACAAAAATAAACAAAAACTAACCTTGATCCATATCTTGGAGGACAAATCTAGCACCCTGTTCACGGTTTAGGGGAGAAAATGGGGAAAAAACGAAGTTAAAAACGCGTTATTCATGGGTAAATGAGACCCAGTTTTTTTTTTTTTAACTTTTTTTACCAGGCACTGTGTACTTGGTTTTATTTGGATTATTAGCACGTAAGCACTCATTTTCCTATGAGCAGCGTGTACGCACTCAATTTCCTAGGCGTAGCGCGTACGCGCTCATTTTCCTAAAAGCAACGCGTACGCGCTACCTTTTCTAGGCTCGAGAAGAACAAACCTAAGCGCGTACGCGGGAATTTCAAATTTTAAAACCGCATACGCACTGCTTGTTTTTCCATTTTTTTTTGGGTGGTGTCCACTTTTCTGACCACCATCTTTGTGCACACGCCCAAGTGCATATCCTTGATTAGAGCTCTTCCTTGGTGTTGAAAGTCTATAATCATTCATAAAATTCTTCTCTTTATTGAGTGGTATATTTTATAATGAACCCTTCTATATTATGATATGCATCCTTGTTGAGAATCTTTTGCTTATTTAATAAGTGTTTCTTTTATAAATTATCTCTCTTTTATGTCCTTGTCTCGATGCTTGGGGGGCAAGAATAATGTTTCAACTCTCTCTCTCTCTCTCTCTCTCTCTCTCTCTCTCTCTCTCTCTCTCTCTCTCTCTCTCTCTCTCTCTATTGAGTTGCATCTTTCATAATTTGATGTTATTTCTTACAAGTGAGTGTGCATTCCTTGTTTGAAATGGTGCATCTTTTATGAACAACCTCTCCTTAATGAAAATGTGCAATCCTAAGAATCCACTTTTTTTCCTAAACATTGGAAAAGGTGTGTATTCTTAGTCCTCTTATCTTTCCAAGATGTCATATTTATTAAGGATCTCCTCTACTCTTGGAGGTAAATATCTTTATGCAAATATCTCTTCATCCTTTGTTAATTATGCATCCCTCAAAAGGATCCCTTAACATTTATTGCAAGATATATCTTTTACAATTATCTCTTACTTTCTTAAAGAAACGAAGCCTACTCAAGAATCTTTATTTCTATCTTGGAATGCATGCATCATTGATTAGTGGATATCTCCTTAGTGTTAAATGTGGGTGTCCTTGTTTCTATCTACCTTAAGACATAAACATGGGACTATATTGTTGAAATCTTAAGGGGGGGCATATGTGCGGCCTCCTAGTTGCATTTTCAACTATCAATTATCAATATGGGATTATTCCATCCCCATGCTTAATCCTTATTTCACTTATCAATATGGGATTATTGTATCCTTATGCTTAATCCTCATTTAATTTATCAACATGGGATTGTTGCATCCTCATGCTTCATCCTTATGTTATGCATCATTTATCTTATACGGGGTGTTAATTCTTGAAACTAGATTAAAAAAAATCTTACATGAGATGCTTCATACTCGAAACCAAACATCACTTGCACACATGCACAAGGATGAGTGGAAATAGAAGAATAGGGATTAGACTAGTCCTACTCTCCTCCCCAACATGGATCACCTAGATGCAAACATCTAGGAGTGAGGTATCTATGTTCCCCTCCTTTTCATCATTCTTCTCATGGATCACCTAGATAACACATCTAGCATGTAGTCATGCTCTCTCTTCTTCCTCAGATGAATTCATAGTTTTTCTATTTGATAGTTCATGTATGATGATGCTTGCTTTTCTCTTTTATGTGATCGCTTGTGTTCATGAGATGCATTTTTTTCAGGAATGATATTTGTTGTTGAGACATTTTGATATCCAGGTATCTTCGGCTAGTTAACTTGAGGTCTTATTTTTTGTTCTTAGCTTTTGTGTCTTGTGTGTCCTTTTGTCTTTTTGTCTTTTTGTCTTTTTATTTTTGGTATTGTTTTAGTGTTCCCTTGCATATGTTTGAGTGAGTTAAGATCCT
This sequence comes from Cryptomeria japonica, assembly GCF_030272615.1. Taxonomy (NCBI): domain Eukaryota; kingdom Viridiplantae; phylum Streptophyta; class Pinopsida; order Cupressales; family Cupressaceae; genus Cryptomeria; species Cryptomeria japonica. The sequence goes on from NC_081406.1 coordinate 238,828,654, forward strand.
AAGATTGGGGGCTTGGTTCCTTAAAATTAGTGATATCTTATTCTCCTTGTGCTTTTGCTCCACATTCATCATCTTCTTCATTTCTCTTTCTTCTACTTTACTGTGACTATTTGCTTAAGCTCACACTCCCGCTAAAGTGGGGGCTAAATGTAGCATCCTAAAATTGCACCCCTTTGCAATTTTGACTGCATTTGGGTCCCTCACCTTAGTGTTTGCATCCCTATGTCTGATTAGGACCCAGTTATGCTTGCATCATGCAATAATGGCATCAATATCACATTTTACCTTGTCTGGACCCCTTATCCTGGCCCTAAATTGGGTTAAGACTAGGGCATGGCGCCTTGGTCCTCCTCAATTGGGCCCTAATTTAAACCCTTGGCCCTATCTCAAATTTGACCGGGAAAACTTTCTTCGTGTTGGCCTATGTCAAAAAATTAATAAGTTTGATGACGGGAAAGTATATAACAAGGTGTTTCCCTCTCATTTGAGCATAAGACAGGTATTGGGAGAATTATAGTCAACCAATCAATCATTCGAGCATTGAAGTATTCATCATCAAGCATTTCTAGAGATCTTCAAGGTTGCATATTCTTCATCTATCCATTGTGGAGAAACATTACATCATTTATTTGCAAGCATGTGTGTGTGATTAGGGTTTTGTCATGTTTATGTCATTTCATACAACATATGTGATTACATTCAAGAAGCAAAGCATCATTATCATTCATTGCAAATCTGAGATATGTCCTTCCATCATTTTATTTTAGTATTTGCAAATTCCATTTCATGGTTAATTCAAAAACCAGGGTTTCACCTAAGGCAAGCCCTTATTCCCAACCTATTTCCCTTTCTTTCTATGTGCAGGGAATAGGTGTACAATTGTACTTCTTAGAATAAGCTTCAGGCATAGAGACGGAACAACCCTTTTTGGTGTGCAAAAAAATCGGAGGACCATATTGTCGTGCCATGGTCCTTGCTTTTTGGGGGCATTTTCACAAGGCAGATCTGAATCAACTTATACTACTCAGATCCAGGTGCATGACAAAATCCCGAAGTTGTAGTTGATTATTTTCTCAATTTTATCTCTAATTTCAGCACTTTACCCTAAATCAGCATTTCAATTTACAAAAGAGGAAATCAAAATTAATTCAATCCATTTAGTATTCATTCCTTATCTGATTTGCGACTGAATCTAGTGGATCCCCTTCCCTCTTTTGAATGTAATGTTTTCCAAGTGAAAATTGATTTTATGGTTTCTCCCTTCTATGTTGTAAATCGCTCGATCAAATTTTCCACATTACAATTACTTTTAACTTGTTAGACTACGTTTTTCTCTTTATGTGTGATTTATTTTGCTACTTTGTGTGTATGGATACATTCATGTGATCCATGTTAGTGGACTAATTTATGTTCATATGTTTCAAGATATGATTACTGGCATATTTCATTTGAGATAAATATATTGATGTTAGTGAAGTTATACTTATGATTTGGATTATATATATTATTGATTTATTATGATGTTTCATGAGATGTTGATCGATTATCAAGTGTAGAAAAGGAAATCTTTCAAAGAGCTTACCAATGAAATTTGGTTGTTTTTCAAGAGCTTACTATTTTTTAGAAATGCCTATTTTAGTAATGTCTATTTTTAGTAAACCATATTTTAGAAAATTTAAATGTGTCTCAAATTGGCCTAATTTTTCATTTGGACAAACTTTGTATTTTTAGTAGTTTCTATATTTAGCAACATGTGAACGTTGACTGTAAGTGTTATTTTTAGAGTAGATCTTTGTTGTATTGTTTGTCTGGTGTTTAGGGTGAAAGGAATGATTTCGTATTACTCATTGTGAGATATATATACACATTCCCAATGGTTGTATAGAAGATAGTACAAGGCCCAAATGTATCTAGCCCTAGCCATTGTCCTAACCTAGGGACAATTACCTAGTTTTCATTTTATCTTGTCAAATTTGTCATGTGGACAATATCTGATTGTGGTAAATTTTGTTTTGATCTTGGCACTATTTTATAATTTATTTGAAGGCGATGGATTTTATGTTATCTTAATTATTAATTTTATTTTTTTGCTTGGTAACATGGATTTTTTAGCCTAGTCCAATCATCAGGTGAGGCCACAAACTAGGAGGCCTCGTCCCTGAATCCATATCTGAGGTATAAGCACCTCTATGCATTAGTCCTATCATCTTGTATATCTCTATAATCTCCTTTATCACTCCATCTGCAGCCATCCTCCTTATCACTCCTTATGCAATTGTCTCTCCTTATCACTTTGTTCTCCTTATCGCTCCAAACCACCTTATCACTCCACTACTTATGTCTCCATCCAAACTCCTTATATCTCCAACTCCTTATCTCTCCACATCATCACTCCTTATGGCTCCCCTCCTTATCACTCCATGTGCCTACTTTGTTCCTTATCCTTGGTTTTCGTTGTTTGCACCGCTATCACCTTTTTGGGTTTGTCGATTGTCATCTTTGCTACCCGCCAGTATCAAGGTCTAAATCCTTGTCAGAGCTAGGAACTACGGACCATCCTGTATTGTGTTGACCAGACAATCAACTAGTATCAACATCCGCGTCAAAAGGGCATGAACACTCTTCCATAATGAACAAAAAAATGAGCACAAACCTACACGGGCAATGACAATGATCATACTAGACGACATTTGAGTCAGAAGGGCATGGACACTCTTCCACAACAAACAACAAGCGAACACAAACCTGCACAGACAAACACAACGAGGGACCGAGGATTCGAACCGGAGACTTTTGTATCAACACGGAGTTGCAACGACTGTTGCACTACGAGGACAACCCCTAATTATTAATATTAATTATAGCCTATGTGTTGTTAATAAAATTATTAACTAATTAATGGTTATTGTGATTTTAAAATGTAATTTTGATTTAATAAATATATTTTTATTATTGGATATTATTTAATTAAATAAATATGATTTTTTTTATTTAGTAAATGAATTATTATTTATTAATGATTTTTTCTTTATTTATTATTTATTAAAAAAAAATTTGTTTATTATTTATTATTGTGCATGTGATATTTTTAATGTGTTAGTGAAAATTATATTTTTTAAGTGAAAATTATTTTGGAGTAGAAATTATATTTTATTTTATTATTGGTGGAACTAATTGTTCTTTTATTATGGATAATTGTATTTTTATTTAAATTAATTATTTTATGGTGGGAATTATTTATTATGATTTGTTCGTTTATTATTTATGATTTTAAATGATTTATTATTATTTTTTAGTGGAAGTTAGTAAGTATTTATTCTTTTTGAGTGATTCATTATTGTTAAATGATTCATCATTTATTATTTTATTATTTAATGAATTATTATTTTACTATTTAATGAATTATTATTTTATTATTTATTTGGAATTAGTTATTTATTGTGAGAATTATTTATTAATTGTAGAAATTAATGATTATTAGTTATTGTCTAATTATTTTTAAATGATTTACTATTTGTGGTTATTATTTTTGAATATATTATTGTTTATTTGATTTTTATTATTTTATTCGATTATTATATTTTAATTAGAATTTATTATTTATTATTTCTTGATTGTCAAGTAATAGTTATTTATTTTTAGGGAATTTGTGATTGTTGATTTAATATTTATTTATTATTGTTTAATTGTTTTAAGGGGTTTTTGGAATTAATTTAATATTATTCATTTATTGATTTAATGTGATATATTTAGGATTAGGGTGTCACTTTCTTTGTGAGTTTTATTTAGTTAATTGTGTTTTATTTATTAAAAAATTTGAGAGTTGATTGTGATTACCATTATTATTTTTCTTTTTGAAGTTTTGAAGAGAGGAAATTGTATTGCAACTTTGTGAAAAATTTCAGAGTGTGAATTTGAGAAGAGGGATTTGTAGTTTTTCAGTTTGGCTTGGGATTTTCCTTGAAGCATGATTTGGATTTTTGGAGCTTGATTATTTTGGAGAATTGGTTATTGTTTTGAGAAGATTTGGTGTTTCAAAATTCCTCATCAAAAAAAAATTCTTTCATAGGTTTTCCAAGTGTTAGAGTTGTGTGAATATTGTTATCATTGATGTCAAACCAGCTATCTAATTTGGACTGGATAGTGTGTGTGGTCTGAATACTAGTCTGAATGTTGTGGATGTTGTGGATATTGTGGATGTGGTATGCAAGGTTGTATGCAATCAGTATGTGTAGTTCAGATGTTTCTATCAAATATTATGTGTTGTGGATATCTTTGGATGATTCATGTTCCAGATTCTTTTGAGTGCACTTTGTGTTCTCTTTGATCCCGGTATCAGTTATGTGGCCCGATATTAGTTGTTTGATCAAAGTTAGTAGTATCTCTCTCAGCTTTGTGTTGTGGCCCTCTTAGTACATGTGGAGTCTACATTTTGGAGATATTGAGCTTGATCTTGTAACAATGGGTCGGTATGCATGGGCCCAAATGAACCTACCCCATTTCGGTAATCTCGGTATATGCATTTGCAATTGAAGTATGCAAAGGAAGTGTGTAGAAGTCTTGCGGAGGCCGACATGAGCATATTGATAACATGTTGGGGATAGCCAATACACTATTTTTGTGACCTTCGGTATATATACACATGCATATGTAGTAGCATAATGACAAGGATAAGTGTATGAAGGTGTGTGGTGTGTGAAAGAGTGTTAGAAATGAAGATAGCAGTGTGTGAAGTATGAGTTGTAGACAGCAAAGGCAGAGAGTGTTGCAGTGGTGCAGTGGTCCTTTACCGAACCTGTCACAAGGTAGTTATATAGAGATCTCTAACCAAATCTATTGTGGAGTTTGACATTTGCAATATTAGCTTAACTTTAGAACTGGTCCCAAGCATTTGGAGATGCAATCCCTTTCAGTTCAACCTTTTCAATTGTAGTGAGCATTTTGGTAGTTAGACATTTTTGTTAGGGTTTCAAGTAGATCCGAAGCAAATATGAACTAACAATTATATGCAGATTTAAATACAAAAGATAAAGGAATAAAACAAGACACAGATAACACAGAGATTTAACGTGGTTCAACTAGAATGGGTTACGTCCACCATACATAGTCGTCCAATCTTTCTTATTATCTAGCAAAAATAGTACATCAACCTTACAATGCCTTAAGCATCCCAGCCACTTATAACATGTGTTTTTAGGGCAACAATCAAAGTTGGTATTTTTAGGGTTTTATTACAATGTCAGTTTTCATCAACAAAAAATACCCCAAAAAAAAAATTCTTAGGGGCTCCCGCCCCCAAACCCCCGCTTTTCTCGGGGGCTGCCGCCCCCGAACCTCTGCCCGAGGCCCGGCTCGGCCCCAGACCCCGGTGAGACTACGTGCTGAGTGTACAGTACTTTTATGATCAGTCGCCACATTTCAACAATCTCCCACTTGGAGACTGATACTACACGATACCACTATACATGCAGCATCTGTTGCATAAAACACTAGGACTCGACTGGTATAAATTCCAAAATTATCAATCAAGAAGACCAACAGAAACTGATGAAGAAATCAGCTTCTCCTGTGGAACTGCCTTCATGAACATATCAGCAAGATTCTCACTTGTGTGAATCTTCTCAAGCCGTAACTGACCCTCCTCCAAAATAGTCTGGATGAAGTGGTACCTGAGCTGAATGTGCTTTGTCCTTGAATGAAAAGTAGAGTTCTTCGCAAGATGAATGGCACTCTGGCTATCAATATACAATGGGCAATCCTCTTGTGTCTGACCCAATTCCTCTAGAAAACATTATAACCAAATCATCTCCTTGCTGGCTTATGTAGTAGCAACATACTCTGCTTCAGTGGTTGAAAGTGCAACAACCTTTTGCAGCCTAGAAACCCAACTGACTGCAGTTCCCCCTATAGTAAAAACATACCCTGTAGTACTCCTCCGTGAATCAATATCACCCGCCAAATCAGAGTCAACAAATCCACTCAGAGCAACATTAGATCCTTTGAAACATAATGCCTTCGTAGTATTCCTTTCAAATACCAAAGAATCCATTTCACTGCATTCCAATGTTCCATACCCGGATTACTCATAAACCTGCTCACAACTCCCACTACATGTGCAATATCTGGCCTTGTGCATACCATTGCATACATCAGACTGCCAACAGCTGATGAATATGGGATGTTTGACATTTTATTAACCTCTTCCTATGCCTTTGGGCACATCTCCTTAGTCAATTTGAAATGACTAGCCAAAGGTGTACTAACTACTTTTGCATCCTGCGTGTTAAATCTTTTCAACACCTTCTTTATATATTCACTTTGGGACAAATTCAAGGTTCTATTTTTCCTTTCCTGTGTAATCCTCATACCGAGAATTTGCTTAGCTACACCCAAATCCTTCATAGAAAATGACCTGGCTAATTTTTGTTTAAGATCATTTATGCGTTCCATGTTAGAACCAGCAACAAGCATGTCATCAACATAAAGCAACAGGATAATATAACTGTCATTATCCAATCTCTTAAAATATACACAATGATCAGAATGACATCAATGATAACCATGTTCAGCCATGAAACTATCAAGTTTTAAATACCATTGTTGGGGTGCTTGCTTTAGGCCATAAAAACTTTTCTTCAACCTGCACACCAAGTTCTCCTTACCTTTGACCTCATATCTCTGTGGTTGCAACATGTAAATTTCCTCCTCCAAATATCCATGGAGAAAAGCTATTTTGACATCTAATTGTTCAAGATGTAAATCATCTACAGTCACAAGACTAAGTACAGTTCTAATTGAAGTCATTTTTACAACTGGAAAAAATATTTCATCATAATCTATACCCTTTTTTTGTGCAAAACCTTTTACCACAAGTCTGGCCTTATATCTTTTCTGACCTCCTTCCTCCTCCTTCAGCCGATAAACCCATTTGTTAGGCAAGGCTCTTTTTTCTGCAAGTAAAGGGATTAAGTCCCAAGTCTTATTTTTCATCAAGGAGTCCATCTCCTCTTTCATGCCTAGCTCCCACTGTTGTTTGGCATCCACCTGCATTGCTTCTTCATATTCTTCTGGTTCACCAGAATCCCTTAATAAAATAGAATACAAAGAAGGAGAAAATCTTTCAGGGGGTCTACTTGTCCTCGTAGAACGTCTAACACTTGCAGGAGTTTGTGGGACAATCTGTTGTTGCTGAGCATCAGGTACCTGTGGTATTTCATTTTTAAGAATCTCATCCAACACCACATAATCTTGTTTGTCTTGTTCATGCTTCTTTTCCTACATCTGTTCTTTATAAATAACCTTCTCATTGAATATAACATCTCTACTTCTAGTTATTTTCTTATTTTCAAAATCCCATAACCGATAGCCATATTCATCTATCCCATATCCAATGACCGTACATTTTTGAGATTTAGCATCAAGCTTGGTTCTATTTTCTTTATCAACATGGACAAAAGTTTCGCAACCAAAAGTTTTTAGAAAAGAATAATTTACCTTTTTGCCAGTCCATGCCTCCTCTGGAATACCACCATCCAAAGGGGTTGAAGGTCCTCTATTTATCAAATAGACAGCAGTATGTACAGCATCTGCCCAAAAATGTAAGGGCAATCTAGCATGCAATCTCATGCTCCTTGCGCGTTCCATGATAGTCCTATTCATTCTCTCTGACACACCATTTTCCTATGGAGTTCTTGGAACTGTCTTCTGGTTTCTAATCCCATCTAAGGAGTAGTAATATTCAAATGCTTTGCTACAATACTCACCTCCATTATCTGATCTGAGACACTTCAACTTTTTTCCTGTCTCATTCTCAACCAAAGCTTTCCATTTCTTAAAAGTTTCAAAAACATCTGATTTTTGTTTTAGGAAATATACCCATGTTTTTCTGGTTGAGTCATCAATAAAAATAACATAATAACAAGAGCCACCAAGAGATGATACCTGAGTCAGTCCCCATACATCTGAATGTACAAGCTCTAACTTCTCACTCTTCTTCTCTTTCCCAACCTTGAGAAATCTGACTCTTTTCTGTTTACCATAAACATAGTTTTCACAGAACTCTAAATCAATCTTCTTTAGTCCTGGCAATAGATTTTTGGAGTGAAGGGTTTTCATCCCTTTCTCACTCATGTGCCCAAGTCTATGGTGCCACATTATCGAATCTGTTCTTGCAACATTTATTGTTGTTGTCCCTGCAATAACTTTATCTGTTGCAGCTAGGGTAGAGTAAGTGTTACCTATACACAGATATAATGTGCCTACCTTCGCACCTTTAGCTATTACTAATAATCCTTTAGCGACCTTCCACATACTGTCTGAGATGGTAACTATGCAACCTTCACTACCTAGTTGCCCTGCAGAAATTAAATTTCTTCTTAAATTAGGAACATGTCTTACCTCCTGCAGAAACCAGTCATTTCCATTCTGCAACTTGATCTTTATCTTTCCTTTTCCAACAATTTGACAGGGCTCATCATCACCCAAATATACCTGTCCAAAATCACCTTGAACATAATCTAGAAAATATTTTCTATGGGGTGTAGCATGAAATGAAGCCCCAGAATCTATTACCCAGGAATCATTAACATTATCCAAACATAAGATTAAAGCATCTTGTAAAGTATTACTTGCAATATTAGCTTCTTTACTGTGATTTTCATTTTTGTCTCCTTCTTTGTTTTTCCGAGACCAACAGTCTTTTCGTAGTACCAGCAATCTTTCTTTCCTCTAGATTGAGAGCGTCCTTTCTTTGACTTCCCTCGTGACTTCTCATTCCAAGGGCCTTTTCCTCTTTCCTTTGATCTTCCTCTATTCTCCACATTCAAAACACTACCCGATGATGTTGGAGTCTCACCTGTGCTTTTCCTTCACATTTCCTTGCTTAGGATAACACCAATAATATCATCAAATACCAAAGTATTTTTACTAGAGACAGAGTTACTTACAGCCATAACCAAGCTATTCCAGCTTTCTGGCAAAGAACATAAAATCAAGAGAGCCCTAACCTCTTTTGCAAAGGTAATTTTTACCGAAGACAATTGACTGGTAATTGTATTAAATTCATTTAAGTGCTCCACTACAGATCCTCTCTCACTTATTTCCAAATTAAACAAACGCTTCATAAGAAATACCTTATTCGAAGCCGAGGGTTTCTCATACAACTTAGCCATTGTTGCCATCAAATCTATAGCAGAATTTGTTTCTGTTATATTGAATGCTACAGACGGTGCAAGGCACAATCGAATGGATCCCAGTGCCTTTCTATCTAAAATGTCCCACTCTTCATCTGACATTGTGGTCGGTTTCTTTGCCTTTCCTTCCAATGGTCGCCACAAATCTTTTTGATACAGGTAATCCTCCATCTGCATTTTCCATAACTGATAATTCTGGCTGTTAAACTTTTCGAACTTGAATTTGGAATCCTCCATTGCTCCCACTCAAATCTGAGAGTCCTGCCAATTTACAGAATACCTCGCTCTGATACCAATTGTTAGGGTTTCAAGCAGATTCGAAGCAAATATGAACTAACAATTATATGCAGATTTAAATACAAAAGATAAAGGAATAAAACAGGACACAGATAACACAGAGATTTAACGTGGTTCACCCAGAATGGGTTACGTCCACCATACATAGCCGTCCAATCTTTCTTATTATCCAGCAAAAATAGTACATCAACCTTACAATGCCTTAAGCATCCCAGCCACTTATAACATGCATTTTTAGGGTAACAATCAAAGTTGGCCTTTTTAGGGTTTTATTACAATGTCGGTTTTCATCAACAAAAAATACCCCAAAAAAAAAATTTCTCGAGGGCTCCCGCCCTCGAACCCCTACCCGGGGCCTGGCCTAGCCCCGGACCCCAGCGAGGATACGTGTTGAGTGTATAGTACTTTTCTGATCAGTCGCCACATTTCAACAATTTTTTCTTTTGTATCTACAATGAGCAGTCTAGCGGTGAGCCGCTTTTGTAATCTAGCAATGAGCCACCCAGTAGTGAGCCACCCCTTTTGTAAACTCAAATATAACTAGTTATATTCTCTTGAGAGTTAACACTCTGATAGGACTTCAAAATATGTCTCGCAAAAAATTTGGTCACCTGGTAAAACTTGTTTATTTTTTGCTATATTGGGTCTTGGATGTACCTTTTATGGCTTAGGGCTTAGGGTTCTCCTTCATTTGTCAAGATTTTTTTTGTAAGCCCTGGACATGTTCTATTTTTTCATTACCTTTTTGAACTTTTAAAGTGACTTTAGGTCATTGATTCATTGGCGAGGCCATGTTATGTTCCTAGGTTTTTATTTTGTCCCTCGGTCCCTTTTAATTTTTCCTAAGTCTTGGTTCGTGACTTAGGTTTCCTGTGGTCATTTTTCTTTTTGATAGTTTTTTCTGTTCCTTTCTAAGTGTCCCCGTAATTCCATGAAGACTTTTGTTGACCATCCTTTTCATTGCAGCATCATGGAGAACTGCCATCTATCCTGAAGTTACCATGTGTCACAAAATGGGTGGCTGAGGCAAATATTTAAAAGGGTTTTTTAATATCCTATGTTGTCAAAGGTCAACGGAAAAGAGTTAAAGCTTGGCCAACTAAAGGGTGTATCATTTTGCATGTGCTAAAAATGGACAGAGATATTTAAAAAGTTTATCGAATGGTGCTCGAGCATTAGCAGCCTAAGCTAAATGGTTTCCAAGTGGACAGATTAAAGATTGTCTTGATCAGACGGTCCTCGCGATCCCATGATCATAAGGTGCAAGGGCATTGACCACCACGGCATCACAGGATGATGCCACATGTCCTCACTGAGAGGGCAGAACTAAAGGTGGGACCATAGAGATGATTTGTAAGGCAGATTGATGCAGAGTTTTCTTATTGGATGAAGGTGGGGTCATATGTCAGCATAGATGTCAATGTCAGATTAACTAATGAAGATTGTTCGATTCACCAGCATGGAGGTAGATCTATGATAAAGATTCAAACTCATTTCAAAAATATTTGGAGCTATTTCATTTCTCACATGAGCAGTAATGATGGATAGTACGTAGGTCTGCCAACACAAGGACATTAAAGGAGAAAATGTTGCCCATTTTCTAATTACCAAAGGCATTCGAACAAGAGTAGAGAATGTTTCAAGAGCTAAAGGAAATTGTTGAAAGCTTTCGAAGCATAGAATTAAAGTTCACAGTGTGAAAAAACTGTTAGTCAAAGTTGTAGCTTTCTCTAGTGAATTTTAAGTTTTCGTGCATAGGGATTGCTTTCAATTTGTAGGGAAAGTGTTTTGATACGAACTAGGGTGGGGAGTTTGAAGTAGAATTTTAAAATCCTAGTTATATTGTAATAGTTGTAATATTTTCAAAAAAGCCTATGTTTCCTGTAGAACTTAAATCAAAAACCCTAGGTTTTCATAATGGCACCCCAAAGACCACACTCTGGTAATATTGAATATCAAAGGAGGAATCTCTATGATGACTTCTTAGACCAATTGAAGCCGTCAAAAAATGATAAATATCAAGGGCAGAGGTTTACACATGGATAGAGATTGGGTGAGGTTTTAGTCGACAATGCTTACAAGATATCAGATGCAAGGGTGCCTATGTCAAGGTTAATCATGTTCAAGATATGGTTCGGTCAAAGGAATCTACCTGCCCCATTTTCACAGGCATGTCAATATGATTTGGTGAAGTTAGTTGTACCTACTATATTCTTGAATGTGGACTTATTGAGAACAATGGCAGATAAGTATGCCCAATCTCAAGGGTTGTGAGGGGAAGAAAAGGAGAAGTTGTTGAGCATCCAGAGGGAGGAGTTTCATGAGGTTTTTAACTTATATGAACCCTCTACATCCCTCAAACCTATCGATTTGGAGGAACTGAAGAATGACTATGAGAAGACAAGGTCTTTAGTTAGATCAAGATTTCTCCCATCTCATTTGGCTAAGGCAAAAGATACTCAGTATTATATTGGCCCAAGTGTTGAAGAGCCTTTTCTAATTGATTCCTTTGCACATCATTTTAGGGCCACCGTTTTCACATTGTATTAGATTTTAGGTTCCCACCCAAGCACAGTAATCCCAAAACCATATATGCACATGGGGATTCAGATGCAGTACCCAAATTTTGCTGTGATTTATGACTTTGCTCCATACCTTGCAGACAAGATACATGAGGGGTTGTTATAGATTAAAAAGGGTGACACTGGTACTCTGTTCTACTAGTATTCCATGCTTATGTACATGTTCTTGTACAAAAGTGCAAATTTCTTTGCATAAGAGATGGAGTTGAGAAGGGTGGTGAATGGAGAAAACATGCCAGTACAAGTTTGGAGCATGGATATGTCATGGGATAGAATGGATGCAAGCTATGTAAGATTTTATAATTGCTTCGCATTCAAGCTTCGGGCTCGGTTGATAGTAAATATACCAAGGATTCCAATGGAGTTGTATGATTTTTTGAGGCCAATGGAAAAAAGGCTAGATTTGAAGCTTGAGCATAATTGGGGGATATTATTCCTTATTATGTGAGCATAGTTATAAGAGTATATGGTTTTCATGGACAGCCACATGTGTTGCCTTCCAATGTTCCACTTAGACTAGGATTTGCAAAAGTTATGTGGCAATTGGGCTGTATGCATGAAGATGAGCTGTGAAAGAGAGCTAAAGGAACCTTTTTCCCTGATTGCACTATAGTCCCATATTTTATAATTCTTAAAGGAGGATGGGTCTATTTTTAATAGGTTTTTTCTCCATATTCCTTGAGAGCTAGCATAAAGAGGCACAGTGACCTAGAGGGTTTTATGTAATGTTTAGAAAAAGAATCAAAGGAACCCAGTTGCCTCATTATTTTGATTTTCCAGAAGACTTAATCGGGAATGAATTTGATTTGGATAAACAAGAGGTTAGAAAAGAAAGATGGGTGGCTTATAATAAGTTCCTTAATAAAGTCCATAGATTGGATCCAAAGTATGATCCGTTGAGAGAATTTAGACCATTTTATAAGAAAATTGATTATTTGATAGAAAATTTGATGAAGTCATGTATGACCTAATGGATGAGGTGGATAACTTGGAGATAACAAGCGGCCAATAAATAACGGAAGAACCTCCAAAATTAGCATCCCAACAAAGGCTATTGTCAAAGCCTTTGCAGCAAAGGCCCCTAGTACAAAGATCATCGTCACCACTAGAAGACCTAAACCAAAGGAGGAGTGACCTATTCACATGCCTTCAAGAGGGAGGGTTATTTATAGAAGAGTAAGAGATGAAAGTGATAGTGAAAAGGAAGAAGAGATAAAGAGGAAGGGAAAGGGGATAATGCAACAAGAAAAACCCCTTGAACCTCAGCATGGGCCTCTTAAGGGGGTAGTGATTATAGATGTTGAATCTCCACCTGAAATAAGCCTTTCACCTCTTCCTTCATCTCCTCCATATAAGATTCAGAAAACTAACAAGCCTGAAGAACAACCTGCACAAGAACCAGAGGAGGCGAATGTGATCATTCTTACTAATGAAGAGATGCAACTCAAAATCCCATCTCCACCAAGATCATTAGATTAGGACCTTTCTCTACTAGACATACAAGGAAAATCCATTTAGGATACAAGGAAAGAGGCATGTGACAAATTCCTAGAAGATGAGACATTTGTTCACAGCCAAGCATTTTTACAGTTGGTCTGGACAACTAAAGTTGAAGAGTATAAAAATAGATGTACTGAGAAGAAGGACCAAAATCTTGACAGAAGTGATAAGGAAGTTGAAAAATAAGTTAAAAGTGAAATTATGAAATAATTTAAATCCATCACTCCTACAGAAGGTAGAAGAATTATTGACCAAGCAGGGGTATTGATTCTTCCAAAATGGAATATTACAGATGTTGTAGCTTTTGATGCAATAAGGAAATCTCAACAGCCTTTGTATAATTCAAAGGAAGAAGTTAGATTGGCATTGCAAGGGTCTTACTATAGCCAAGAATATGCCACATTGGTAATATGGTTGTTAACTGTTGAGGTTAGAAATCCTGACATAGCAAACATAAACCCCAATTTAAGCAGAAGTTTGATTATAAAAAAAGCTTCAAAGACTTTGAAAGCAACTGACTTAACAGTGAATGTGCCAAGGTTGGCATAGGAAACAGCTAAGAGGGAAAAGACAAATAGAGAGGAATACCAAATAAAATATGAGCATGTATTTGCAGAGTATAATAAAGTTTAATAGAAGAATATCGAATTGGAAACTGTACAGTTCAACTACTGCAGCAAAAGCAATTAGAAGCCCCTCCTGATTTTCCCTCAACATCTAAAACACCTCTAGCCACCCCCATTGAGTCAACTTCTAAGCCTCCAATTGAACTTGAACCCTTTGTTTCTGTATTGGAACCAATTATTGAGAAGCCTACATTTTTGTTTGACCCATCCAAGGCTCGGATGCTTGATAAAATAAAGGAATTGGAGCATCAAATAAAAGACACAGAGGAAAGAGTTATCTTAGAAAAGAAGGATATAGTGAGTACAGTTTTGAGCCATTTAAATGAGAATATTGACAATAGGTTATATAGTATTCATTTATTATTTTCTTTATTGTTTGAAGCCATAAATAATTTTGACAAGGATCAAGAGGTAGTTGCGCCATTATTTGGTAAGTGGGTGCATAGAGCTAATGAACTAAAAATGATGTTCATAGCTTCCAAGTTTCATGCTAGTAGACCTCAAGCAATTCAACTAACCTATTTGTTGGTGAAGTCATTACAATAATTTCAGACTCTGCTAGAGAATATAGAGAAGAAAATCAGAGAATTGATGAAGAGTTTCAATAAACTACAAGACACATTGTTGCCTAGGATTATGGAAGAGAGTGGAGATGTTAAACAATTGCAACCATGGAAAGAGAAGGCAGAGAAGGTAATTAATTCTCAAGTAGAATTAATATGTGAAATTTTTGATATAGATATGCTTGAGGATAGTATGGATAAGATCATCAATACAAGCACATTTTTTTAACTTTTGAGAGGGAAGCCAACGAAGTAGCCATTAAATATACTCCATATAGGATGAAGGCAGATGAGGTTATGAATTTTGACTGGCCATCAGAAGAGGAGTATACTAATTGGGTGATAATGTACTTAAATGAAGAATAAGGTAGAAACAAATAGTTAGTTACTTACTCACAGGATTAACAACTTGGTTCCCAGTTTTGGCATCTTGCAGCAGTTATTACCTCGGGAAGTGAATCCAGAATGTCATGAACCAGCGCTAGCATCATCTTCGGTAGTTTCTAAGAAGGCCAAGCATAAAGAGTTTTTTAAAAGATAGTTAGGATATTTTGCCACTAAGGAATATTATTGTAACAAGAATCACAAGTGGTCCAATTATCTTGTGACGTGTGTTTTCTCAGGCCTGAAGCTTGTTGTCTCCCTTGTTTTATAAAAGGGAATTCAGGGCCGTGCAGAAGGGGCTTTTTATGGTTTCTAGAATTTTTTGGTTCTAGATGAGTCCCAGTAGAGATTCATAGGTGAAGTTGAGAGTAATTTGTTAAGTTTGATATAGAGCAAATAGATAGAAAGTTCAGTGTCAAATTCTGTGAAGTTGTTGAATCCTTGGAATGTATACTATTTTTGGCAGAGCTGGTATTTGAATTTAAAAGGACAAAATTCAGATCTATTTCTCTCCAATGTACAATTCTGTCATATTTTGAATGAAATAAATCAAGGGTTTCTTTTCATTTAGCTCACTGTTGTGGTGTGTGTAATTTCTATTTCCTGCTTTAATCTAACGAATTAATTAAAATGCTTGAATAGAATTACAGATTGATAGGACTTGTGCAGAGATTTCAATAAGAAGTTTTAGGTTTGGATACAAATGAGATTTATTGTAAGGTAATAATATCTTAGATCTATATGCTAGGGTAATATTTTGTCATATATCAATATGCACTCTGTGAATTCAATCTCCCAATGGGATAAGGCACTGGTCTAGGCTAAATACTTCTCTTGCTATCAGTATTTTGTTTGAGTCATCTTTGGCTTGATATTTCTTGATAAATAATGAATATCTTTTCATTTTTATGTACGTTTGTTGTCATCTCATGCCCCAATTGGTTGAGGATTACTGTGGAATTAGTCATTCGTGCAGAATTCTTCCTTTGTGTTGAACCTTTTATATGAGATTATCTGCTTTGTTGTAGTGTTATTTATAATTGTGGTGCAGAGGTTGTAAATTCACTAAGGGATCACCCTCCTAGGTTTTGCAAAGCCCAAAGTGCAGAAGGATTTGTCAGGATCCTTGTCATTTGGTCCAAGTCATGGAGATTATTGAGTATTGGAGTTGGCTCCTCTATAGATAATTAAAAGAGTAACTTGGTTGCTACATCAGATAGCGTAAATCCTGTTTGGAAACCAACACACTCTCTATGGTTTTCCCCATTTAGGTTTTCCACATATAAAATACGGTGTGTATCTTGTGGTTGTGTTCTTCATGTTTATTTTGCATTAACTATTTTAGATCAATCAAGTTTGTTTGATATTTTCTATGGAGGGTTTTGGTTTTGAAGAAATTTTTTTAATTTGTAGGAAAATTGATCCTCCCCCCCTCTTAGTATTCTAGTTCTTTCAACTTGACCAACAATTGGTATCAGAGCTTTGGTGTTTTGGTTGGAAAGCTTAACTGCTTGAGGGAGATCTATGTCAGTTGAATCATGACACCTATATGCATGACCGAAGAATTTCAAATGGATGAGGATTTGAAGACAGCTCTTGAAGATTTGAAAAGCATTGAGTCAAAGAATGAAGAATTGAAAGAGAATGTGAAGATAGCAAATGAATGTGTGCAGAAGTTGAGAGAGCAAATCCAGAAGTTAAAGTTAAGGTATAAGGAGGTTAACAATCAGTGGAAACAGGCAAATGAAACTATCAAAGATTTGATGCAAAAGATTGAAGAAAAGGACAAGCTAGAGCACTTCCTGAAAGAAACAATAAAGTGGAATTCTGGAGAATGTGAGAAGCTTGAACAAGAGATGAAGAATATGAAGGCAAAAAACAAGATCCTTGACAACATTAAACTCTTGGACGATTTGATTAACATGCAGCAAGTTATTTCAAACAAAACCGAACTTGGTTTCCAACTTGGTATGTGGTTAGATCAGAATGATAAAGAAGAAAACAAAGAAATCAAAGCTAGAGTGGAGAAGAAGTCAGAATATGAGAGGAAGTCCCAAAATTATAAATCTAATGCAAGAAGACCACCATTTCGATAGCCTAATGCACAGAGGTGCCCATCTTTTAATGGTTATTGTTTTAAATACAATAAATTTGGACACAAGGTAGTAAACTATAGAAGCATTCAGTGTTATAGTTGCAAGATGTTTGGACATAAAGAAAGTCTTTGTAGAAATCATATTGTGAATTAGAATTAGAATTTGATTGATGCAAACAAAAAGAGTTATAAATTCATGGATACTATTACATTTGCAATAACTATGCACATAAGGTCAATCAATACAAACACAGATCACATCTGGTAAGATCTGAAGGGAAGATTATTAACTGTTTCAAATGTAGAAAGTCTGGAGATTATGTTAATCAATGCAGAAATGGAAACATGAAGAAATCTACTGAGAAGAATGTGATGAAGTATGGTGAATTAAAGAATAAAGATAATTTGGTCTGGAGAAAGAAGAGTGTGAACAAAAGAAGTGAGCATGATGTGTTGGATATTGGCTAATGTGTTCTCATTGATGTTAACATATGTGACATATGTGGAAATTGGAGATTGTTGGACAATTTTCTGTGTATTCTAGTGATGCAGTTTGATTGGATGAGTTGGTTTAGCCTATGTATTGTAGATGAGCTGATGTGGTTTAAAGGGTTTCTGGTACATTGTCTATAGATGGTTGATTCTCATTTTCAAAGGTCTGCATGATGATTTGATCGAGTTATGAGATCTAGTATTATGGATGTTATGCAGTGGTTTGTGTTATCATGTATTCTGGTTTGTGCTCTGTATTTCTCTGAAATTGCTATATCTTTAGTTGTGGATGTGTGGAATGTGTTTTGGATATTTATGTGTGTCCTCAATTAGCTTGGTTCATGATTTGGATATTCACAAGCAAATCTTCCAGGTTCACAGTCAATTATATTGATATTCTTGAGCTCTGGTAGAGAGATGATGATGATTATGATGATTTGATTTGTTGTGTTTGTTGTGATGCAATTCGCGTTGCTTGTGAATGTCTTTTGATCATGTTCTATGCATATTGATGGTACGCATTGATTATTGTGCATGTTATTGAATATTTTCCTTGTCCTATGATGTTCTTCATGTTATGCGATATTCTTGGTGGTTGTAGTGTGTTGTGGATGATTGAGGAATGATTGTTGGAGGTGTTGCGTGTTTGTGGTATTGATTTGGGTCCAAACTATGTCTTAGCCAACATTGTTTTGGTCTGCATGTATTGTTGTAGCATATGAGGATATTATTTTGTAATTTGTATTAAGGGTTTAGCTGAACTTGAAAAATAGGTTGAAGGGTTTGTATAAATATATGTAAGATGTATGTCTGCGAGTGTCTACGTTGTATATGTGATTGAATGATTGAGTTCGATGTGTGAACAAGTGATTTGATCTTTCAAAAGTGTGAAGGAGAAGAGAAGTGTTGTAGAGTATTTTGTGTGCCTAACTAAAACTGTACTCAAGTATATGGAGATGTTATTTTCACAGTTCATATGATCCAGATTGTAGTCCGAATTTTTTTGTAAGTTAGTGAGACTTCCTATAAGCCACTGAGCCTTCCCTTAAGGTTGTAGCCTTTCTAGGTTTCTTATTTTGATAATTTAGCTCTAGGTAGTGTGCCTGAATGAATGTGCATTCCCATTGTAATATTCACATTTACTCTTAACAGGGTATTATCTCATTGTGGGTATGTTCCCATGGTGGTTTTTCCCTTAACCAGGTTTTCCACGTCAAAATCTTGGTGTTATGTGTGTTATTGGTGTGGTGTTATTTCATGCTTTAATTGTTAATCATCGGATCTATTTTGTGGTTTAAGTTGTTGAAGTTTTGGTGCAAACTGATTCACCCCTCCCCCCACCTCTTAGTTTGCTACATTGTTGCCAACAATTAGTCTCAAAGCTAGATCCTTCAAAAGAAGCTTGATCGCTTGAGGAGATCCAGTATGGAAACCTTTGCTTTCAAGAAGGATAGTTCAAGATTTGATGGAACGAACTACACTCTCTAGAAGATTCGAATGCAAGTACATTTGAGATGCATTGGAGAAGAATATTGGAAGATCGCTAAGAATGTCTATAATGTCCCTTAGAATGGTCCTTCTACTCCGAATGAGCTGAAGGAAGCATAATACAATATTAGAGCCAAGGAAGCATTACTGAGTGCCTTGTAAGATTCTAAAATGACTAATGTGATGGATCTTGAAACCGCTCATGAGATCTGGATAAATTTAGAAACTTTGCATGAAGTTGACAGTTATGTGAAATTTTCTAAGTTATAGAGCTTGAAAGGAAAGTATGAGAACCTGAAGATGGTGAAGATGAGAATATTACTTATTTTATGTAGAAAGTGAATGAACTTGTGTGTGGAATCAGATGTGCAGGTGGAGTCATTGAAGAAACTGATATTTTTGCTAAAGTGTTGAAATCCTTGACTCTTGATTACAAGCATAAAGTTTCTACTATTGATGAGATATGGACTGTGAAAAATGTGACAAGAGATATGTTGGTTGGAAAGCTTTCTTCTTTTGAGTTGAGTGAGTTTTGAGACCCTCTTTCTAAGACTGAATCTGTATTCAAAGCTATTGTTTCTAGGAAGCATAAATATGATCCAAGAGAAAGTTCTACAAGAGTATCTAGATATGAGAAAGGGATGAAAGAGATAGAAGATGAAGAAAGAGAGCTTGAGGAGATTGAAGCACTTATTGCTAGAAGATTGTGTAAAGGTGTCGATAAGTATGAAGGGAAGTTACCTCTTAAATGTTATTCTTGTAATAAGATAGGACATTTTGCTTCAAGGTGTTTGGAAAGAGAGAGAAATCCTAAGAATCCATTTAATCCATATAAGCCTAAATATTAGAAAAAGTGTTATTATGTTGTTGATGAAAGTGTGATAGATGACGAGTCAAATAAGGGTAATTCAAGAGATTAATTTGTGTTAATTTTTATCAAGGAAGATGATCCTGTAACTACAAATTCTACAAGTTGCACTAATGAAGAGAAAGCTTTAGCTGCTAAAGCTAAGGAGAAAGATGAATGGATAATTGACAGTGGTTTATCTCATCATATGATAGGTGATAAGAGTAAATTTGTAAACTTGGAAAGGTATGATGGTGGTATTCATAAGATTTGGAGATAACAAAGCTTGTGTAATCCATGGTAAAGGTTCTATTTCTCTTGATGGTAAGCATAATACTAATGATGTGTTGTATTTTGAAGGTTCAAAGCATAATCTTTTGAGTGTTAGTCGAATGGTTGATAAGGAACGTAACTTTCAATTCAAGAACGACAAATGTGAGATCTTGAGTAGCTTGGGAACTGATATTGCATCAGGTGCAAAGACTAAAGATAATACCTTTCACTTGAATGTTGGTGGTAAAAGTTGTTTGATTTCTCAGATTGATGAATTTGGTTATGGCATAAAAGGATGTGTCATGTAAATTTTGATTGCATGGTTAAGATAAGTTCTACTCAAATAGTAAGACATCTACCAAAGTTAATAAAGCCTTCTAATCCGATATGTAAGGAATGTCAATAAGGGAAGTAGACAAGAGTTACTTATAAGAGAAAATAGTATAATTCTAATGGATTGTTGGATCTTGTGCATGCTAATCTGTGTGGTCCTTCTAGAGTAAGAAGCTTGCAAGGTGACAAGTAATTCATGTTGTTGATTTATGACTATTCAAGAATGAAGTGGGTTACTTTCTTAAGGGAGAAGTCTGAAGCATTGGAGAAGTTCAAGATTTTCAAAGTTAGATTTGAAACTGAGACTAGAATGAAGATGAAGTGTCTGAGATCTAATAGAGGAGGAGAATTCACTTCTGATGAGTTTAATGCATATTGTGAAGAGCATGGAGTTAAGAGATAGTTATCTGCTCCTAGGACACCACAACAGAATGGTGTTGTGGAGAGGAAGAATAGAATAGTTCAAGAAGCTGCTAGAACCATGATGGTTGAAGGAAACGTTCCACATATATTTTGGAGAGAAGTTGTGAGTAATGTTGTATACACTCTTAACTGAGTAAATGTCAAAGGTGATACTGGTAATACTCCTTATGAGTTGTGGTTTGGTCATGCATCTATTGTTAGATATTTTAGAATTTTTGGTAGTAAATGTTATATCAAAAGAGATGAAGACCTTGGAAAGTTTGATGCTAGATGTGATGAAGAAATCTTTCTTGGTTATTCTACTAAAAGTAAGGCCTATTGATGTTATAATAAAAGATTGAGAAAGATGGTTGAAAGTGTCAATGTGAAGGTTGATTAAGGTAATACAAGATAGATTAGATCGTGTGGATATGATTCTAATGATCAGGATGCTAGTTCAAATAAAGGGAAGCCGGTGTTGAATCAAGTTCAATTCAATCTGGAAAAGATGAAGAATCAAGGAGAAATTGCAGATGTTAATGCAGAAGAAAGAGTTCAAGAACCTGAGGTTCAAGAAAATCCTAAAACTCCCACATATGTAAGGTTGAATCATTCAAAAAATCAAATTATTGGTGATAAGAATAAAGGTGTGATGACTAGAAGAAGATTTGCTAATAAAATTTGTTTAATTTCTAAGATTGAACCTAAGAATGTTGATGAAGCTTGTAAAGATGAAAATTGGATTAAATCTATGGAAGAAGAATTGAATCAATTTGAGAAAAATAATACATTGATTCTTGTTCCTAGACCTAAGAATAAAAAATTTAATTGGAACTAAATGGGTTATCCTGAATAAGTTGAATGAACAAGGTGAAGTTGTCAAAAATAAAGCTAGACTTGTTTGTAAAGGTTATTCACATATGGAAGGAATTGAATATGAGGATACTTTTTCTCCGATGGCTAGAATTGAAGTCGTTAGAGTATTTCTTGCCTATGTTTCTCACAAAGATTTCAAGGTTTATTAGATGGACATCAAATCAGCCTTTCTTAATGGAGAATCGGAAGAAGAAGTCTACATCGAGCAACCAGTTGGATTTCAGCCAATAGATGAAAAGATCATGGTTTGCAGGTTGAAGAAAGAATTATATGAATTCAAGCAAGCCCCTAGAGTCCGGTATGCCAAATTGGATATGTTATATTCAATGACAGTCCCAAAGACACTGAGAGAGGAGGGTGAATGAGTGTCTAACCAGTTAGCAATATATTTAAACTTATTGATAGCTTTGCAACCCAAAACAGTGTACCGATAAATAAGAATTATTGCAGTAAACATAAATAATAGAGATAGCATAGAAACACACCATAACACAAGATATTTAACAAGGAAACCCGGTGTGGGAAAAACCTCGGTGGGATTTATGACCCACAATATTTACTCACTAGCCAATGAATAAATACTACTTACAATAGGGGACCTGTACATGCAGGGAGGCCAACAGTCTAGAGCTCACTGCTCAATGAAGAGTCACACTGACTAGAAAAATGGATAATTAAATCCAATACAATGTACTACTCAAAATAGCATCTCTAATGCTAGGTTCAGTACCGGTTTAAGATCAGATAGATACCTTATCCAAAAACCTTCACTGCTACTAAACAATTATTCTCTACCATACATATTATCTTATATCATGTGTCTCCCATCAAAATGACCATAATATCTCATACATATATGAGTCTTTTATAATATACCATGTTGGCTTACAAAAGATAATTATATTACAATAAACAAAAGTTCATCTCATGTCGGCTAGAGTGTCGGTATGCTTTGTTTCCGATGTAATCTGAATGTCGATGAAGTGCCAATTGGTTGCCATCAATGACAACATCAACTATTCTCATAAGAGTGTAGATTGCCAATAGGATAAGTATTTGATGAACCTTGGATTCAATAAAGGTATTGCTGACAATAATCTTTATTTCAAGATTGATCATAATAATATCTTGATTGCTTAAGTTTTTGTTGATGACATTATCTTTGGAGGAAATGATTATCTATGTAAGAAATTTTTTGAAGAGATGTAGAATGAATTTGAAATTTCTATGATTGGTAAAACAAAATTATTTTGTAAAGTGGAAAATTGGACCCTAGTGGTTCCCCACCTAGGGGAGAGAAAGGAAACCACTAGGATGATTTTCACTTGATGCTCTTAGCAATTTACATTCAAAAGAGGGGTTGAATCCACTAGATCCAAATCTAAGAGAAATAAGGATGTGAATGCTAGGATTGCAAGTGTTGGAATGTAATTTGCCCTCTTTTGTAAATAGATATGTTGACTTGTTGACTATGCAGAAAAGGAAGACAAAATGGATGAAATAAGGAGCTATCGATTCAGGATCGCATTGTAACTTTGGATCTGGGATATTTAGACTAATACAGATCTGCCTTGCAAATTTAGAGAAAAGTCATTGAGACCGTGCGTCAGTTATGTACGGTCCTCCAAAAAATCTGTGAGTCAAAAAGAGTTTTTCTGTCTCTACAAATGAAGCCTAAATTTGCAATTACAGTCACTCACCAGCAACCTGCACATAGAAAAGAAGGTAAGAAGGGTTGTGGATAGGGTTTTTCCTTAGTCAAACCTCGGTTGAGTAATCAACCTTGAAAGAAAGTAATTGCAAATACTTAAATTTGAATAATGGAAATGTATACCTTGTAGATCTGCAATTTGTTGATGATGGTTGCTTTGCTTCTTGAATGTAATCACAAGTGTTGCATGAAATGGCATGTAACATGAGAAAAACCCTAACACACACATGCTTGCAAATGAATGTTGTAATGTTGCTCCAATGGATGAGTTAAGAAGACACATGAAGGAGAAGAAGACTTGATGAATCCTTGAAGGCTTGAACGCTTGATGATGATAACGAAGGCCTCCTCATGAATTTCACTTATTCTTGCTTCCTATTTCTCCTTTCCGAATGAGGGAACTAAGTCTCCTTTTATACTTGCCTAGGAGGGTTAATTTTCATCTCAACAAAGGCCAACATAGGAGAAATTAAATCCCGAAAAGAAAATTAGGTCCAAGGGTTGGATGGACCCATTTTGGGGCCAAGCAAAGAGGGAGGATAGGGGCACCACGCCCTTATCCTGCCCTATTTTGGGACTTGGATAGGGTCATGAGGTGACATAAGGGATGAAACAAGAGAAATTTTGGAAGAATAATGTAGAGAGGATTCCCAATTGAGTAGGGAGATGCAATCGCTAGGGTGAGGACCTAAAACGTGGTCAAAATTGCAAGGGTCGCAATTTTATGACGCTACATTTAGCCCCCACTTTAGCAGGAGTATGGGTTATGCCAATACTATCGGTAAAGTAGAAGAAAGAGAGAGATGAAGATGAGAGATGTGGAGAAATACCACAAGGAGTATAAGATATCACTAATCTTAAGCAACAAATCCCCCAATATTAGGATCTTAACTCACTCAAACATATGCAAGAGCACACAAAAAAAAAGAACAAGACAAGACACATGATAAAAAAAAAAAATGAGACCACTGTTGGCCATATGATGGAATTGATTATGTGTTGCATTGATGTTTTGTCATTGATGTCAACACTTGTTGTTATGGTTGTTTACCGGCTTCTGGTAGATGGATTGGATTGCAAAGATAATCAGTTGAGTGTCACCAGTATGATCTGGATGATGGAATAAGTTTGTATGGATGGTTCATATGCTTTTGAAGTATCTTTTGGTCAGGTGGTATTGACTTTATGATCGGATGTTATCTTATGTTCTAGTAAGCTTGCTTTATTGGTCCGATAAGGGTTTCACCGCAGAGCGTTATTGAAGAGCTTTGATGTAATGCATAAGTGGAATTGGTGCAACTTCTAGAAGGGATTCAGGATGCTGATGGTGATTGTGTTTGTGTCTCGACTGATTGGTGTCATTGCTTTGGCGTGTGTGGATCAAATTTAGGTCCAGTGCTATCTAGGTTATGGACCAGTTTGCATGTAACGTGTTGGTGGATGTTAGGATTCCCAAAGATACTGAGAGGGGGGGTGAATCAGTATCTAACTGGTTAACAAATTTTCTGACCTTATTAAATATTTTGCATTCCAAAACAATGTACTGGTAAACAAGAATTAATGCAGTAAATAAGAACAGTAAAGACAACATAGAAAGCACACCATAACACAAGATGTTTAACGAGGAAACCCGGTGTGGGAAAAACCTCAGTGGGATTTGTGACCCACAATATTCACTCATTGGCCAATGAATGGATATTACTTACAAGAGGGGCCTGCACATGCAGGAAGGCCAACTACCTAAAGCTCACTGCTTAATTACAAAAGGAAGTCTCACTGACTTACAAAATGGATTATGAAAATCCAATATAGTGTACTGCTACAAAATAGCGTCTGCAATGCCAGATTCAGTATTGGTGTAAGCTCATACAACAACCATAAACCCTTCTACAAAATCTACCTTAATATTCTCTCTACATATCCATCATATTTATCCTCTATGTTGTCGCACAAAATGATCTACAAGATCTCATACTTATATATGAGTCTTATTACAATATGCCATGTTGGCTTATAAAAAGATATTATAATTAAATACAAAATACAATAATCAAATCTTGTCAGCTAGGATGTCGATAAACATTATTGTCGATGTCGGTGAACTATCTGTTGGTGTAGAGTCTTTCAGTGCCGGTGCCTGACGGTGTCATAAGATTGCAAGGTTGCCATCAATGACAATACCTTCAATCACCTACAATTCTCATTGGAGTGTGTAATACCAACAGTGGATCCTCTGATGTGCTTCTGAGATGTTTCATTGATTGGATGATGTTTTTTTGGCCTTAGGCTGACATGTGTTATGATTTTATTTCAGGATTATGTAATGGATCTATTGTATTATCATTTGTGTGGCCGACCTAATTAGTTAGGTCCCGGATTGGTATAAATGTATGTAAGATCTCATTGTAGATTAGATATAGGAATAGGCAAGGAGTGAATAATGTAATAATAAATTGTGCAGAGGATTTGGTCGATCATAGGTGATCGAGTTGGGTTTATGTAAGAGGTTTAATACCTCTGGTATAGGGCTTAACCAGAACTGTAATCTAGCATATTTGATGCTATCACCGGCAATTCTTCTCTCTATATTGTAGACCAAATATCTTGAGGTGGTTGACATCTTTGTAGTCAGTGAAACTCCATTGTGATGAGGAGTGTGCTCTAGGTAGTGTGCCTTCATGTATGTGTGGGCCCCTATTGTAATCATATACTTGCTACAGAAGTAGCATCTGACTGTGGGTAGGGCTTCCCACCATGGTTTTTCCTCATTGAGGTTTTCCATGGACAAATCATGTTGTTATGTGTTATGGTTGCATGGTATTGATTCTCTGGTTTTGATTTATGCTTTAATGCTTAATCAGTTATTCCAGTATAAGGTTTTAAGTGCTTTAATTCACATAATCTATTAACAACTGATTCACGCCCCCCCCCCCTCTCAGTTGTTTACCGATTATCCTAACAATTGGTATCAGAGCTTGGTCCTCTTTTTGTAGAAGCTTAACCGCTTGAGGAAGATCCTATGGCAACTAATAGTTCAACTCGTGTTTTTAAAAAGGACGTCCCTAGGCTTGATGGAACAAACTATGGAGTATGGAAGATTCGGATAGAGACTCATTTAAGATGAATTGGAAAGGAAATTTGGGAATAACTCATAATGGTTACACTCCTCATAATCCGGCATCTGGCATTCCTGCACTGGTAGACTTGGATAAGAATATTGAGAATGACTGCAGAGCTAGAGAATCCCTATTAAGTGCCTTATCAAATTAGCAAATAATGGGACTATCAGACAAATCATTGGAAAAATCTATATGGGACAAGTTGGAGACTCTGAATGAAGGTGATCTTACTATTAACATTGCAAAATGTGAATGTTACCGAGTAAGATATGAAAGCTTGAAGATGGAGGAACATGAAATAATTTTTGCATTCATGGAAAGGGTTAATAAAATTTTATTGGGAATTCAGTGTTGTGGTGGATCTCTGAGCGAGGAAGAGATTGTTTCAAAAGTGTTAAGGGTTTTGGCATCGGCATATAAGATGAATGTAACTATAATCAATGAGCTAAGAACCATGCCTAATTCTTCTATCAATAGAGATACTCTTGTTGGGAAGATATCTGCTTTTGAGCTTGAGGAATTTGGTACTCCTGGAGCTACAAAGATTGATACTGCATTTAAGGCATCTACACCATCAAATGGCAAGCAAGATTGGAAAGTGTTGTATGCAAAGGAATTGGAAGAGATTAGGAAAGAAAATGAAGATCTTGAGAAACTTGAAGCCCTATTTTCTAGAAGGATGCCTAAAGGTCTGTCAGGAAGTAAGTATGAAGTAAAATCTCCTTTCAAATGTTTTGCATGTAATAAGATAGGTCATTTTTCATCTAGATGTCCTAAAAGGAATTCAAAATTGGAAGAAAGAGAAAGAAGATTTATTAAGTCTAACCCTGAATATGAGATCAAGCATAAGTATAGGAAATAAAAAAATAAGTCATGCTACTATGCTAATGAGGAAGGAGTAACTAATGACTCAGAAGAGGAACCAGTAGGAGATTCAGCTAGTAGATCTGGAAATGGAAAAGACTGGGTATTTTATACTATGAAGGAAGATGATCTGGAACCAGTTATCAAAAATGAGGAAAAGGCCCTTGCAGCAAAAGTTGACACATATGAATGGGTAATAGACAGTGGATGTTCTCATCATATGATAGGTGACAAAGGAAAGTTTCTAACCCTACAAGAATTCGATGGTGGTCAAGTCAGATTTGGTAATAACAAGGCATGCATGATCAAAGGAAGAGGAACCATTTCATTGGATGGTAATCATAACATTGATAATGTCTATTATGTTGAAGGTATGTGTTGGTATTTTGGTATGGTTTTTTCATTGATGTCAACACCTACTAACACTTATCAACTCTGGCACTTTGGAGAATCAGCAACATTCACCGGCAAGCAAATGACTCATGCACAGTCATCGGTATTTGGTACACCGATAGGATATAATGATCACTGGCACATGGAATGGCATGGAAAACACTTGGTTATGTTGAAGACATCGTTTGGACACTTTGTCTTGAAGATTTGATTATTGGTATATTCGTATTTGCATATTTGTTGTTACTAGCAAATAGGTCCAGGTTATACACCGGTAGGTTTATCTTTTCCAGATCAGCAAGGCATGCTATGGAGATGTCTTATTATTGTTGTAAATGCATTAAGCCGACATGTTCAATTGGTCATTGCATCGGGCATTAATCTATTTGTAAATTGATTTTATTGTAATATCCTTTAGAGCCGACCTACTAAAATTGGTCCTAGGTTATAATATAAATGTAAGATCTTATTTGTAAGATCAAGGTGTGGAATGCGAAGAAGAATTGTGAGAAGGTATATGCGAGAATAAGCAGAGCTATACACCCAGACATCATTTGAAGGTGAAGCAAGGTTTTTATGAAATCATATCAGAACTACACTGGTACTGAATCCAGCATATGAAGATGCTATTTTGAGAAGTACATTCTTATTGGATTTAACCATCCAATTGAAGTCAATGTGACTCCTATTTTGTGTTTGAGTAGTGAGCTCTAGGTGCTTGGCCTTTCTGCATGTGCAGACCCCATTTGTATACACTTACTATCTACAGTAGTATCATCTAATTGTGGGTAAGGTTTCCCACTATGGTTTTTCCCCTTACAGGGTTTCCACATACAAATATTGGTGTTAAGTGTTGTGGATGACTTTGTCTTTTAGTTTCATGCATTAATCTTTACCGGTATTGCAATTATCTGATAAAACTGTCCACCGGTATAAAAGAATGGTTTACCGGTATCAAGCAATAAGTTGGTTAAGTTGTTTTGGTTTGAATTTATTTGACAACTGATTCGACCCCCCTCTCAGTTGTCTCTGGGACCTAACAATTGGTATCAGAGCTTAGTCCTCTTTTGCAGAAGTTTAACAGCTTGAGGAGATCCAATGTCTACTAACTATTTCAGGAAGGACAATCCTAAAATTGATGGAACCAACTATGGCATATGGAATATCAAAATGGAGACACATTTAAATTGCATTAGAAAGGACATCTGGGAAGTTACAAAGAATGGCTATACTGCTCCTACTCCCGGTTAGCCTAATCCACCTACCTTGGGAAAAGATGAAGAAAATGATTGCAAAGCAAGAGAAGCACTTTTGAGTGCATTAACAGATCAGCAAATCATGGGATTATCAGATAGGTTCACTGCTAAAGCTATTTGGGATCATTTGGAAACACTGAATGAAGGAGATTCCACAGTCAAAATTGCAAAGCTTGAAAGCTTCCGGGTCAGGTATGAAAATCTGAAAATGGAAGAAGATGAAAGGATTTATGATTTTATGGAAAGAGTTAATGAAATTGTTTTGGGTATTAAATATTATGGAGGAACCTTAAGTGAAGATGAATTTGTTTCAAAAATTTTAAGAGGATTACCACCGGCATATGAAATGAAAGTCACTACTATAAATGAGTTAAGAACAATGCCTAATACATCAATAATTAGAGATACATTGATTGGAAAACTTTCAGCCTTTGAAATTGAGGGATTTGGTCATGTTGCTACTATAAAGATAGATTTAGCCTTTAAAGCGTCAACATCATCTGCATCATCATTTGACAAATCTGATTGGAAGTCCTTTTATGCAAGAGAACTTGAAGAAGGCAGGAAAGAAAATGAAGAACTTGAAGCACTATTTGCAAGGAAAATGCCTAAAGGTCCAGTTGGAAGTAAGTATGAAGGTAAAGCACCCTTTAAATGTTTTAACTATAATAAGATTGGTCACATGGCTTCAAGATGCCCTGATAGACATGCTAGACTAAGAGAAGAAGCTAGAAGAACATACAAGCCTAACCCTGAATATCAGAGATACGGATTTAAGAAGAATAAAGACAAATCTTGTTATCTTGTTGATGAAGGAGTGACTGATGATTCTAATGAGGATCCGGCAGACAATGGATGGGTTTTTGTTGCTATAACAGAAGACCAACCGGCACCTACCATTCAACCGGTAGAGCGAGCCTTGGTAGCTAAAGTTAAAGTAAAGGATGAATGGATCATTGATTCGGGATGCTCACATCATATGAGAGGAGATAAAAGTAAATTCTTGAACTTTCAAGAATATAATGGAGGTCTAGTGAGATTTGGAGATGATGAAGCTTGTCTGATCAAAGGTAAAGGTACAATATCTCTTGATGGAAAGCATAATACTGACAATGTTTACTATGTTGAAGGTTTAAAGCATAATCTTTTGAGTGTTGGTCAATTAGTTGAGAAAGGATTTTAGTTACAATTCAAAAATGGAAAATGCAAAATCATGAATAGAACTGGTTTAGAAATTGCAACCGGTAATCAAACTAGAGGTAATATATTTCATTTGAATAACAGTGAAATGACATGCTTGATTGCACATATTGATGAAAGTTGGCTATGGCATAAGAGACTCTATCATGTAAACTTTGATTGCATGGTAAAAATCAGTACTACTAAGGCAGTTAGAGATTTACCTAAAATTGTCAAACCTCACAATACAGTATGTAAGGAATGTCAATTTGGAAAACAAGTTAGAGCCACCTTCAAAAGTATTCCAGAAAAATCCAATAATGCTCTTGACTTAATTCACGCTGATTTATGTGGTCCAGCTAACTAAAAGTTTACAAGGTGATAGATATTTCATTCTAATCATTGATGACTATTCTAGAATGTGTTGAGTTACTTTTCTCAGAGAAAAATCAGAAGCACTTGGGAAGTTCAAACTTTTCAAAGCAATGGTAGAAAATGAAACCGGTAAGAAAATCAAATGTCTAAGATCAGATCAAGGAGTAGAATTTACATCTAAAGAATTTAATGCATTATGTGAAGTGAATGGAATCAAAAGATAGCTATCAGCACCTCGGACACCACAGCAAAACGGAGTTGTTGAAAGGAAAAATAGAACTATCTTGGATGCAGCTAGAAGTATGTTATCAGAAGCAAATCTACCACATGTATATTGGAGAGAGGCAATAAGTATAGCGGTCTACACATTCAACAAAGTTCACATCAAAGGTGAAACCAGTAAGACCCCTCATGAACTATGGTTTTTTATTACTCCTACTCTTAAATATTTTAGAATATTTGGAAGTAAATGCTATATTAGAAGAGATGAGTATATTGGGAAATTTGATCCTAGAAGTGATGAAGGAATATTTCTTGGTTATTCATCTAAGAGTAAGGCATATAGATGTTTTAACAAAAGATTGCAGAAAATTGTTGAGAGTACAAATGTGAAGATTGATGAACAATTCAGAGGAACTTCAAGGTATATAGATTCTGAACCGGCATCAGAGATCCTAACAAATGAACCTACATTGAACCCACCAGTATCATCTGAAAATTCCACAGTAACTGAGGAACAACAGCAAACAAAGACACCCTGGTATGTAAGACTGGATCATTTTGAAGATCAGATAATTGGAAATAAGTATAAAGGAGTTATGACAAGAGGAAGATTGGCAAATGAAGAGGTATGTCTTATTTCTCAAATTGAACCATCATAAATTAATGAGGCATGTGAAGATAAACACTAGATTAAAGCTATGGAAGAAGAATTAGAGTAAATTGAGAAGAATAACACTTGGACATTAGTTCCCCGGCCTAAAGATAAAAATGTAATTGGAACCAAATGGGTATTCAGAAACAAAATTAATGAAGATGTTAAGGTCATCAGAAATAAAGCAAGACTAGTGTGTAAGGGATATTCTCATAAAGAAGGAATTGATTATAATGAGACCTTTGCACCAGTAGCCAGAATTGAGGCAGTCAAATTATTTTTGACTTTTGCAACACATAAGAACTACAAAGTATATCAAATGGATATTAAATGTGCATTTCTGAATGGAGATCTTGAAGAAGAAGTTTACATTGAACAACCTGATGGATTTTCTTTGACAGATAAAAAAGATATGGTTTGTAGGTTAAGGAAAGCTTTTTATGGATTGAAGCAAGCTCCAAGAGCTCGGTATGCAAGATTGGATAAGTATCTTTTGAAGATTGGTTTTTCTAAAGGTAATGCTAATAGCAACTTATATTATAAAGTGACTAATGATGACATCTTGGTTATAGAAGTTTTTGTTGATGATATAATCTTTGGAGGAGAAGATGGATTATGTAAAGAATTTGAAATGTCTATGATTGGAGAAATAAAATTCTTTTTAGGATTGTAGATTTCACAGACTAACAAAGGTATATTCTTGAGTCAATCCAAGTACTTAAAGGAGTTACTAAAAAAATTTGGGATTGAGAACTCTAAACTGGTAAGCACACCTATGACTACAAGTGACAAACTATCACTAAGGGATGAATCTACACCTGTTAATCCAACTAGGTACAAATCTATGATAGGAGGTTTACTACATTTGACACAAACCAGACCTAATATCATGAATGCAGTATGTATTGTTTCAAGATTTCAGAGTAATCCTAGAGAAAATCATGAATCAGCAGTAAAAATGATTTTTTGGTACTTACAAGGCACTACAAATCTTGGATTATGGTATCCTAGAGATGAAAACTTTGAATTATGTGCATACACAGATGCAAATTGGGTAGGAGATGTGGATGATAGAAAAAGCACCACTGGTGGAGCATTTTTTCTTGGAAACAGACTAGTTTCTTGGTTGAGTAAGAAACAAAGTTGTACATCCTTATCAATAGCAAAATCAGAATATGTTGCAGCAACAACTAACTGTACACAAGTACTATGGCTTAAGCAAATGTTGAAAGACATAAAAGTAAAATGCAAGGAACCTATAACTATCTATTGTGATAACATTGCAGCAATTGATATATCTAAGAATCCAGTACTACATTCTAAAACCAAACATGTTTCTATCAAACTGAATTTTCTAAGGGAAAATGTTGAAGTAAAAGAAATAAAACTGGTTTATGTGAATACTAAAGAGCAGATTGCAGATATTTTTACTAAACCTCTACCTAAGGAGACTTTTGAATATCTTAGAGATCAGCTTGGGGTCATACCCCCACCGGTAGATACTTAGAGAGTTGATGTTTGTCATCAACCGACAGAATTAACAGAGAATTCTTTTACTTCGGCTTTGATGAGGAAGCTACTTCTCGGGGGGAGTAGTTGGTATACTAAATTGGTTGGTATTTTGTATATGAACTTGGTTTTATAGTAACTTTGGCATTTGATGTCAAAGGGGGAGAGATTGGTATGGAAAAACACAAGGAAACACATATCACTCTTAGGGGGAGAGATTGTTACTTTGGGAGAAATTACTTATGTTTTTGTAATTGTTGGAATTTTGGTATTTGGCATTTCTACTTTGGCACTTTGATGGTTTTTCCATCTTGTGTTGCCATCAATGCCAAAGGGGGAGATTGCTGGTATTTTGGTATGGTTTTTTCATTGATGTCAACACCTACTAACACTTATCAACTCTGGCACTTTGGAGAATCAGCAACATTCACCGGCAAGCAAATAACTCATGCACAATCACCGGTATTTGGTACACCAGTAGGATATAATGATCACCGGCACATGGAATGGCATGGAAAACACTTGGTTATGTCGAAGACATCGTTTGGACACTTTATCTTGGAGATTTGATTATTGGTATATTCATATTTGCATATTTGTTGTTACCGGTAAATAGGTTCAGGTTATACACTGGCAAGTTTATCTTTTCCAGATCAGCACGGTATGCTATGGAGATGTCTTATTGTTGTTGTAAATGCATTAAGCCGACATGTTGAATCGGTCATTGCATCAAGCATTAATCTATTTGTAAATTGATTTTATTGTAATATCCTTTAGATCTGACCTACTAAAATTGGTCCTAGGTTATAATATAAATGTAAGATCAAGGTGTGGAATGCGAAGAGAATTGTGAGAAGGTATATGCGAGAATAAGCAGAGCTATACACGTAGACATCATTTGAAGGTGAAGCAAGGTTTTTGTGAAAGCATATCAGAACTACACCGGTACTGAATCCAGCATATGAAGATGCTATTTTGAGCAGTACATTCTTATTGGATTTAGCCATCGAATTGTAGTTAGTGTGACTCCTATTTTGTGTTTGAGCAGTGAGCTCTAGGCGCTTGGCCTTTCTGCATGTGCAGACCCCATTTGTAGACACTTACTATATGCAGTAGTATCATGCGATTGTGGGTAAGGTTTCCCACCGTTGTTTTTCCCCTTACAGGGTTTCCACATACAAATATTGGTGTTAAGTGTTGTGGATGACTTTGTCTTTTTGTTTCATGCATTAATCTTTACCGGTATTGCAATTATCTGATAAAACTGTCCACCAGTATAAAAGACTAGTTTACCGGTATCAAGCAATAAGTTGGTTAAGTTGTTTTGGTTTGAATTTATTTGACAACCGATTCACCCCCCCCTCTCAGTTGTCTCTGGGACCTAACAGTGTCAAGCATAATATTTTAAGTGTAGGATAGTTTGTAGACAGAGGATTTCAATTACAATTCAAGGATGGAAAGAGCAAAATCATTAGCAAATCAGGTTTGGAGATTGCAACCGGTACACAGACAAAAGGTAACATCTTTTATTTGAACTCCGGTGATATGGCATAAGAGGTTCTGTCATGTAAATTTTGATTGCATTATAAAGATTAGTTCAACTAAGGCAGTTAGAGATTTACCTAAGATTGTGAAGCCTCATAATCTGGAATGTAAAGAATGTCAAATGGGTAAGCAAATCATAACTTCTTTTAAGAGAATGCCTGATAAATCTAATGATTTTCTTGATTTGATTCATACTGACCTATGTGGTCCTGCTAATACAAGAAGCTTTCAAAGTGATAGATATTTCATGTTAATCATTGATGACTATTCTAAAATGTTGTGGGTTTCTTTTCTAAGGGACAAATCTGAAGCCTTTGAGAAATTCAAGATCTTTAAAGCTATGGTTGAGATAGAGACAAGAATGAAAATCAAGTGTCTGAGATCAGATCAAGGTGGTGAATTCACATCTAGTGAATTTAACAGTTATTGTGATAAAAATGGCATTATGAGATAGTTATCTACACCCTGGACACCTCAACAGAATGGCATTGTGGAAAGAAAGAACAAAACCATTTTGGATGTAACTAGAAGCATGATGATGGAAGCTAATTTTTCTCATATATATTGGAGAGAAACAATAAGTACAAAATTTTATACATTTAACGGAGTTCACATCAAAGGAGATGCTGGAAAAACACCTTATGAATTACGGTTTGGTCATTCCCCTACTCTTAAGTATTTTAGAATCTTTGGAAGTAAGTGTTATATCAAAAGAGATGATTCCATTGGAAAGTTTGACCCTAGATGTGATGAAGGAATATTTATTGGTTTTTCAACTAAAACCAAAGCATATAGATGTTATAACAAAATATTGCAGAGAATTGTGGAGAGTGCTAATGTGAAAGTGGATGAGCAGTACAAAGACCAAGCTAAATCTTATGACAGTGAACTGGTAGTGGAAATGATCATAACTTAACTGGTAGTGCATGTACCAGAATAGAATAATGATCCATTTACCTTAGCATCATCAGAAAACTTAACTGTAACTGAAGAGCGGCACAGAGAACCTGAAAATCAAAAAACACCAAGGTATGTAAGGCTAAATAATTCTGAAAATCAGATCATTGGAGACAAAAACATGGGAGTTATGACAAGGAGAAGAGTGGCAAATCAAGAGGTATGTTTCATTTCTCAAATTGAACCAGCATCAGTAGTTGAATATTGTAAAGATGAATGTTGGATGAAAGCTATGGAAGATGAATTATTTTAGATAGAAAAGAACAATACTTGGACTTTAGTTCCCCAACCTAAAAATAAGAATGTTATTGAAACTAAATGAGGATGGACAAGTTGTAAGAAACAAGGCTAGATTGGTCTGCAAAGGATATTCTCAGAAAGAAGGAATTGATTATGTTGAAATTTTTGCACCGGTAGCTAGAATTGAATTTGTTAGACTATTTCTTGCTTATGCAACCTATAAGAACTACAAGGTCTATCAAATGGATGTTAAGTATGCATTTCTAAATGGAGAACTTGAAGAGGAAGTCTTTATTGAGCAACCAAATGGATTTTTACTAAAAGATGACAAAAATATGGTTTGCAGATTAAGGAAAGCCCTATATGGATTAAAACAAGCTCCTAGAGCTTGGTATGCAAGGTTGGATAAGTATCTTTTGAAGCTTGATTTTATAAAAGGTAATGCTGACAGTAACCTATTATAAGATCATGAATGATGATATTCTAATTATTGAAGTATTTGTTGATGATATCATTTTTGGAGGTGAATAAAAATTATGCATGGAATTTTCTAACAATATACAGAGTGAATTTGAAATGTCTATGACTGGAGAAATAAGATTTTTTCTAGGTTTGCAAATTACTCAGACTGACAAAGGCATCTTTACCTGTCAAACTAAGTATCTAAGGGAATTGTTGAAGAAAGTTATTATGGAAAATTCTAAACTAGTTAATACTCCTATGGTTACAAGTGAAAAATTATCAATTAAGGATGTATCCCCTTCAGTAAATTCTACAAGATATAAATCCATGATTGGTGGTTTTCTATATTGAACTCAAACTAGATCGGATATAATGAATGCAGTCAGTATTGTGTCAAGATTTCAAATTAATCCAATAGAAAATCATGAAAGTGCAATAAAAAGGATATTCTGGTATTTGTGAGGTACAACTAAATATGGTCTATGGTACCCTAAAGATGATGACTTTACTTTATGTGCATTACAGATGCAGATTGGGTAGGTGATTTTGATGACCGGAAGAGCACATCCGGTGGAGAATTCTTCCTTGGGAATAAGTTGGCTTCATGGATCAGCAAGAAGCAATCATACATTTCTTTATCTACTGTTGAAGATGAATATGTTGTAGACGCAACCAATTATACTCAAGTTCTATGGATGAAGCAGATGTTGAAGGTTATACAAATGAGTTTTAATGATCCGGTTGTTATCCATTCTAATAACTCTGTAGCTATTGACATATCAAAGAATCTAGTATTTCACTCCAAGACTAAGCACATATCAATCAAGTATAACTTTTTGAAGGAAAAGGTGGAAGAAAAAGAAGTCAGATTGGTTTATGTGAACACTAAAGGGCATATAGCAGACATCTTCACTAAACCTTTGTCTCGGGACTCATTTGAGTATTTGAGAGACAGATTGGGGGTTTATACCCCTCCGGTAGAGACTTAAATGATGCAGATGTGCATCAGTCTGGTATGCATTATCAGACCTATCTTTTGCTTCGGATTGATGAATTTATGCTTCTACTCAAGGGGAGTAGTCAGCCTTGAATTTTAGAGTTTTTTATTCTATTTGATTCTTTAGCATTGTTGTCAAAGGGGGAGGAGTATATGTGAAATACCATTATTATTTATTGATTGCACTCCTTAGGGGGAGTTTGGCGATATTTGGTTTTTTGTTTCAGATTTGGTTCAGAACCTCATTGATATATCATTTTATGGGAGATTGTTGGCGGTCTTCCATTGGGGGAGACTTGTTTGGCATTTTCTTGGCACTTGGATGTTTTTCACATCTAGTGTTGCCATCAATGTGGTTGTTGGCCATATGATGGAATTCATTATGTGTTGCATTGATGTTTTGTCATTGATGTCAACACTTGTTGTTATGGTTGTTTACCGGCTTCCGGTAGATGGATTGGATTGGGAAGATAATCAGTTGATTGTCATCGGTATGACCTGGATGATGGAATAAGTTTGTATGGATGGTTCATATGCTTATGAAGTATGTTTCAGTCAGTTGGTATTGACTTGATGATCAGATGTTATCTTATGTTCTAGTAAGCTTTCTTTATTGATCTGGTAAGGGTTTCACCGGTAGAGTGTTATTGAAGATCTTTGATGTAATACATAAGTGATGTTAGTGCAGCTTCTAGAAGGGGTTCAGGATGCTGATGGTGATTGTGTATGTGCCTCGATTGATTGGTGTCATTGCTTTGGCATGTGTGGATCTAATTTAGGTACGGAGCTATCTAGGTTATGGACCAATTTGCATGTAACATGTTGGTGGATCCTCTGATGCGCTTCTGGGATGTTTCATTGATTAGATTATGTTTGTTTGGCCTTAGGCTGACATGTGTTATGATTTTATTTTAGGATTATATAATGGATCTATTGTATTATCATTTGTGTGGCCGACCTAATTGGTTAGGTCCCGAGTTGGTATAAATGTATGTAAGATCTCATTGTAGAATAGATATGGGAATGAGCAAGGAGTGAATAATGTAATAATCATTTGTAAAGAGGATTTGGTCAATCATAGGTGATCAAGTTGGGTTTATGTAAGAGGGTTTAGGCCTTTGGTATAGAACTTAACCGGAACTATAATCTGGCATGTTTGATGCTATCACCGGCAGTTCTTCTCTTTGGATTGTAGTCCAAATATCTTGAGGTGGTTGACATATTTGTAGTTAGTGAGACTTCACTATGATGAGAAGTGCGTTCTAGACAGTGTGCCTTCCTACATGTGCAAGCCCCTATTGTAATCATATACTTTCTGCAGAAGTATCATCTGAATGTGGGTAGGGTTTCCCATCGTGGTTTTTCCTCATTGAGGTTTTCCATGTACAAATCATGGTGTTATGTGTTATGGTTGCATGGTATTGATTCTCTGGTTTTCATTTATGTTCTAATGCTTAATCAGTTATTCTGGTATAAGATTTTAAGTGCTTTAATTCACATAATATGTTAACAACTAATTCACCCCCCCCCCCCTCAGTTGTTCACCAGTTATCCTAACAACCACAAATCAACTAGCCGAAGAGACCTTGATACTTAAATCTCTCAAACAACTAATTGAAACACAAAGAAAAATGCCATCACATAAACACCAATAATTACATAAAAGAGCAAAGATGACATCATCC
Organism: Cryptomeria japonica; assembly: GCF_030272615.1. Taxonomy (NCBI): domain Eukaryota; kingdom Viridiplantae; phylum Streptophyta; class Pinopsida; order Cupressales; family Cupressaceae; genus Cryptomeria; species Cryptomeria japonica. Next base: position 238,867,769 of record NC_081406.1, read on the forward strand.
ATGAACCAGGAATAGTAAAACTATGAGTTCATGAGAGGAAGAAGAGAGAGAACATGAATACACACTCTAGTGATCCATAAGAAGAAAGGCGAACAAAAGGAACCATGGACATCTTTCCCCTAGAACTTTTCTCAGTGATCCATGTAAGGGAGGAGAGTGAGAACACCGTTAGTTCCACTCAACCTCGTGCGTGTGTGTGCAAGTGAGGTTCGAAGCTCCTCATAGGAGTCTATGCCCAAGTATGTTACAACCTATATAAGATGTATAGTACAAATGTTAAGAAAGGCATGACATCTCTCTCTAAGAGACTATGCTCTCATTCAGAGAATAATCACCCTGCATAAGAGAAAAGTGGTGACATCTCTCTCTAAGGAGCTTCCCTTTGGTTCTAAGAATGACCCACTGTATAAGAGAAAAGTGGTGACATCTCACTCTAAAAGGATGCCCTCTAGTTCCAAGAATGACCCACTGTATAAGAGAGAAGTGGTGACATCTCTCTCTAAGAGGTTACCCTCTGGTTCTGAGAATGACCCATTGTATAAGAGAAAAGTGGTAACATCTCCCTCTAAGAGTCTTCCCTCCGGTTCCAAGAATGACCCACTATATAAGAGATACAATGTGCAAGAAATATAATACAAAAGGAGCAGTGTAGGTTCTCCCCCCTTAAGATGTCAATGTAGTTTAATGTTGATATCTTAAGGAAAGTAGAACAAGGATACCTACCTTTGACACCAAGAAGATATCCATCATGCAACAATTTCATAAATCCAAGCAAGAGAGGGAATACTCTTCAAGCAAGGATAAGATAGTTGAAAAGAGATATCTTTCTATAAGTGGAAAGGAGATCCTTGGAGGAGAAGAGATATTTGCTCAAAACACATCTACCTCCAAGAGGAGTTGTCTTAGATAAATATAACATCTTCTAGAACAAAGCATAGAAGAGAACAAGAATTAAATCCTTCCTCCTATTGCTAGGTGAAAGGGATTCTTGATGAAGGATGACTCACTTTTATCCCAATGGGGATGGGTGAATTTATTATATATGTACATTACCAAGTGTGAAATAGCTTATATTCAAGGACTTACACCTCTTGTATAAGAGAGAACCCTTGAGAAAACAACAACAATTTTACACAAGGAATGACATCAAGTTATAAAATTCACACCATCCGCAAAATAGGAAAGAGTGGATCCTTAGAGAAAGAGAGAGAAAGAGATATCATTGCCCCCCAAGTGTAGGGAAAATGAGAAGAGATTACACAATCTTATAGAGAGATATTAAACATAAGAAAATGCACAATGTAAATACATGAACGCATGCAAGAAAAGACATTATTATATGTAAAATACACGTCTCAAGAAATGGTAATCTTCTAGAGAAGAGAGAAAGAGAATCACATATTCTCGAAGAGGGATTAGTCATAAGAACATACCATTATAAGAAATGATAATCACATATAAAAAATGCAGCCCCTAAAAGAAATAATGATAAATGAGATAGAAAGAAAGAGAAAGGAGTGAAATCCTTGCCCCCCAAGTGAGAAGAACGAGGAGAAGTGTTACACATATTTTAATGGTGATTATTTTCAAGAGATATTCCTTCCTAATGGAACAAATCCTCTCAAGGAAGGGACATGTACTTCAGGAGAGACCATTCCATGCTAGGGGGCATATCATACTTGTGAATAACCGAAACCATAGAAGAGGTAAGTTTTCCAAGAGAATGAAGGCAAGAGAAGAAGTGGATTACTCATTAAAGATGCTCCTCTCCAAGAAAAGATGAAAACCAAAGAACAATTATATTCTCACATAAGAATAACTCTATGAAAGAAAGGAGATCTAATAACGAATAATGCACAAAGATAGAGATAAATCCATAGAAAGAAGAAGGAAAATGAACTTCATGTTGCTACCCCAAGGTATTTAAAACTGAAATAACACCACCACAAATGATAAAGAGACCCCAATTAAGTTGGCTACTTATGTCATAGGGTGAAGAGAAACATGAAGAGAAAATAAGTGTTAAGGAGCTATGTTTTTGCCAAGAAATACAACTAGATATATTGTAAGACAAATTCGTGCAAGATCACAATGCTTTTGAACAAATTTATTAAATGCATGACATTTTCCAAGGGAATGTGAATATGAATCATGAAAAATGAAATATTCATCACCTTTCACTTGTTCAAGATTGTTGTTCTGCTTTTTAGGAGGAAAGGAAATGTTCTCATCATATTTCAATCTCCAATAGATTCGTGTAGCTAGTCTTTTGGGATGACAAATATGTTTTAATTCATATTTTTGACATGGAAGAGAAAAATTGTTAGAAGAAGAAGGATATTATCCATAATTATAATTGTTCCATAGTCTATGCCTTCTTGAATAGATTTCTAAAAATTAGGGCAATCATCGGTATTGTGATCGTGGGTTTGATGAAATGAGCAAAAAGGACTTTTAGAAGAATAAGCATTCTTGCGGGCTCTTATGATTTGTTGTCTTTGGAGATGATTATGAAATTTTTGGAGCCTAAGGAGTTTTTCCATAGGGAGAGGAGTCTTGTTTCCTAGGCCTTCTGTAGTAGTTTGTGTGGGAGGGTTTATGTAGCGTCCTAAATTGTACGCACTTGCTAGGGTGGTACAATTTCACACCTAGTTTAGCACCCGCCTTGGCGCATTTTGCATTTGCATTGCATTTCCCCTTTAGCACTTAATTAATCAAATTAATTAGGTCTAAGGTTCTATTTCATCATCTCCCACATCATAAAGTTGGGCCCTTTCATTAAAGTGTGCCCCTTTCATTTTATTCTTCCAATACATCATTTAATCAAAAACCCTAATTAGGTCCTATTTTGAACTTGGGGGCTTGATTTCAGGGGTCAAAACATCTCGAAATCAGCTGTAACTTTGGGATTCGCTCTAAAATCATCATATCCAACGGCCCTGAAAATTTGGTGAAAAGTTGTCGGGACCATGGCGCCCAGAGTGCAACATGGTCCCGGACATTTTTCCCGAAATTTTAGGAGCGCGATCCAATCATAAAATAAAGCTTAACCCCAAGAAATTGGCGGGAGATTCAATCTCTAGGTCGGCCAAAAGTTGAAATTAAGACCTAGGGTTTCATATATAAGAGCTCTCTTTCTTCATTTGAAGGGATCCGATTTTCGTTTTCAGGAACCTCATATGCAACGAAAGAGCAGATCTTTGAAGACTTCAATAACATTCAACATCCATCCATCAAGCATTCATCAATTTCATTCATTTAGGGCTTGGGAGACATTGAAGAACAATAGGAGATTACCGACTGAAGATTGGCTTGTACTCCTCCCTTGAGGGTTGGGTATGGTTTCATGTTGTTTTCATGTCTTTGCATAAGCTTCAATATATCCTTTATTCATGCTTTAGATCACTTTGCATCTTGATTTAGAGCATTTACATTATCATTTACAAGCAATTAGGGTTTACTTTCTAGGTTGCTCTAGTTTGCTTTCTTGCATTTAAGGACCTTGCACACACACTAGGTCTGCACACACAATACATTTTACAATACAACTTGGCTATTCGTGGAGGTGGAAATCACCGAAGCGGGGGTTTGACTAAGGCAAAACCCTATATAGCCGCCCACCACACCTTTTCAGATATAAGTGCAGGTTTCGAGATTCGGACGACGCCGCAAGTTGCAGATCCGAAAGAAGCAGACGGAGACCGAACTTCACACCAAATCTCAGAGCAAAAGACCAGGACAGGGGCGTGGGGCGCCCTGGTCCTGCCAGGACAGGGGCGCTGGGCGCCCTGGTCCCTGGGACAGGGGCGCTGGGCGCCCTGGTCCTTCTGACAGCAGTTTTCAGCATTTTTGACAGCTTTGCAAAACAGCAGTTTCCGGAGCAGTTTCAGGGGCAGAATCAGGACAGTGGCGCCCGTGCCCCCGTCCCGAACATTTTCAGTCAGATTTTAACTCCGGGTACGCATTTTCATTCTTGTCTTGTCCTTGTGTTTACAGCTTTCCATTGTTTAAGTTCAATCCTGCAATCTTGTTATTAGTTCATACTTGCACTTTAGGGTTAAGGATTGAACTTGCATCATTTCATCTTTCAATTGCAACAAAGGAATAGAAATCCTAATAGGTATCCCGTGGCTCTCTCTTCCACAAAAAGAAGTAGCCAATTGTGTGATACCTCTAGGCTCTTTCGTATTCCACAAGTGTGTGGTTGAAAGTGAGATTAGGGCATGTTTGCTTAGTGTCACTTTTTCCCCCACACAGTTTATAGGGACACGAATTCCTTGTTCAAACTTCCCAAGTCCTTGTCCTCTAAAACCTTTTTTGTTATTATATGAAAGCCAAGACTATAAGAATGTTGCAAATGACTAGGTGGGGGAATAGGATAATGAATTTATTTAAAATCTGATGTGTAAGGGGGAGTAAAAGGAATTGTAGATGAAGAAGGAATATCATGTGAAGGGATACTCTCCTTTCTTTCATCATGCTTATCCTTTTTAGGAGATTGGGAATAAACATCTTCATCATCTAAAGGCTCATTTTTACTTATTTGTATATGAGGAGAAAGATCATTAATAAAATTCATAACATCATCCTCTCTACATATATTTTGATGTTGAAGATAGGTCCTAGGAGAATAAGGAGGGTCTAAAATGTAAGAATGTTAATATTTTGATTTTTCCCCCCTTTCTCAAGGGTATGTGTATGAGAAGAAGATGGGCCCATGTTTCTTTTTAATGCTTGCTCTCTTTTGAAAAGGTCATTGGTTGAAGCATTAGCTCTCATCTCATTCACACAAGATATCTTAGGAGAGGTACAAGGATTAGGATCTCTAAGATTGGGATCTACAAAAGCCTTAAGGTGATTAACATATGAAATGCATTTTGTTAATAACATCACCATAATACCACATAAATGATACATGAAAGCTTTGAGATCAAATTGAAAAGGAAATGACTTTCAAATCCTAACAACACAATATGACCAAGTGCTATGAATGAAAAGAAGCAACATGAAATGAAAGAAGCCTTTATCCAATAAATGATTGTAATAAATATATGTTAAAAACAATGTAATCATATGTGAAATAGAAAATAAATCTAGTCCATTTATTGCCATTGAAAGTCTCTTAATTTAAATCTTAATTTGCTGAAAAAGAAGATCTAAAATTAGGACCCTTTTATGAAAATTAATTTAAAAGTTCAGAGTGTTGAAATTTGAATTTGTTTTCAACCTTAAGAGGTGTTAAAATTGATAAAGTACGCCAATTTCCTAGATTCAAGCAAAAAAATACAGTCAATGCCGACTCCCGAAATTTTGAGAAAAAAGATAGGGACCATGCGTAAGCTATGCACGGTTTGACCAACTTTTTTCAAAAATTTCAGGGATGATATAAATTACGATTTTATTGTAGAATCCAAAAAAACAGTTGATTTGGAGATGTCTAGATAGGTCAAATTAGTAGTCAAAGGTTGAAATAGGAGATTCTTAAAAATTAGGGTTGTGTTGTTTAACCACTTAATTTTCAGAATGAAAAGAGATTTGAATTGAAATTTTGAAATAGAAATCAGATCTCAAACAAGCAACTAAAATGCTATACTTCACAAGCTTAATTTCCTCAAAATGAAAAAAATTAGGGTTTTCATGCAATTAACCTCTAAAATTTGCAAAAAGATCAAACTTGGAAATGAAATTTTGAAATTCAAATTGCTATTATTCAAATCTAACAATAAGAAATCATAATTAAGATGTAAGACGTCAGATTCGCCAAAATGTAAAGTGGAAAATTGGACCCTAGTGGTTCCCACCTAGGGAAGAGAAAGGAAACCACTAGGATGATTTTCACTTGATGCAAAAATGCACTTTACATTCAAAAGAGAGGTTGAATCCACTAGATCCAAATCCAAGGGAAATAAGGATGTGAATTCTAAGTGGATTGCAAGTGTTGGAATTTAATTTTCCCTCTTTTGTAAATAGATATATTGACTTGTTGACTATGCAAAAAAGGAAGACAAAATGGATGAAATAAGGAGCTACCAATTCAAGATCGCATTGTAACTTCGGATCTGAGAAATTTAGACTGGTACAGATCTGCCCTAGAAATTTGGAGAAAAGTCATTAGGACCATGCGTAAGTTATACACAGTCCTCCAAAAAATCCGCGAGTCAAAAAGGGTTTTTTCGTCTCTACAAATGAAGCCTAAATATGCAATTATAGTCCCACACCTACAGCCTGCACATAGAAAAGAAGGGAAGAAGGGTTGTGGATAGGGGCTTGCCTTAGTCAAACCCCGATTGAGGAATCAACCTTGAAAGAAAGTAATTGCAAATTCTTAAATGTGAATAATGGAAATGTATACCTTGTAGATCTGCAATTTGTTGATGATGGTTGCTTTGCTTCCTGAATGTAATCACAAGTGTTGCATGAAATGGCATGTAACATGACAAAACCCTAACACACACACACACACACATGCTTACAAATTAATATTGTAATGTTGCTCCAATGGATGAGTGAAGAAGACACATGAAGGAGAAGAAAACTTGAAGACTTGAAGGCTTGATGACGATAATGAAGGCCTCCTCATGAATTTCACTTATTCTTGCTTCCTTTTTCTCCTTGTCGAATGAGGGAATTAAGTCTCCTTTTATACTTGCCTAGGAGGGTTAATTTTTATCTCACCAAAGCCCGACATAGGAGAAATTAAATCCCGAAAAGAAAATTAGGTCCAAGGGTCGGATGGACCTATTTTGGGGCTTGGACAGGGTCATGAGGTGACATAAGGGTTGAAACAAGATAGATTTTGGAATAATAATGCAGAGAGGGGTCCCAATTGAGTAGGGAGATGTAGTTGCTATGGTGAGGACCCAAAACCCAGTCAAAATTGCAAGGGTCACAATTTTATGATGCTACAATTTCTGGGATTGCAAATTACTCAGTTGGATAAAGGTATTTTCATATCTCAGTCTAATTATGTGAAGGAAATGTTGAAGAAATTTGGTTTTGAAGATTCTAAACCTATTGGTACACCTATGATGACCGGATGTAAGCTAACAAAGGATGATGACTCTCTGAAAGCTAATCAGACTAGATATAGATCTATGATTGGTGGTTTGTTGTATTTGACTCAGACTAGACCTAATATAATGAATGTTGTATGCCATGTTGCTAGATTTCAAGTTGATCCTAAGGAATCACATGTTACTTCTATAAAAAGGATATTCAGATATTTCAAAGGAACAGTTGATTTTGGTCTGTGGTATTCTAAGAATGATGACTTTATTTTGAGTTCTTTTATATATGTTGATTGGGTAGATGATGTTAATGACCAAAAAATCACTACAAGTGGTGCATTCTTTTTTGGAAAGAAGATGATTTCTTGGGCAAGTAAGAAGCAAAATGTTATTTCTTTATCTACAACAAAAGTTGAATACATTATTGTTGCTAGCAGTTGTACTCAGGTAATTTGGATGAAACGAATGTTGAAGGATATAGGAGTTATTTATGATGAGCCTATTGCTATATATTGTGACAATTCAAGGGCTATCAATATTTCAAAGAATTTGGTGTTGCATTCCAAGACAAAGCATATATCAATCAAGTTTCATTTCTTGAGAGAGAAGGTGAATGAGAAAGAAGTCAAATTGGAGTATGTATCTACAAAGGAACATATTGCAAATATCTTTATGAAGCCTTTGGCTAAAGATACTTTTGAGTATCTTAGAGAGAAGTTAGGGGTAATTTCCCCTCATGATGAGAACTAAGGCATGCATGGATCTGCATCAATCCGGTGAGCTTCATAGAGATATATTTATGCTCTGGATTGATGAGTGTGGTTGCTACTCAGGGGGAGTAGTCAGTGTCAATGTTGGTGGTTCATATTTTTGGGGAAAGGAGCCTAATTCTTGAGCCTTTGTCATTTATGTCGAATGGGAGAGAAGCATGTGAAAAAACCTGAAGCAGTTTGAGATTTGAATTGTTTGTCAAAGGGGGAGCTGAACCTTGTGATTTTGAGGAAAATTTCTATTAGTTGATTTCTTTCTTTGCATTGATTGCTTTTAAAATTCATATGTTGCCATCAATGCCAAAGGGGGAGATTGTTGGATATTGGCTGATATGTTGTCATTGATGTCAACATATGTGGATATTGGAGATTGTCAGACAGTTTTCAGTTTTGTAGTTTGATTGGATGAGTTGGTTTAGCCTATGTATTGAAGATGAGTTGATGCAGTTTAAAGGGTTTCTGGTAGGTTTCATGTAGATGGTTTATTCCCATTTTTAGAGGTTCGCATGATGATTTGATCGATTTATGAGATCTAGTATTATGGATGTTATGCAATGGTTTGTGTTATTTGGTATTCTAGTTTGTGCTTCGTATTGCTCTGGAATTTCTATATCTTTGGTTGTGGATGTGTGGAATGTGTTATGGACATTGATGTACACCCTCAGTTAACTTGGTTCATGATTTAGATATCCACAAGCGAATCTTTTAGGTTGACAGTCAATTATATTTATATTCTTGAACTCCGATAGAGAGATGATGATGATTATGATGATTCAAGTTATTGCAGTTGTTGTGATGCAATTCACATTGTTTGTGAATGTCTTTTGATCATTTTCTATGTGTATTGATGGTCTGCATTCATTATTGTGCGTGTTATTGAAGATTTTCCTTGTCTGGTGATGTTCTTCATGTTTGTGTTATTCTTGATGGTTGTAGCGTGTTGCGAATGATCGAGGCATGATTGTTGGAGGTGTTGTGTGTTTGTGGTATTGATTTGGGTCCAGAATATGTCTTAGTCAACATTGTTTTGGTCTGCATGTATTGTTTTAGCATATGAGGATATTATTTTGTAATTTGTATTAAGGGTTTAGCCAACCTCAAAATATAGGTTGAAGGGTTTGTATAAATATATGTAATAATCATGTAAGATGTATGTCTATGAGTGTCTGCGTTGTATATGTCAGTGAATGATTGAGTTGGATGTGAAAACAAGTGATTTGATCTTTCAAAAGTCTGAAGGAGAAAAGAAGTGTGGCAGAGCAGACTGTATGCTTAACCGAAATTGTACTCAAGCATATGGAGATGCTATTTTCACAGTTCATATGATCCAAATTGTAGTATGAATGCTTTTGTAAGTCAGAGAGACTTCTTGTAAGGCCTTGAGCCTTCTCTTAAGGTTGTATCCTTTCTGGGTTTCTTTTTTTGAGTAGTGAGCTCTAGGCAGTGTTCCTGAATGCATGTTCATTCCCATTCTAATATTCACATTTACTCCTAACAGGGTATTATCTCATTGTGGGTAGGTTCCCATCATGGTTTTTCCCTTAACCGGGTTTTCCACGTCAAAATCTTGGTGTTATATGTGTTATTGGTGTGGTATTGTTTCATGCTTTAATTGTTAATCATCAAATCTATTTTGTAGTTTAAGTTGTTGAAGTTTTGGTGCAAACTGATTCACCCCCCCCTCAATTTATTGCATTGTTACGAACATGATGTACCAGAATCTAGTGCAGGCACCTCTTCCTTTGGTAACTAAGTATAGATACTTGGTTTAGGGGGAGTGTTGTTCAAAAATAAATTTTATACCCCCTCATCTGAGTGTATCATGTCACTAATCTAGCATGACAATGCTTTGAGTGACATCTAGTAATTAGAAGAATCTTGCTGACATCAGCGATAAGATAGTTCTTGGTGACAAAACCCTAATGAAGTATTCTTAGCAAGATAAGTATCAATTTTTTAATTCATTTCTTTCATATCGGTTATTTGTGTTTGACTATATTTTGTTAATAGTAGAGCAGTAGCAAAGTGAGAAATGCAAAAAATCATGGAAGGCAAATTAATCGTCAGAAAATCTAGCAGTGAGGAATTTCAAACTTTGGAAAAATTACTCCTGGATGAATTTAACCCGAAGAATATTAGAGTTGTTGAAGCTAGCCTAAATGATGATGAGTTGCAAAGGGTCAAAGGTTTGGAAGGCAAAGGTCTGAATCTATGGATTGAATTCCCCTTGTTTGATAATGTAGATGTTGTTGGAATCCAAGAACACTGAGAGGGGGGGTGAATCAGTGTTCGACCAATAATGTTAGTTTTGAACTTATTATGTATTAATCGGTTAACAGTAAATAAAATTAAAGTGCATACACCAAATAACACATAAAAAGGCAACACCATAACACCAATATTTATACATGGAAAACTCTGCAAAGGGAAAAACCACGTTGGGGCTGATACCCACAATATGTATATACTTGATCAAGTTATACAAATATTACATGAATGGGATTGCACATACAATCAGGCCAACCGCCTAGAGCTCACTACTCAACACAAAAGGAGAAGTCTCACTGACTTACAAAGCATTGCAAAGTAATTACAAGAAGAATGAACTTATAAGATACATTTGACCATGTTGGATAAGTTCCAGTGTATGCTCTGATAACCTTCACTGTGTACCGGTTTGTTGATACTATGTTCTTCCCTGTTTTGCTACCGGTTAGGTTGTGCACGTGAAATTGCACATAAAAGCTTCCATTCACTGACCAAAATGCATATCGATAATATCTGAATAATTTGCAACCAAAATTTGCATCTTACATATCTCTGGATCCATGAAAGGATCTCCTTAAATATCCTCCTAACTTCCACCACATCAGCTTCAATGAAAAGTATAAACCTGTCAGCTGTCAGATCATAATGAATTTCAAACATAATCCCAATGATCATGTTGGATTTCACACGTTACAATAAATTCCATGAGAGAAATAATTGGGGCCATAAGATTTCCTAGCCATGTCCTATACATTACCGGTTACCAAATACACGTTACTGGGTTCAGGACTTAGCCGGTTGTGAAGAAAATTGAATACCAGTTAAGTGTAATGAATGTTGGTTAACCCAAACAAAGAAAATTGATAAAACAATGAATCTAAATAGAGAATATATACTCCTGAAGATGAGTTTCCATCAATGACAACCCAAAATGTCATTAACTCTTGTTAAATGAGTGTCAATTGTCATTAATCTCCCCCTTTTGTATTGATGGCAACACCCATGTGAAAAATAGTGTTGTCACTGAATCTGCCTCTAAATCTACAAGACCTCCTGACCTGTACATGAATCCGTTATATACATCTCATGCTCCCCCTGAGTACTATATATACTTTTCACTTTATTCCTCCCCCTTTGACATCAATGACAAAGCGGGGTGCCAAAAATAATTATTTATAGCTATAAACACATGTCAAATCTATACAAGTTTCAAAATATCTGCATACAGACTTCAAAAATGAAAAGTAGGTATCCCAACCATGCTTAAGGGAGTCAATAATGGAGATGAATCCATTCAAGAGACTAGAATAATATTCAATTTCTTCTGATGTAGTGGGATCCTCCTTCCGCATGTTAGAAATACACTCAGCCTTATGAAATAATAAAGTATCTAACTGGGGACCAATAATATTGTGGAGTTCATTTGCTCTGTTTATTATACTATCTCTTTCCTTCTCTAATTTAAAAATTTGATCCATAACTACCAAAATTGGAGCATCCAAAGAACTTGTAAGGTTAATTGTCAGGTTGTAAGAGTTGGAAACCTGAATTAAATTGTTCCTACAATTTGACATTTGCTTGTCTATAGATGTTGTGAGCTTACTAAATTCTAGACTAGTCATATATACACTACCTCCCTCTGCCAATGTTGCATCAAGGGAGTGTAGGCAACTTTGGATTTTACCCTTGTCAAACTCAATCATTTGAAAAAATGTCCACTTTCGGGCCTCAACAAATTTATCTTTATCTTTTGTCAATGAAATTTTATAAAAAGAATCATAATGCTTGGGAATAAAATTAATGATTTCCTCCAATTTACCAAATGAGCTTGCGCTTTCTTGTGCTTGGAATCCTGGTACCAACTAGTTCAAAACTTCAAAACTATGTTCAATTAATTTCTCATCTTTTGACTCTTCCTGAGCCAACTCCTGGGTTGTCTGTGCATGAAGTGTTGTTGCCGCCAAAATTTTCTCAGTCGGTGACATCTTATGATAGGGTTTGTCAAAACTAATAGAAAATTGTGACAAGCTCCCTTTGGCTATGGTTGAGGTATCAATTTCCAAGCCGAAAGAGATATTTGCCACAGTTTCCTTACCCTTATCTGTCAGTGAGGTAACCTTAGAATCCTTTAACTCTTGTGCACTGGTGGCTTCGCCACTTGGTGCCCTATCCGGATCCTAAACATCCTCTGCAACCTTATTAATTGAATCCTTAACTACATTTGCCTCTGTATCCTCTGCATTTTATACATTGTTGGTCGATGTATCATGTGCTGCAAATTTTGATTCACTAATCGGTACAGTGCTAGCTGATGGAGTGCTAGCCGGTTTCTTAGTATTTACACTTGGTTGATCTATATCTGTCAGTTGTTGATCTGTTGGCAACTGAATATTTTGAGACTATACAAAACTAGGACTCAGTTCATAACCCAAAATCAAAAGAATTCTTACCCAAATATCTATAGTTTCCTTCTGGATCTCCTCAAACCTTTCCAACATAAGGTGGTTTATTTTGTGCTTAGGATTAAATTTGGATGAGCCAATTTTATTTATTAGATCTGTCATCTCTAGAGGGGTTATTGTTGGACATAGATTAACCAATTTTGTCTCTTTTATCTGTCGGTCCAGAGTCTGAGCATGTAATTTTCTAGCCTCTAACTTATCATAAGTTTCTCAAGTTCAATCAATGCCCTACTAAAAGAATCAAGATATAAAAGAATTGCTTCCTCGATTTTCTTTTTATCCTTTTCATCAAATCCATCAAAGAATGAAGAAATATTATCTAAGTTGACATCATTAATAATTTGATAAATTAGATCCTGAGTGTCCAATTTCTTCTTATCGGCTCTCCTCTTGGCTTCCAGTTTGGGCTGCTCATCAGATTTAGGTTTGCGCTTATGTACAATTGTGATTTTGGGCTTCCAGGGAGTCTCCTTAACAAGTTCTTTCTTTCGCTCCTCCTGCTTCTCCCTCACTACTCCTTTCTTCTTTGGAATTTCCTTATACGCTCATCTAATTTTGTTTCCTCAGAAGAAATAGTCATGTATTGTCAGGTAGCCTTCTGCTTTTTCTTTGTAGGCTCAGTAGGTTTAGGACTAGTAGGCTTAGCAGATGATGCTTTTGGTTTCTTGGAAGTCTTTGTCTGTACCGGGACCACATTGGGAGTGGCCTAAGCTGCCTTCTAGGCTTCCCTTTCCTCTTTCCTCTTCTGCTTCATCTCTTCTTTCCTCTGGGCTTCAATAATTTTGACTTTTTGTTCAACTTCTACCCTGTCATGTGCTTCACTTATAAGTGATTCGTCTGCAACCTTAGTCATCTTCTTCCTAATTGTTGGTGCAACCTGTTCTTGGTGAACCTTTAGCCCTTTTTCTTGGGCTGTGCCAATTTTTTCTTCTTTTTCATCTACTGGTGCTTACAGTAAGTGTTGTGCATAGGTATCTAGTGTGGCCTCATCCACCTTATAACCCATGGGCATTATCCATATAATTTTGGGATGTACAACTTCCACCATGCATTCATCCTTATTAACCATAAAACATATTATATCCTTATACTTTTCTACTATAGATTTTGGAATTCTAGATCTGTTTTTCATTTCTTCTTGGAAGGTTTTGAAAAAATCCCATAAATTAGCCTTACTTAGCTTATCTCCTTGCCTATCCAAAATTTGATCTATTTGAGTAGCTACCGGGTGGTCAAAATCCCATTGAATCTTGCCATAATCGAGAACAGTGCCCAAAAAGTAAAATGCCAGACAAATAACAAATGAGCCATACCGAAAATTATTTTTCTTATCTTGCTTGATCTTCTGGAGGTTTTTCATGATCTCTTTCAACATCACACTACAGAGATTGTAGTGTGCAACCTCCTTTACCATTTGATGAGCAATCAAAATATTGTTGTCGGAGACAGAGTTTAACCGGTTAGAGTGATAGACCTTGTAACCAATAATCATCGCAGTAAACTTTACATCAATATTTCTTACATCATCAACCCTCATCTATCGTCCATCAAAAGTAGCGTCGATAAGAGTGTTGAGTTCTGATTTAGAGAGATTGCACATAAGGTCGGGTACACCTCCAACCTTGTGTAGACAGGTGACATTTTTTATCACTTTCTCAGTGATTTTGTATGGTCGGTCCAACCAAATAAACTATCCATGAATACGGCTCAAAATGTAACGGACCCATTCTGCCTCATCAAAAGTGGGAAAATCCATAAAGTGTGTGAAACCCTTCCTCTGTAAGTGAGCAAATTCTAGTTTCAGCTGGTTGTCGGTGATCAGGTTCTTTGTGAAAACGCAGGACAACTCATATCCTCTGAGCTCCTCAATATTGCAATGAATGTATGCCCTAATATCTTCTATGTGAAGAAATCCATGGAAAACACTTGAGAATGCTCCCAAATGTTCATCTAGAAGGGATTTGAAAGGATGCTTCTTAAAAACAGGACGGGGGGGTAAAAGTACAAAGTTGTGTCACACTTTTATAAAGGAAATGGTCAATGCTGATTCAAATTTTTAAATTAAATCAATAGAAAGTGAAATATATGTTTTAAATTTTGAAATGATGTAAACTAATAAAATTTATATTCTTATGTCTTTTTTTTTTGTAATTTTAATAAAAAATTAAAAAATTATTTGAATATAGTTTTTTATAAAGTAAACACTATAATTTAGTTGCTGAAAAAATATTGAAATTGAAGTTACACAAGCCACCACACTTTATTTAGTAAATTTTACCTTTTTTCTTGATTTTTTCTTTTTATATTTATAACTTGAAACTTTAGTGCATGGATATATTTTTTACTTTTTTTATAAATATATATTTTTCAATAAATTTGAAAAGTTGCGTGTGCTAAAATATAACTCTTTCCAATTCCCACCACCTTTTTTCTTAATTATTTATCCAAATGAAAAAATAATTATATCATCTTTGATAGTTTTGATACTTAAAGATAAGTACAGATGCCAAGCTAAAAAGATGAGAGGGGGGGGTGAATCATACAAACTTAATCTTCTATAAAAACATCAGATTCAACCTCGGTAACATATACTTCAGTAATATAACCAAAACTGCTAAACATACAAACTCAAAAGCATATAAACATCATAACACTCATAACACCAGATTTAACATGGAAACCCAAATAGGGAAAAACCACTGTGGGATTTCGGACCCACTAAGAAATATACTCTTCTAGAGTATGCTCGGTTAAAAGCAAATCCTATTAAAGATTACAAACACATTGTTAGATGTGACCCAGTTAAGGGATTTCCCTCATATCTGTTAGGATCTTCACCTTGTTAGAAGTGACCTTGTTAAAGGATTTCAAACACTCAATCAGAATGTCACCTTGCTAGAGGGTTTTACAAATAAGACTGTTAAGTCCACTCGGTTAAGAGATTTTCTTTCACTTCACTAAATAACAGTAATAAAAATCTATCTGCAACTTCACATCTAAAATGCTAAAGCAAATTCTTATTTGTTCAATACAATATAGACATAGAACTAATCTTGTCCATCTGCTCTATACTCTGTTATTCAAAACAGATCTTCAAGCTTTTGTGCTCGGTAATCACTATGTAGCATCCCTGTGCATACACTTGCCTGCATACATTGTTTATCAACAATTCCCTATTTATAAACAATTCACCAACCGCTTAATCTCCTTGATCACATTTCCCATGATCAATCATAGCCATCAGATCTTCAAACTTTGACCAGGTTCAATGTATCCTTCGATCTGAAAATGTTTTACCCCACCTTGGAACTTGCATATATTTCTTGGAACTTGTGCTAGGGTATTGCGGTTCAATCTGATCTGTAGATCTTCCTGTCGATTTTCCTTTGCCATAGATTCTTTAACAAACTTCATTCATGGCATACCAATCATTTAATCATAGCCAGCTCATCAGCTTCCTTCATTAAATAATGCATGTAATCATTTAATGTATTTTGTTATTACTCGGTTGCAACTTGGTAAATACTAAACTTCACTCGGTAGACATTCTACCTTCATTAACCGATAGCGATAACCTTAGGGTTTACCGACTAGGATCCTTAGGGTTTACCGACTAGGTTCTTTGCTCGGTAACATAGTATAGTATTATCCTTTCAATCAATAACATATGTAGGATATCAAAACAATCTAAACATCATGATCTCATCATTGTCTAGCTCGGTAATAGTTGCCCATTGAATAACTTATTTCTCCCCTTATTCATCATATTTTTTCTATGTCTTTTACCGACATCTTTATACTCATCAAATCATACTTCTCAAGATATGGCAACATCATACTGAATTAGAAAATCAATTCCTTGACATCAATGACAAAATAATAATATTAAGACAGTAAACATCCTTAATCAGTTATATCCATAATCATCAACAACCTTCTCAATATCCTTATTGAAATGCCAATAATCTCTCCTTGTCTGTTATAATGCCAAATGCCAACAATCTTAACATAGATTCTTTTCTCTACTGCATCATATTTTTTTCAAATATTTTTAATAAATTTTAGTATTTTTCCTTGACAAGATAATCAACCTTGTATTTTAGTGTTGATGACCTACTTTCAATAAAAATTAAATATAAAATATAAAAACTAACTAAAATATTAAAAGATATATATTTTGGAAAATTCACTTATAGATCTATAAAAGTGTATTTTTACATTTCAAAAAAAAAATTATTTATAAGAGTAGGAGTTGTTGAAACATCGAGTTTTATTTTTTTTTGTAATTAGACCAAAAGTAGTATAAAATATACATTTAGTAGACACTTCCAATTGGAAAAGTTGTGGCCCATATATAACTTAGCTATAATGAATCTATATAGACCATATGTGCTGATAAGTTAGCCTGAAACATGACAAAGTTTTGTGCTTTTACTCGGGGGTGGTTCTTGATTTCCACCACCAAAGGAGTGTCGATGTTCGATTATGAAGTCATGATAACCAGATACTGAAACTAGGGTTTCCGGAAATGAAAAATACCTAAAGACACTATCAAGAGATGAGATTGCTTTTGGAAGAAAGTGCTTGCACAAATCACCTTGGACTCTAAATTTCTCTAGAAATCACTCGTCTGAATGCTTGATCATTGTGAGAAGAAAAATAACTTTACTTTTCCCTTTTATAGCCGTTAACCCTAATTTTTCACTATCATAAATGTTGTCGGGAAGCATTATCGGTTTACATAGTCTATAAGTAGGTTCTGGTAAAAATCTAAAATTTCTTGAGTACCCATCCGCAATCAAAATTCTTTGACTACATATCTAATCTGGGGTATTTGCATGATCTTCAATGATTTGCCTACCCCCAATGCATAGTGCCTTAGTTACTGGTTGTGTCTGCTATCGGTGCAGGACCTGATGACTCTACCGGGTGTTCTTCCAGTTGTGTATCTAATCTCCTTACCCATCTTTTCTCATGATATTTTCTAATGTCTTCCACTTTTGTCTTTCCCTTCTCATCTACATTTCCATTAGTTGTCGGTGGGTTCTTATGCAATATTTAGCAATATGTCCAATCGTGTTGCATGCATAACAAACAATATTGTTCTTCTAAATTGCTTTGTTAAACCCTTGATTTCCTTGATTTCCTTTTAATCTACATTGGTTAGCCATATGTCCAAATTTTCTACATGCGTGACATCTTACATTTCCAAGACCGGTGATTGATGCATTCTTCTAATTATTCCTATTTTTGTATTGACTAGCCATATGACCATATTTATTGCAAACAAAACATGTACGATTGAATTTGTGAGCATTAGGTTGTCTTACCGATGATTTCTAGTTCTGGTTGTTGGCATAATTCTACTTCTATCCGGATGATTGATCTTATTGTGTAGTACCAGAGCTTTCTCCTTCTTCATAACCAAGACCTCTCTTGTCATTAGCATCACTCTGATTCTTCAGTTGTTCAACAAATTTAGCAGAGCTAGCTTGAAATTTGTCCTTCTACTTATTTGCAATGATCAAGTCATCTCTCATGATTATAATTTGTCTCTCAAGTTCTTGTTCATTGTTCCAAGACTGGGTCAACTCAAGTTTTAGTATGTCATTCTCATATGTCAGTTTGTTGCATTCATTAGATATGTCCTTCAATGCTTGACCTAGGTTTTCTTCATTTTTCTTTATGTCTTCAATCTTTTTGCACATTCTCATGGTTAGGGCTTGCATCTTATTATTGAAGATAGTGTTCTCCTGAGAGAGTTTCTAACATTGATCCTTCATAGCATCTTCCTCATCACTGTTCTAATTTTTCAATTGATCACAGGGTTCCTTCCTCTTAGCCTTAACAACTGAAAGCTTTCCTTGCAATGAAATGATGTGTTCCTTGGCTTGCTTCAGTTCATTTTTTAGTTTACCGTTCTCTACCTACTCATTATCAAGATCCTCAAGAGAAAGTTGAAGTTGTTGGTGCAGACCGGTTTCCATTGATTTCAAGTTCCAGATCTTCCTCAAGTGGTTAAACTTCTTCTGAGGAACCAAGCTCTAATACCAATTATTGGAATCCAAGAACACTGAGAGGGGGTGGTGAATCAGTGTTCTACCAGTAATGTTAGTTTTGAACTTATTGCTTATTAACTAGTTAATAGTAAATAAAATTAAAGTGCATACACCAAATAACACATAAAAAGGAAACACCATAACACCAATATTTATACGTGGAAAACCCTACAAAGGGAAAAACCACGGTGGGGCTGATACCCACAATATCTATATACTTGATCAAGGTATACAAATATTGCATGAATGGGATTGCATATGCAATCAGGCCAACTACCTAGAGCTCACTACTCAACACAAAATGAGAAGTCTCACTGACTTACAAAGCATTACAAAGTAATTACAAGAAGAATGAACTTATAAGATGCATCTGACCATGCTGGATAATTTTCGGTTCATTCTCTAATAATCTTCACTATGTACCAGTTTGTTGATGCTCTGTTATGCCCTGTTCTACTACCAGTTAGGTTGTGCATGTGAAACTGCACACAAAACTTCCATTTGCTGACCAAAATGTATATCGATAATCTCTGAATAATTCACAACCAAAATTTGCATCTTATATATCTCTAGATCCATCGCTGAAAGGAACTCCTTAAATATCCTCCTAACTTCCACCATGTCGGCTTCAATGAAAAGTATAAACCTATCGGCTGCCGGATAATAATGAATTTCAAACATAATCCCAATGATCATGTCGGCCTTCACGTGTTACAATAAATTCCATGAGAGAAACAATCGGGGCCATAAGATTTCCTAGTCAGGTCCTATCCATTACTAGGTACCAAATACACGTTACCGAGATCAGGACTTAGCCGATTGTGAAGCAAAGTGAATACCATTTAAGTGTAATGAATGTCGGTTAACCCAAACAAAGCAAAGTGATAAAGAAATGAATCCAAATAGAGAATATATACACCTGAAGATGAGTTCCCATGAGTTGCCATCAATTACAACCCAAAATGCCATTAACTCTTGTCGGGTGAGTGTCAATTTCCAACAGAGGTTATCATGATAATTCTTAGTCATGTGTGGGATAACTATATTGTGTTGGATAAACCCTATTTGATCATGAAGGAAGTCATTTCTATGGTCACCGACTTGTGCGACAGTGGAGAAGTTTTGGCAAAGAAGTCAATCTTGAACAGAGAAGTGGAAGCCCTAACTAGCATGAAGAGTGATCAGTGAGCTCTAATCATCAACACAATCATAAACCCTATGGTGAGGTATGTTGCCTATGGCATCTCTTATAAAATCTATATCATAAATAGGGAAGGTCACACCTTGGCAATTGAAGTGTATATGGCACATATGCTTATGATGGATAATAGATCATTTGACAAGTATGTGAATTGTTGAAAGAATTATTGTTAGAGAATATTAAGATGACAAAAGAGAAGAACTATTCTTTCTGGTTTGGATCAATACTTACATAAGTTTGGTGATGTACTATTAGGGATCTCTTTCGGAAAAAGATAATGTTATATGGAAGTCTGGTGTTCCATTTTCATAGAATATATTTAGATATTTGAATAGTCTGGCTAACAAAGAGGAGGCTTGTAATGCTTATTTTAAATTGTTTGTGGACATGTGGAGTGTTGGGCCAGTTTCTATATCTTTCTCTTCCAGTTCTAGAGATCCTTCCTATGGAAAGAAGAAAAGGAGACAGTCTTATCGCATTGGTGTTTCAAAGCCAAAAAGAAACAAGGTGGAAGATGTTGTGGTGATCAATTATTTGGAATCCTTCGTAGTTGGTGGATTTTCAAAAGTTGCAGAGCGGGTAGCTAGAGATTCAGATGATGAGTCCAATTTGCTGAAATTGGTTGACAAAATGGATGAAATCAAGAAGAAATGTGTGATATGGCTGACTTTAGTCGAGTCAAACAAAATTGAGAGCATTATAATGAGGCATCTAATACAGAACAACCTGAGACCTGAAGATATCAACAATCTGCTTCTAAAATCTTTGAATGAGGTTTTAAAAGAAAGAATGTATGAGCAGTCAGTTGTGGAAAAAGTTTTGGATATGCAGAGTCTGTTGAATAAAGTTATTGATGCTCAAAGTAACTTATCAACATGTATTGAGGAATTGAGGGACTATATTTGCAATGCTAGCAGAATCTACAGGTATTGTATCTCTTGGTCGATAGTTGCAGTGAAGCACAAAAGTAAGATTGATGTTATTGAGGATTATCTAACAAGTCTAGGTAAGTCTTTTGACTTCCTGAATGATAAGGATGGTGTGTAGAGGAAAAGAGTTAACATTCTTCAATTTGAACTATTATTGCTACAAAAGAAAAAAGAATACTTTGTAAACATGTTCTGGAAGGTTAAGGAGATTGTGGAAGCTAAGTTAGAGCATTTTTCAGTGTTGCTTGGGCATGTAGTTGAGTATGAGCAAAATCCGTCTACTCTGGATAGTTTTTCACATTGAGTTGATTTGTTGGTAGAGTGCATAAGTCTTTTAGTTAGTATTAAAATGGCCACACATTCTTCGAAAGTTCTCAATATTTGAAGGAAAAATACAAGTTTATATTTCTGAAGAAAAGCAGTTGAAGGTTATTGTGTGATACTCAAATTTTTTACAATTTTTTGGTTGTATATACTATGTCTTTGTATTTTCCTTTTTTCATCAAAGGCATCCTTTGTCCTTGATGTCAAAAGGGGGAGAAAAGATAGTAAAAGAATATGGTTTCTTGTATTTTAGGAGTTACATAATTAAGTGGGAGTTGTGTGCAATTATGCTTTAGATATATTTTATCATCAATGAAAAAGGGAGAGATTGTTAGACGTGTGAATATTATTGTCATTAATGTCAAACTAGCTATCTGATTTGGATCGAATGATGTATGTGGTCTGGATACTAGTCCAAATGTTGCGGATGTTGTGGATATTGTGGATGTGGTATGCAAGGTTGTATGCAGTCAATATGTGCATTTTAGATGTTGTTGTTAGATATTATATGTATTGTGGATATCTTTGGATGATTCTTGTTCCAGATTATTTTGAGTGCACTTTGTGTTCTTTTTTATCTTGGTATCAATTATGTGTCTCGGTATTAGTTGTTTGATGAATGTCAGTAGTGTCTCTTTGAGATTTATATTGTGGCCCTCTTGGTACGTGCGAAGTCTACATTTTGGAGATATTGAGCTTGATCTTATAACAATGGATCATTATTCTTGGGTCCAAATGACCCTGCCCCATTTTGGTAATCTTAGTATATGCATTTGCAATTAAAGTACATGTAAAGGAAACATGTAGAAGTCTTGTGGAGGCCGACATGATCATATTGATAACATGTTGGGGATAGCCGACACAGTATTTTTTATGTCCTTCGATATATCTACATATTCATATGTAGTAGCATAATGACAATGATAAGTGTATGAAGGTGTGTGGTATGCGAAAGAGAGTTAGAAGCGAAGATAGTAGTGTGTGAAGTGTGAGTTGTAGATAGAAAAGGCAGACAGTGTTATAATGGTGCAGTTGTCCTTTACCAGACTTGTTGTAATACAGTTCTACAAAGATCTGTAAGAGGATCTATTGTGGAGTTTAATATTTGTAATCTGAGCTTAACTTTAGAACCGATCCCATGCATTTGGAGATGCAATCCCTTTCAATTCAATTTTTTCAGTTGTAGTGAGCATTTCGACAGTTAGCCATTTTTCCTTGTGTATCTACAATGAGCAGTACGGCAGTGAGCCACTTCTGTAATCTGGAAATGAATCACTCCTTTTGTAAACTCAAATATAACTAGTTATATTCCCCTAAGAGTTAACACTCTCCGTGGTTTTTCCCATTTGGGTTTTCCACATATAAAATATGGTGTTTATCTTATGGTTGTGTTCTTCATGTTTATTTTGCATTAACTGTTTTAGATCACTCAAGTTTGTTTGATATTTTCTATGGATATTTTTGGTTGTGAAGAGAATTTTAAAATTTGTGGGAATACCGATTTACAACCCCCCCCCCCCCCTCTCAGTATTTTGGTGCTTTCAACCTGATCAACACCAAGTAGGTTCCTATTTCCCAGTTTTAATTTAAATTTAATTATAAATATTGGTTAAATGGATTATTAGGGGGATTTGGGGATGTGTTATTGAATGTATTTACTATTTTAAAATTAGTTATTTTATTTATTTATTTATTTTAAGATTGAGTTTTGCCAAAATTGGGTATAGGAAATTTGCGATTTAATTGCTTAATTTTTCTTAAATCTTATTGAAAATTCATGTATGATTCCATGTTCTTGATCTATTAGTGTTTTTAAAAGGTTAAAAAATCATTCTCAAATGGGTTTGAATCATATTTTAGCTTTGGAGTTTTTTAATGCTCATATACATGTAGAATCATTATTTTGGATCTTGAATTTGCAGTTTGATTCTGTTTCAACTCCTATTTTCTTCCAGAGGATTGTGTTTGGACTTGTG
Source organism: Cryptomeria japonica (assembly GCF_030272615.1). NCBI lineage: Eukaryota > Viridiplantae > Streptophyta > Pinopsida > Cupressales > Cupressaceae > Cryptomeria > Cryptomeria japonica. The sequence goes on from NC_081406.1 coordinate 238,890,765, forward strand.
TCCTATTATTCATGTATATTTCGATATGACTGCTCTCATTTTCATTGGATTGGTGTATTCATGCCCTTTCCTATATTTGATTATGAAAGAAATTAGAATTTTATGTTTTAGTTTTAGGACTTAACCCTTATTGATTGGGTCTTGCATGGGAAGTGCTATTTCAATTATGTAAACTGATATTTATATTGGATCCATGTTCGCTCATTTTATGTTGGAATAATTCTATTTGAACCTTATGTGCTAGGATAGTTAGGTGCATTAAGGGAGATGGCTCACTATAGAGGTCGAGGCCCTAAGTGGTTGCCAGGATAACCCATAGGTGAGTAGATTAATAAGTGATAACATTAATTAAATATTGGGATGAGATTTATTTTGGTTTTACACACACTAATAATATAATTTGCTCCACTCATGGCCTCATGTGCTCATATAGGAAGAGGGTGAGATTGGAAAGGCCTATCCACCTATTAAGGTGTTGAGTTGGCATGATCATGCAATATCTGGTCTGTATGGGATGATTGTATGGTTCTGCCTAAGTTATCCATGGTGGTAGGGGTTTATAGTTAGGAGAGGAGTCAGACTGCTAGGGTAACCCATGAGAGGCTATGTGATGACACTTTTTCCGTATGTATCCTAGTATCCTATTGAGCCGATTATTTGTGGAATCCTTTGGGAGTTCTTTTGGAGATTTTGGGCGATATTCTTATTTGGGAAGTCTTTTGTGAGTTTTTTTGAAGGTTTTGTTTTCTATCTATCTTTAGGTTTTAGTAATCTTTGGTTGTTATCATTATCCTCTTGTATTGTGATGTGGTGTTTATGTATCTCAGTCGTGAGTTTATTTAGTCATTTATCCCTAGCCTCGTTGTTTCTTTGTTGGGGCCTTGTGTCTATCTCCTAGCATGAGGGGTGGGCCTACAAGTTCCACATGGTTGGGTGGTGTTTCTTTTTCACCCATTGGGAATCTTTTGGTGGACTTGTTCGTGTACGGCTAGATAGATCTTTACCATGTGCTTTTTAGTATCTTCATATTTCATTTGTGAGATGAATTACCACTATATTGTTATTTGAAATGTATCTTCTATAAATGATGTATAGAATATGTAATTATTTATTTGTGTTGGTAATTGTAAAAGATATTTTTTATTATTTCAAGTGAAAAGTTTGTAATAGGACTTTAGTAATAGATGCATTGGTAATAATGGATATCTTGCAAGTAAATGTAATTATGTGAATTACATATATGTTCTTATTTCTTAATGAAGGTTATCGTATGAATCTTTCTTTTGGTGTTTTAAAATGAACATAGTATAGATCTTTATATGATGAGTTATATGGTTATATGGTAGTGAGTGTTGCTTAGTAGTGACGTTAGGAAACCCTTAGAGGTCTATTATGTGATGTGATTGTCTTCCGCTAAATATTGTAACTTTGATTCTTCTATAATGTGCTTACTTAATGTTGCATTGAATTAAAGATGGTTGGTGTGTTATGTTTCGTTTTAAGAAAAATATATTTTGCTATGTATTTGAGTTATTAAACTTGTTATTACTCTAGGGTTCCTTGACGAGGCATTACACATAATCTATGTATATCTAAAATGAGGAAAGCTTCTAGATTATATATGAGTTACAAGGTTAAAGCTGATAAAAAGGCAACATAAAATGATCATAATAAAAAATCGAGACCGAATTCCAAAATGTCAAGGCCCACACTTTAAATATTTTAAATTTTAAGAGATTTTGTTGGGACTATGGAGCTAATAAACATAGTCCCTCCAAAACAGTCTCTAGAAAAGCAAGACAAAAGATTTTAGGGCCCTCATATTGGATCTAGTCTTAATTTTGGAGTTTGATGAAGATTAAATGAAAAATAAGATATTTGAATTTTGAAATAGGATAGGGCTTATCTTCTTGATTTGAGGGCTAAATTCAAAGATAAAAGTGGTCCTTAAAAATTATAGGAGAGTGGAAACTAAAGCAAGTGCTAAGGAGAGTGTGAAACTGAATTCACAATTCAAGAGTACAATGTATGACACTGGAACCATTAAAATCATTGCATTTATGATAAACTTGACTTTTAAATTTTAATGTATTTATCTAGTAAAAATCCAAGTTATCAAATTAGAAAATAAGAAAGAAAAATTACTAAAAGTAAAGGCTCATCAACCTCATTTTTTCAAAAAATTTAAACAATTCAATCATACTATTAATTTTATAAAAATTATATCCCCAATTTTTTTGTTTATTACAAACATAAACTATACAACACTCTACATTTCATTAGTTTATAGTGTTTAAAAATTAAAAATGATCATCGAAGTGCTTTAAGTTATAAAGTTCAATTTGTGTTAACCTATTCCTTTATAAGAGTCATCACAGTACTGAACTTTTACGTAAACAAGTTTTATAATGTTGTGATACATTATTTTATGAGAAATGAAGAAGATGTGATTTGATTTAAGGAGATGATCAAGAAGAAGAAACAATGATTGACAAAACATCAAAATTTGCGCATGTACATTAGCAAGAAGTATCAAGATAGTTTCATTTATTATGAAATAATGTCATTTATATTAATCATTTTAAATGTTTGAAAGTACTCTATAACACATAAAAAATGTGAGTGAGAAAAGTGATATCCAATATCATATAAATAAAATCATTAAATAATAGATCCATGGAAAAAACACAAAACACTACTAAGCACCAAGTTAGCAAAGGTATTGTCTACAATGGACACACCAATATTATTAGAAACAATAAAAAAAATCAAATGTCTTTTCTAGGCGAGCTGACTGATAAGAGGTTATTTTCTATTTTATCCTTTGACCATCCTTTGATTTTTCATGTTGTTAAGGCTATTCTGGGTCAGGATTTTATCATGGCTTATCATAAACATAGGGTGAACATGGACATAGTTTTGATGTTCCTAATGATGGCATTGTATATGGGCATCCCAAAGGCAAGAGAAAAAAAATTATGTCAAATGATCTTCAAACATGTTGTTTTGGGGGAGATTGAAGTTGTCCTTGATAATGTGGATGGAAATATCATGGTCCCTTTGTCGTAGAATTATTACCTATCTCATGAAAGGGGTGGCAACATGAGAAAATTAATGGTGGTGCAGATGATGGAACCAGAGCTATTGCAGGCTAGATGGGGAGATGTGGACAGGAGCTTCAACTTTCTGCAATGCTTGGCGAGTAAGGTGGGTGTCCTTGAGAAGGGATGGGTGGAAGATCTTATGATAGATGATAGCCTACTAGATGAAGATGGGGAGTTCAATGTTTGAGATGAGGAACAAAATCTCGGGTTGCCAATGCAGGGAGAGGAGTGGTGTGAGAATAACATGCGAGATGTTGAAGTGGTGGCCAATTGTCCAATTCATGCAACTTGTGGTACAAATTGTCTAGGGGTGGCCAAGGCCATGGTAGTCTAGAAAATCCAAAGGGAGAGTATATATTAAATCAAGGTTTCAAGTTCAATGGGTCTGATTTTGCTTGGTCTTTTTAGTTTTGTAATTGTTGTTAGTTTATTTCCTGGTTGTGATGGTAGCCTGTATAGTTGGTTAGATATCATACTTTGGTTTTGGTGGGTTTAGTCTTTTGTGCTAGTTGGTAGTCATTGGGGTATAGATAATTGTTTCTTCTTTCTCCCCCTCTTTTGTGTTATGTTGTTTACAAACTTTACTTTTACTGTGTTGGGTGCTACCCCTTAGTAGCTATTTAATTATCACTACAAAAAGTTACTAAAGGTCTTGTCAAGCACCAACTCTTTCTTTACACCTATATTTATTTGAATTATTTATTATGATTGTTTAAGTGTGTTGATGAAAAAACATTTGATTACATCAAGAGAATGTTATCACTAATAACTAATTGACCATATGAAACTATGAGAAGGATGAAGTAATTGGCATTAGGATAAGATATTTGATAAATAAGTCATTGTAAAGTACTTAATTTAAGGACCTAATCTTACTAATGATCTTTTCTTTTATGGTTACATCAATAGATAAAAGTGTTGAATCTCATTTGGCTTTCATTTGTATTTTGTTCATTGTATGATCATGATTTACTTTTCTTTTTATTTTTTAACAAATGCAGACACATAAGCCTAACAAATAGTTTATGATCCTTAAACTTGACATACATAAATGCATTTACCTAACACTTTCATTTTTAACACCATTCAAACATTCTTAGATGGTTAATCATCATCAAGCCATTAATATTTGTCCACACAAATTTAGAGCAAGTGACAATCAAAGAAAAAATTGGCATAGGGTAGGATCACAAGGAAGGTCAACATCACGCTAACAATCACTTCCAACTTCTACTTTCAAATCCAATGTATGTGCAAACATTACGAACTAAGCAAACCACTTATTTCAATTTAATAATCATTTATTTCTATTTAGATTGCTTTTGATAAATAACCAAGTAAACTTTTCCATATTTTAAATCATTGTATGATCCATTATCACAAAGAAAAATTTTTAAAAACTTTTTCCATCAAATTTTCTCTTCTTCCTAATAATGAATAAGAGTGATCCAAAATATTAAATAAAAAAATTACACCATATTCAACTAAAAACAAATTTAATCAATAAAATAATTTTATAATTTATCTTATTAATGACTCAACTCCTTGATAGTAACTTAAGATTTAACTGATCTAATAACCAATCATTATTTTCTTTAAAAAAAATTGAAGCGTATTTTCGCTGTCTATTCTTTCCCCCTTGAATAAAGAAACGTCTAAGCGACAAACTACCCATCGTATCTAGATAGCTTTACCGTACTTGTTTATAAATGAAGAACGCACGCGTGCCACCTGGTGTGCAAAGCATAAATGAACCAAGTAATGTATGTAAACTGGTTGGCAACTGTGCAAAAACTTCCAGCAAACGGTTTTATGTTACACCCAAGCCCATCGTTTTATGGTGATTGCAAAAAGAATCCTACTTCTTCACCCCTGGTTTTCAAATTCACAGAAAAAATGCCCACCAGTTTCGTCTTCTCTTCACTGTTGCTCTTCCTACATATACAATTCGCCCACCCACTTCATTCCCAACTCCAACTACTGTGCATTAATCTCATACTCCATCCTCTTTTGGGTCTGCCATTGTTTTGTCTTCGGGTGTTCACATGGATCTTGCAACCGACGTCTTCATTCCGGAGGACTATGTTAGAAGCCGCCAAGCAAGAAAAATGTCGGCCAAGCAGCAGGTGAAAACCTCTACGAAAGTTTCAGATGATCACAACACTGTTCCATTTGGAGAGAAGAATGAGAAGTCTAATGGGATGTGCGGCGGCTTCAACAAGGAGAAAATAATTTTTACTTGCTTCACTCCGTAGGGCAATATTCTTAATTCATCATCATTTTGCTTTCCCCGTATAGCTTACGATGATCTCGAATTTCATCGTGAGTCCATACAAATATTTTTGTAGTTAGGGCATTCAGTTGAAGAGATTCAGAGAGAAAAGACTTGTATTAATTTAAGAAGAAATCTAATTGTGATAAACACATTTAAGATTAACATGGTTTTGTATGTGTTATGTTAGCGTTGAATAATTTTACAACTATGCATCCAAGTATGAGTAGTTTAAATATTTTGATTTTAGTGTATAACTTATCAAATACATAGACAGGTCAATAAGTGGAGATCTTTTTTGTGGGTTCAAAATTATGGTCAAAGAAAGGTGGTGCATGTGGACTCCTAGTTGTAGAGCACCACCAACGATCACATGTTCATATTGACTTGTTTTCAAACATTCAAACATGAAGATGTTTAACCAGCACTACTCCACACTCAACTCCCAACTCCCATGCCTCCACTTTTAGTAAGTGTGCCTCCATATTTGTGGTGATCTATGGATATGAAACAATATTGTCTTTAATGTTACAGCACACATCATTAAACAATTCACCATAAACTATCTTATTCCTTAGATCTTGATACAATTTTTACTTACAATTGTTCACTTTCAATCTACTTATTTCATCGTTTTGAAGGGATTCAACAAAGATAGTGTGGAGATTCAAGTTGATTCGGGGACTTTACGAGGTCATAACTTTTGACTCAATTGTTCGATTGGGCTGAAATTTTATGAGGCGCTGTATCATGACCAAAATGATTGATTCTTTCATCTGGGGCTTCAAAAAGAGCATTTTCTATTTTTTTTGAGATTTTCAAAAGTTCTTTTTTAAGCTATTTTTGAACTTGTGATCTTTATTAAGTTAGAAAGTTGGCAATTTGTGTCAAAATAATGTTTTTTTATATATTTTGAATATTTCGTGATTTTTGAGATAGATTTGAAAATTACCAAAAATGCCAAATTTCAGATTTTATAAAAATCTACCAAATAAGGGAACTTGTTGGTTTGTTGTTAAAATGGGCTTATTTTTTATTGTAATGGTAGAATGGTTGGCGATTGTAGAAAAGGAATATAGTGAAGTAAAATTGATCCATTCTTGGGTGTTTTCATGCTTCATTAATGGTGTTGTTTATGTTCTAATTAGCTACATCACATGATAGATAATGTGGAGGCTTTCATGACCATGCTCATTGCACTCACTCATTTGGCTTCGAATGAAAGGTGAGATCATCATACCTCACTAAAACAATAACAAATCTAGCTTTTGTTCTTTTGCTCATTTCTTCTTTATTTTATATGTTGAACATTGTCGGAAGCTAAGGGAGGGTGACTCAACATTCACAAAATATTATCAATTAAAGTGATTATATCTTCATCATTCATCCATATCAATGAGTTGAAAGTAAATAGGAATAACAACAAAGCATCCACACAATAACAATAGATTTTTATGTGGAAAACTCAAACTGGAAAAAACCACACCACAGTGAGAATTAAACTAACAATTTATAGTAATAGTTTTACAATAGACAATGCTTCCTACCAAAAAGAGCTTACTACGAACTTGCAAACTAAGATGCACACAACCTCAGGCAAGATACAAAAAGAGACTTGCTCAGCTAAAGATCACTTCTTCAGGGCAAGATTCAAAACTGGTTTCATAAAGCAATAGGAATTATAGATTGAACTGTATACAAAAAGCATCTATTAGAATATAGATAAAAGTTCTCTAAATATATTCACATGTATTCTCTATACACCTCTAAACCTTTGCTCTTACTACGCATCTACTGGTCCTTTCCTTCACTCTATGTAGCCATCTCTTATTCACGCACTCACACCACTTCATCCTCTTTTATCGAGTAAAAGTACAAACCTGTGTCACAGTTTTATAAAGGAAAAGGCTAACACAACAATAACTGTTCAACTTCATCGCCATAAAAGTGTCATTTGCATTTTGAATTTGAAGATGATGTAAACTCATAAAATGTGTAAAATTTGTTGAAGTTTCAGTCTACTATTTTTTGAAAAAAGAAAATTCAATAATTTATATGTTTTTTTTAGCTTTAAAGTCCATTTTTTATTGTTGAAAAACGCTGAAAAAAAAAGGGTTTAGTTCCCACTTCAAAAAAAATTTAAATCAATTTTTTTTTTCCGATTTTGATATCCGTTATAGATCACATATTTATACAGTGCATGAAAAAAAAAATTGTTTTTGATGTATATTTTCTTTGTTTTAGCATTTGGAAGTCAAATACACCAGAATTTGACAGTTTTTGTCTCCCACCACAATTTGTCTATTCAATTTATGATAATCAAAAAACTAAAAATACCTTTTTGGAGAAGACTCTCTCTTCTAATGAAGCATATTTTTTTTCAAATTTGTTTGAAGTGATTCGTCAAAGTAGCCTGTTATCGAACAAAAGAATACCTAGTTGTAGTATTTTTAATTTTTTATATATTAAATGTAATCAAAACATTAAAAAAAAAATATGAGTAGAATCGTGACTTTGATCTCTACAAAAGGGTATTTTTAATTTTTTTAATAAGTTTAATTTACCTATTGAATTTTGTTGTAGAAGTGACAAGTTTGAGAAAATCATCATTTTTATTTATGTGGCTGCCACTTGGCATTCCACATAGGTCATTCCAGCCGGAACTGTGAGGGCCGATGCGACCAGTCGCTTGAACCACATATAGAAAAGAGTTATTTTTTCCATTAAAAAAACCAAAACAATCAAGTGCAAAAATAATAAGAGTTGTTTTTGGAAAAAAAACTTCTTTTTTTCTCAAATAAAGTGACATTTTGGAGCGAGTAGGAAGATTATAAAGGGGCATATATTTCTAATTTTATAAAGGGGCAAAGATTTTGAATATTTTTTTGGAAGGCGTCTACCTTTTCCAAGTATGTTATTTTAAATTATTTTTTCAATCATGCTTAATTTACAATATTAGATGTTTTTTTGGAAATTAAATATTTTTTAGATTAAATTTAAAACTTTATTTTATTATTCGTTAATTATGTTTCAATCGTTTATTTTTCAATTATGTTATCTTAAATTATTTTTTCAATTATTGTTATTAAATCATGTTATTAATGTTACTAAATCATGTTCGGTGTATATTGCATAGTCAAATGTAGAATCCAAGTAAACTTAATTTCTTACTCTTTAGATCACTGCTCTTATTTCTTGAATGTTGTTTTTTCATTTTCTAAATTTTAAAAATTGGAGTTTAAGACAAATGATCTAAATGGATGAAATTTACACATGTTTCATTTATTCAATTTAAAAAGTTTAAGATAACAAAATTATTTATACATTTTGTTTGTTAAGAACAAGAAAAAGTAGCTAGATATAACTTATTTACTATATGAGTAGATTAATTCTTATAAATTAACATACTTAAAATCTAACTAAATATTGAATTTGTAAAATATATTTAGACACTTTAATGAAATTGAGTATATATCCAACACTATTTAGTACTGAATTATATTATATTTTATTTCCTAGTACTTGACTCAAATTCTCTATATATTAGGTAAGTGATTTCAAGCAATTAATGTTATTAAATCACGTTCATATGTACATTGCATATAGTCAAATGTATCTAATTGAAGTATACTTAATTTCTTACTTTTTATCAATGCTCCTAAATTTTTTGAGCCTTATTTTTTCATTTTCTAAACTATAAAAATTGGACTTCAAGTCAAAGGATCTAAATGGATGAAATTTACACATGTTAAGTTTAAGAATGCAAAATTATTTATACATTTCACTAATTACATTTTTTATGTTAAGAATCGAGGAAAGGTAACTAGATATATAACCTTTTTAGTTCAAAGCACTAAATTTTGAAGATTTGTATATTTGCATATTTTGTTTTTAGGTTCAAAGCACAAAATTTTGAAGATCTGCATATTTGCATGTTTTTTTTTTAGGTTCAAAGCACAAAATTTTGAAGATCTAAATATTTTTTGCAATGGGGAATAAGAGAACTAGATAAAGGTTATATGATCGTAAAAGGGGCGATAAGATGAAAGTTCATACAAAATGTAGTCAACAACAATCTGTTGTTGTTCAAGATCAACCGGATGATATTCAAGAAACATCTACTTAGGTACGAGATGAAAAAAATATGGTATAGAAAATTTGATGGAAATGGATGAAGATAGTCCTTTCCATGAAATTTTGTTTAAAGATATGATAACTGAAAGCACATTAAAATTGCATTGTAAGAAATTGTGGGATGATTATTTTAAAAATAAGTCTATTATTGGAAGAGCGCAATTATTTGCTAAGTTATTTAGGAAAAGGGAAATGAAACCTGTTTTGGAGTTGTTGGGTGTTGGTAATAAGAAAATTTCTCCTGATACATTAGTAAAAGAAACCATAATTGAAAATTTACAAGAAGCTTTGAATTGTATTGATAACACAAGTTGAGGTGTTGATTTAAGTGTTGCACATAGAGCATTGATGACTATGATTACTAGTAAGGAATTTACTTGCAGAAAACAAGTTAATGCAATTTCTTACTTAATGCATGTATCTAGAAGAACTATTCAAAGATACATTAGGAAGAGAAATATGCTCGATGAAAGCATTGAAAAGAATTGGGTAAATATCTGTAGGGTTCCTAGAAAAGATAGAATTTTTGAAGATGTAAAAAGACGGGTCATTGAGAGATTTTGTCCTTGCTTTGTACGCATAAATAAGGTACATGAAACTTTTTGTTATCGAAATCATGTTGAATTTCATCTACACTCCCAATCATATAAGAAGTTCATGGCAACAATTAATCCAAATCTAGTCATTCCTACAAGTACAAGACAATTTGTGAAGTCTATTTTATGTGATAAATTAGAAGATTCAGATGAGTTCAAAATACAATGTATCAAAGGTGAATGCAATGATTGTGGATTTTTGAGTAAGTTTGTGTTGCAAACTGAGAATATTAATATTCATGCACTAGTTATATAGAAGATATTTGAATATGAGACATACCAAAGTAAGTCAAGAACTAAATCCAAAAAAATTATGTTGAAAGAGAGTGAATTGCCCTACATTCAGTTTATAGATAGATTTCGTAAAATGATATATCCACATATCCAAAATTGTTATGGTGCAATATGGTAGGCTAAACAGTTTCGTGATTCAAATAATTGTTTTCCACCAGGTTGTATTCTTTCAATTGTAGATTTCTTCGAGAACTATACATTTAGTCCTCACACAAAAATTCAAAGTCAATACTATCATTCCGATAAAGTTGCAATATTTGTACAAGTTTTCTATAGACATGCACAATTTCATGTGGATGGTATAGAGAGTACTGAAAATGAACACATTATCATCAAGGAGGTTCATTTTTATATTAGTGATGACAGGTGTCATGATATGAGCTATGCAGCACATTGTTTTCGAATGTTTTTTGAAGATATTAAAGATCGTGGGATAGAATGTACACAAAATTGGATTTGGTCAGATGGATGTGCCGGTAAGTACATTAGATTTGAAATTGATTATTTAAGTTGATTTTTTTATTATATATGATTTGATTGTATATAACAAGTCAAAATATTATATATATATATATATATATATATGTTATTCGTGTCAGGGCAATTTAAGTCTGCAAAAGCTTTTAACTGGTTATCCCTACAACATGCTCGACGTAGCATAAAGGTTTTGTGGAACTTCTTTGAGAGTGAACATGGAAAAGGAGAGCATGATGGAGCAGGAGCATGTGTGAAGCGTGCACTTCGCCAACATGAAATTCCAGGTAAATTCTCTTCATATTTGTGTACAGATTTAATTATCTTCATATTTGTGTACAGTTTTAATTCTCTTCATACATTAATATTTGTGATACAACTTACAACAAGCGTTATTTCTGGGAAGTTGAAGGTATATATATATATATATATATATATATATATATATATATATATATATATATATATATATATATATATATTATTTTTATTTTTTTCTTAAACATTCAAGTGTTCTTGAATTATTTTTCAAATTTGTGTGTATATATATGTGTGTGAAATGAACTAAAATTGACTAAATAATTTTTGTATTATCAGATATTGATCGATCAAATCCTTATAATTGTCAATCAATTAATGGTATTAGAAGTTTTCATCAAGTCATGACTATGGGATTTAGCAAGCCTCTTGTTATTCTTGTTAGAGGAAAATCATGCTTTTGTGTTGATTGCATTGCAAACAACACAGATACTCATTGTTAAAATATTGCTAATGGATATGTTTTGCAATGGGAAATGAAAGAATTTTACACAATGTCTCCTTACGAAGATAGTGACATTATTAATATTCATGATCCTCTATATTCAGTTGATTATAAATGTGTTTCTGATTTAGTTGTTACAAGTGCGTGCATGCATATTTTATAAATTATATATGTACATGTACAATTTTTTAAATTCTTATTTAATTTAATATTGTTCAAAATTATTTTTAAAATGTGTAATGAACTAATATTGCTTGAAATATATATGTACATGTGGTCTATTTTCACAGGTGATATTGCTTGACCTCTTCTTTTTTTTTAATTAAAAAAAATTGCACCCCCAAAATATTTAAACAAAAATATTTATGCATGATGATTTTTTTTTTTTACCATATTTTTATTAAAAAAAATTCTAACGTAGGTACTAACATGCGTGCAAGCGGTACGCTCATATGAGTTTTTGTGCCTCATAAAGTGTGCCAATAAAAAATGACCCAAAAAAAATTCTAAGTTTCGATTTTGACGATTTGACAAGCGATTTAAGGGTTTTTGGGCCTTCTAAGTGCGATAGTGACCTTTTTGTGCCAAAGTGCCCATATTTTTCAGCTACCCCCAGATTTTGCCTCGATTTGTGTGCCCTCAGCTAAATTGACCCTTACAAGCAAAAAAAAATTGCCTCAAAAGTCTCTAATGCCCAAATTGTCAAATTATATATGAAAATTCAAAGAATCGACCTCCTGAAGTCAACCGTGAGGTCCTTTTGTGCCCAAATTGCTCTAAAAAATAAGTGCCCCCTAGAACACAAAAAAAAAATGAATCTTCAAACCCTCACAGATCTGACCCCATGAATCAAAAATTGACAAACAAAAGGTCAATCTTGACTATTTCACACGTGTCAGATTCAATGGTGAGGTCCAAATCAACCCAAATTACACAAAAGACCTGCTATAGGTAGAATCTTCCAATTTGAAGAACAAGAAAGCCTAAGGTCTGAAGCTCTAATACCGTGAAGAAATTGAGAAATACAACTTCAAAGATATTAAGAACACCTGCAAACAAAATACCTATCACAAGAGAAGAATGGAGGCAAAAACGCAATAATGGCTCTAAAGAAGAAGATTATCATTCAGAAAGGGAATTCATGAAAAAGTACAATGCAATCCTTGTAAAGGGAGAATAGCAACCCTAAAGAAACCCTAAAGGGATAATGTAATTATTAAATACCTACAATATTATTAAATGTCTAAGTTTAGCTTAAGCATAGAGGATAATAGACTAATAATTAAATAAATAGTTATTTGCTAATACATGATAACTCTAACAATTACGAACTAAGCAAACCACTTATTTCAATTTAATAATTATCAATTATGATTTGCATTGCTTTTGATAAATAATTAAGTGAAATTTTTCATATTTTAAATCATTGTATGATCCATTATCACAAAGAAAAATTTAAAAAAACTTTTTCCATCTAATTTTGAATAAGAGTGATCCAAAATATTAAATAAAAAAATTACACCATATTCAACCAAAAAAAAAATTTAACCAATAAAATAGTTTTATAATTTATCTTATTAATGACTCAACTCCTTGATAGTAACTTAAGATTTAACTGATCTAATAACCAATCATTATTTTCTTAAATTAATATTTTTTTGAAGCGTATTTTCGCTGTCTATTCTTTCCCCCTTGAATAAAGAAACGTCTAAGCGACAATCTACCCATCGTATCTAGATAGCTTTACCGTACTTCTTTAGAAATGAAGAACGCGTGCCCCCTGGTTTGCAAAGCATAAAAGAACCAAGTAATGTATGTAAACTGGTTGGCAACTGTGCAAAAACTTCCAGCAAACGGTTTTATGTTACACCCAAGCCCATCGTTTTATGGTGATTGCAAAAAGAATCCTACTTCTTCACCCCTGGTTTTCAAATTCGCAGAAAAAATGCCCACCGCTTTCGTCTTCTCTTCACTGTTGCCCTTCCTACATATACAATTCGCCCACCCACTTCATTCCCAACTCCAACTACTGTGCATTAATCTCATACTCCATCCTCTTTTGGGTCTGCCATTGTTTTGTCTTCGGGTGTTCACATGGATCTTGCAACCGACGTCTTCATTCCGGAGGACTATGTTAGAAGCCGCCAAGCAAGAAAAATGTCGGCCAAGCAGCAGGTGAAAACCTCTACGAAAGTTTCAGATGCTCACAACACTGTTCCATTTGGAGAGAAGAATGAGAAGTCTCATGGGATGTCCGGCGGCTTCAACAAGGAGGAAATAATTTTTACTTGCTTCACTCCGTAGGGCAATATTTTTAATTCATCATCATTTTGCTTTCCCCGTATAGCTTACGATGATCTCGAATTTCATCGCGAGTCCATACAAATATTTTTGTAGTTAGGGCATTCAGTTGAAGAGATTCAGAGAGAAAAGACTTGTATTAATTTAAGAAGAAATCTAATTGTGATAAACACATTTAAGATTAACATGGTTTTGTATGTGTTATGTTAGCATTGAATAATTTTACAACTATGCATCCAACTATGAGTAGTTTAAATATTTTGATTTTAGTGTATAACTTATCAAATATATGGACAAGTGAATAAGTGGAGATCTTTTTTGTGGGTTCAAAATTATGGTTAAAGAAAGGTGGTGCATGTGGACTCCTAGTTGTAGAATACCACCAACGACCACATGTTCATATTGACTTGTTTTCAAATGTGAAGATGTTTAATCAGCACTACTCCACACTCAACTCCCATGCCTCCACATTTAGTAAGTGTGCCTCCATATTTGTGTATTGGGTGATTAGATATGAAACAATATTGTCTTTAATGTTGTAGTACACATCATTAAACAGTTCACCATAAACTATCTTATTCCTTAGATCTTACCTACAGTTGTTCACTTTCAGTCTACTTATTTCATCATTTTGAAGGAATTCAACAAAGATAGTGTGGAGATTAAAGTTGATTTAGAGACTTGACGGGGTCATAACTTTTGACTCAGTTGTTCGATTGAGCTGAAATTTTAGGAGGAAGTGTATCATGACAAAAAAAAATGATTCTTTCATCTGGGGCTTCAAAAAGAGCATTTTCTTTTTTTTTTTGAGATTTTCAGAAGTTCTTTTTTTAGTTATTTTTTAACTCGTGATCTTCATTAAGTTAGAAAGTTGGCAATTTGTGCCAAAATAATATTTTTTTAGATATTTAGAATATTTCATGATTTTTGGGATAGATTTAAAAATTACCAAAAATGGGAAATTTCAAATTTTATAAAAATCTACCAAATAAGGGAACTTGTTGGTTTGCTGTTAAAATGGGCTTATTTTTTATTGTAATGGTAGAATGGTTGGCGATTGTAGAAAAGGAATAGCGAAGTAAAATTGATCCATTCTTGGGTGTTTTCATGCTTCATTAATGGTGTTGTTTATGTTCTAATTAGCTACATCACATGTTACATAATGTGGAGGCTTTCGTGACCATGTTCATTGCACTCACTCATATGGCTTTGAATGGAAGGTGAGATCATCATACCTCACTAAAACAATAACCAAACTAGCTTTTGTTCTTTTGCTCATTTCTTCTCTATTTTATATGTTGAGCATTGTCGGATCAATTAAAGTGATTCTATATTCATAATTCACCCATATCAATGAGTTGAAAGTAAATAGGAATAACAACAAAATCATCCACACAATAACAATAGATTTTTTATGTGGAAAACCCAAACTAGAAAAAACCACGGTGAGAATTAAACTCATAATTTATAGTAATAGTTTTACAATAGACAAAGCTTCCTACCAAAAAAAGCTTACAACAAAATTACAAACTGAGATGCACACAACCTCAGGCAAGATACAAAAAGAGACTTGCTCAGCTGAAGATCACTTCTTTAGGGCAAGATTCAAAATTGGCTTCATAAAGCAATAGGATTATAGATTGAACTGTATACAAAAAGCATCTATTAGAATACAGATAGAAGTTCTCTAAATATATTCATCTATCTTCTCTATACACCTCTAAACCTTTTCTCTTACTACGCATCTACTGGTCACTTACTTCACTCTATGTATCCATCTCTTATTCACGCACTCACACCACTTCATCTTCTTTTATCGTCCATATCTAACATATCCAATCCACTCAATATATATCATTCAGAGCTAAAAACAACCAATGCTAGGTCAGTGAAAAGAGTATGTGATGTGTTCGTAGAATTGACCCAAAAATGTATTATCTAGAAGATAAAAAGGATGTGCACAAAGTCGGCACTCCCTCCAAATTATATCAAAAACATTTTACACCCAACTGCTCGGACCCAAAATGCATAAACCGATACAAAAACTTGTTTTGTACATCACACTATTTAATCTGGACTAAAAAAATTAAAGCGGTTCATCCAAGAGAACATAACATCTATCTCATCAAAATAGAAACTTATAATCTCATGAGACATATTTGGTACAAATACTTATTCCACACCACGATTAGTATTACCGGACTAGGTGAAGAACACCAATCCTCTAGAAACATATTGAAATATTATTTTATATCTTCTCATCAACACAATGTGAACCTATGGATAGTTTTGCATCATAATATCAAGAGAAAAAACATCTGAACCACCAACTGTACATCAACTGAGCCTATCCAAAATCCGGATCACCAATAACAATCGAGGCAATATGCAATTGACAGAGGTTTGACATCAATGACAACAATGACATCCATATGTGTAACAATATCCTCCTTTGTCATTGATGGAAAAATAAAAGATATTCTCTCTCTCCCCCTATCAACATTTCTCCCCTTTTGACAATAATGGCAAAGGGTAAACACCTTAAAAACATACAAAATCAAAACTACAACCTTCTTCAACATAATAATTTAGAAAACAGATGAGAAAAGAGAAATGCAAATCAAACATTTCTTGGCCTTGTATAGATTCTTCAAACCAATGACATATGAGTTCCAGGCATACATAGTAGTAGACAACATCCCATTCTAAGATTCTCAATCAACACATAAATTTAATGCAACATCAAAGATATCAACATTAAACACATTTTTTTGAACTTTTTCTGCATCAACCAGTAATCTAAGAAATAGGGGCAATTGTAATTCTATGGCATCTTTAAGTCCACAAAATAATTTCACAAAGCCTTATCTTTGCTTCTATCTCATGGCCCACCGGGAATGAAAATCCTGAGCCTTAGCTCTAATGGCACTGTTTGCATCTTTGTAAATATTGAAGGAAAGGGACAACTCTGTAAGTTGAGACTCAATAGAATCTATCTTATATTTGAATTTTTTTGTAGTTGCAAGCCATCTTAGATAGTATTTGTACAGATGAGATGTGGTGTCCAACATCTTTCTGAAATTTATCAAATTTAACTCAAGATCATGGTGTGCCTTTAGGCACCTTTCAATCATTTTCATTGATGCATTACCTTCAATGCAAGGCTCACTGGATTCACTTTCTTCTATGGAGACTATGGTCATCCTCTTAATCAACAATTCTATCAATACCTCTAGGAGAAAATTAGCAACATTCTAAGGAGCAAGAATGTTTCAGAGAAAATGTGTAGCACAAGCTTGCTCAATAGTGTCTCGATCATAAGACAGAATAATGAGATACAACTCACCAACTCTTTTTAAAACAATCAAGATTTGAGAGCATCTCAAGAACTTTGTTTTCATCAAATGTACCTTAAGGGGAGGCAAACACCAAACCCATAAATGTAATATCATTTGGTTTAGAAGGATGTGGAACCACCCTTTGTAAGGCTTATTGAATCAACCTATGGTATGAAGGTGAAGTTTGTATCAACATTGGAATCGTGCTTGTTGTTTATAAAGTTAGGCACTCCAATACCATAATTTTGTGCTAGTTGCCTTACCATAGCACCTCTTTCACATACATGTATTTCGCAACCTTTAGGATGTTGGGAGGTTTCTTTGACTTAGGCTTCTCATAAATAGAAACATGAATGATATTGACTTGATTAGGTTCTTTGTTCTCCAAGGATACATCTTTAGAAGTGAGAGCATCAAGGAAATTGCTAATGATTTCATCCTCTTGCTCCAAGGTATCTTCATAGGTAAGACAAGATTTAGGAGGACAAATATAACTCATTCATGCTTCATCTCTAGAGGTAAATTCATTGAAATGAAAAGAGGGTATGGTGTCACTAGGAAATGTAGTGACAATATCATCTGCTTGCACCAAATGGTCCTCATAAGGGAGGTACATTTTAGAAGAAAGATGGGCATCCTTCTTCAAAGCTTCATCCTTAGAAGGGAGCATTTGGAGTGTTCATAACCTCTTCTTGTACCAATGTGCCCTCATTGGTAGGACCAAATTTGGGAGAGGATAAATCAATGTTCGTCAACACTTCTCTTCTAGGAGAGGTACCATGTATGGAAGGTAAAGTAACATTAAGAAAGGTGTTTATGATATCATCCTCTTTCTCTAAGATACTATCATGGGAGAAGCACAGTTTAGGAGTAAGATCAACATTATTCATCAAAAATTCATCCTTAGGAGGGAGAGTGTTGAAAGAAGTGTTAATGGTCTCTTTTTTCACTAAAATGTCCTCATGGGTAGGAGGACCCTTAGGAGAGGGATAGAGTTAAACAAGGGAGGCTAAGCCATTATCACATCTATGAAATAAATGCATCATGAAACTAACTAAATGTAAAGAAAATGACACAATTTTCTTTTCCAAATGAGAACATGCACAAAATGCATGATAAAAAGAGATAATAATGTGCAATTTCTATGAATTTTTTACTAATTCAATTGCATAAACCATGAATGAATGCACCTTAATCTGAGAATTGAATGCAAATATTGAAACATGCTCGAGTGTAAGAGGAGTCGGGTTCGCCAAAAAGTAATTGATGGAAAATTAGGGAGTCATAAGTTATGCTTTGTAAAATAAGAAATGGCCTAACTTTCACATGCATCACATTAAAAGGAGGATGAACACAAAAGTCTAGCCTCAATTCTATTATCAAGAGGGTTAGATATCTTTCAAAGTTTTATTCCCATTTTGTTTGAGTTGAAAATGTAATTGAAAGGATGTAAATTGAATGCTAAATCTAAGGTAAGAAAATATATGCATGAACTAGCAACTTGGATAAATTATGCTAACTAATAATGAAACAAAAACTTCACAAGTACAAAAGTGGATAGGGAATCTGAGTATGCACCTGTGACTGAAATTTGATGTTGAATTGATAGGACCAAGGTGTTGGGTGGCTTGGTCTGCTGAGCTATGATCTGGAGGCCTAATTCCTAATGTTGTATGAACAATAACTTGAAAATCTAAGGTTGAACAAGGACTAAGGTGTTGGGAACCCTAGTCCTTGAGAATCAAGCCAAGATTCCAAGAGCAAACCTATACTTGCTTCATGAGAATTCCCAAAGATTTTTTGCTCGATCAGATACCTGTAACTACACACGAGGAAAGAAAGGGGGTTGTGGATAGGGGTTTGCCTTAGTTCAAACCTTGAGTTTGGAATTAACCCTAATTGAAATAGAAATTGAACTTGAACTAAATTAGAAAAGCTCACCTTTTGAGGGCAAGGCTAAAATGCTTGAATATAGATTATTATACCTTCAATAGGTGATACAATGTTCTTAGGATATGTCCTCCATGTGTTGAAGCAATAACATGATAAATCACATAAAATACATCATGAAATCACAGATAAAACATAAGTTGAAAATGCCTTGATGTAGTTTGTTGCTCTTTGAATCAAATATGCTCTTAAGGAAGAAGAATTACTCTTAAATTGATGGTAATGGTATCATAAGATGTAATTGTGAAAATGAATTGAGAGGGGTACTTTACATAGGGATTTCATAAATCAAATAACCATTAGGTCGACTTTGAATTGATATATTTTGACACGAAGCAGAATTTGAATTAGAAAAGACCTTCAAATTTTCCTCTTGAAATTCAAGGAAAAATGTGCAAGACCAAATAGTATACTACCCAATCCTATCAACTTTGTTTTGAATTTTTAGGGATGCAAGAGAACAAGATTCTAATGTCAAATCAAACTCAATGGCTCAAACCATAATGCATAGGTATGCAAAATATGCTTTGAGAGTTGAAATTAGGATAAGATTAAGGATAAATCAAGATAAAATAATAAAGGGCACACCTAAAATTAAGGACCCAAATAAGAGTGATGATTTACTAAAGTGGAATAAGACCCATAACATTGAATAAAATATCAAGTAATTACATTAAAGGTACTATAATGCATAGTGGAAAGGGAAGTACTAAAATAGGTGCTAGGAGAGTGAAATTAGACACTAATAAGCATAATGATTCTCAAGGAGTAGGGTGCTAGGCATAGAGGTTTCACCCAAGTTCCCATGGATAAGCATAGATTTGCAAAAGGGTGCAATTTTGCAACACTACAAGCATGAGAATGACATGTGTCATTTGTAAGAGCATGTCAAAACGAGTATCATGAAAGAGACAAGTGAAAAAGCTAGAATCAAATTGTTAAGGATTGAGGACATGTCAACTACAATTCCCATCCAATTGTTGTGTTCAACTGCCTTTGATCAAAGTGGGACAACAAGACTTATTAGCCCTATCCATGATATGATGTAAATAAGGAACCAACAAACTACCATCTATGTGGGGATGGGTGGGGTGCTACTAGTAGCCCCTAACCAATAACTATGATTGTAGCCCCCTTAAATCAACCAACTTACAAAAAACAATCAAGGAGCATTGCCACAACTATTGTTTTAGTTGAATTCCCAAGGGGGTGAGAGGCCCTAAGTTGAGAGGAAGAGGGGTCATTATCCTTAAGGAGATAGATTAGCAAATAAGTTAATACATTAATCAAACTTGCTTGAAACTTTTGTAATTAAAATAATTATAGGTTTACCTATATGGATCGAAAAGTTTCAACCAAAACACTTTCAATTGAAATCCTTAGCTTCCATTCATGCACAAAAAAATGCCTCTAAAACAATTTATAGACTTTTCCCTCAAAGCAATATTGCTAATTTTTTAATCATTTATATTTCAAATTAGCCTCTTTTTCTCCCACTAACCTCTTCTTTAATCACATCAACCGATTTCATCTTACTCTCACTTCTACTTAACATAATCTTCCCAATTCATAATATACCCCTTCATCATCCCTCCCACATCCATTTTTTTCTCATACAACATATTTTGACCAAGAAAGTATATGATTATTGATGATACCATCATCTTGTATCATGAGGCACTTATATTTGATTCACACCCACCACCTTCACCTCATGTCAATACTCCTAGTCCTTTATTTTTTTTACACCATCTTTAATCATCCTTTTAAATTGTTTTACACGTATCTCATAGTAATTCAATAAAAAAAGAGGTCAATGTGATAGAAAATAAGGTTAATTTGAAAAATAAAACTATTAAAAACTTGACATCATAATTTAATTTACTATTGATTAATAATTATATAAAAAAATTCTGTATATCCATCTTTGAATTAATAGTAAAGGACAGCAATAAATAAATATTAATAGAAAAACTTACAAATCAATAACTTAAATTATAAAAGTATAATATTTTAATTTATTATATTAATGACTCAGCTCCTCTATAATAACCTTAAGCTTTAATTCATATAATAATAATCAATCATTATTTTATTTAAGCATATTTTCGCTTCTTTTTCTTTCCCCATTTAATAAAGCCATGTCTTAGCGACAAGCAAGTACAACGAAGCTTAAGACGCAGCTCACACCTACATTCCTTGTCCCGAACAGACCTGTACTCATACCCTTCATGTCTACAAACTTTACAGAAATGGGAAACGCCTGCCACCTGGTTTGAAAATTATAAACTATAAAGTAATGTAACCATGTTGGCTACTGTGCAACAACTTCAAGCAAACGGTTTTACGAGGGTAACCATTCAATACAACACCCAAGCCCATCGTTTTACGGCAATTGTAAAAGGTATCATACTTCACCCCTGGTTTTCAAATTCACGGAAAAAATGCCCACCGGATTCACCTCCTCTGCCCTTCCTACATATAGAATTTCCCCACTTCCTACCCAACTCCAACCACTGTGCATTAATCTGATACTTCACCCTCTTCTGGATCTGCCATTGTTGTGTCTTCTGTTGCATTACAGACGATTGGCGGGTGTGAGAATGGATCTTGCAACCGACGTCTTCATTCCCGAGGACTACGTCAGAAGCCGTCATGCAAGAAAAATGCCCGCCAAGCAGCAGGCGAACACTTCTGTAAAAGTTTCAGATGCTCACAATATTGTCCCGTTTGAACAGAAGACTGAGAATTCTCATGGGATGTACGGCGGCTTCAACAAAGAGGAAATAATTTTTACATGTCTAACTCCGTAGCGCGCTCATTCCACTTCATTTTGGTTTCCCTGTATAGCTTACACAGATCTCGGAATTTTTCATGAGTACATACAAGCATTTTTGTAGTTAGGGCATTCAGTCGAAGAGATTCAGACAGTAGAGATTTATTCTAATTGATGAAGAGATTCAGACAGTAGACTTGTATTCATTTAAGAGAAAAGTGGTGTGGCTTTATACCTCTAGGTATTTGAAACCTGTTGTTTCAGCCATTAGCGCTTGCATATTTTGCTTCAAATTTTATTAACTGCAATGGAGCCATGAATCTCAGATCTGTAATCTCATACTTAATGTAGCTTGTACACAATCTCATTGTCTAAAAATACTCATCATTAACATATATAGAAAGGCATATGAAATATGATTAGGTATTTTGATGAGAAAAAATTCGAACACGCTCAATCCCTGAAACTCCAAGCTAATGAAATCCATAACCGAGCGCCATAATAATGAAGAGAATTATCCTCTGCAACCCAAAATGGAGCATAGCACGCAGCTCATTTGAATTCAAAGCACACAAAATTCAAAACTTTGGATAAGTACCTAGGGTTTAGAAAAGATTTCCAAAGAAAAGTGGTGGTGTGAAAACACACCGTAAAGGGGATAAAAACGGGGAAAGATCTAAGCCCTCTCGCCTCTAATGCGGCGAGCAAGCTGAATATCTTTGGGCATAATAGTAACCCTCTTTGCATGAATGGCGCAAAGATTGGTATCTTCGAACAATCCAACCAAATAAGCCTCGGCTGCTTCCTGCAAAGCTGCCACGGCAGAGCTTTGGAAGCGCAGATCGGTCTTAAAATCCTGTGCAATCTCCCTTACCAGCCTTTGAAAGGGCAACTTCCTGATCAGCAGCTCCGTGCTCTTCTGGTATTTGCGGATCTCACGAAGAGCAACTGTTCCGGGCCTGAAACGGTGGGGTTTCTTCACTCCTCCTGTTGCTGGTGCGCTCTTTCTGGCCGCCTTTGTTGCCAGTTGCTTTCGAGGGGCTTTCCCTCCCGTTGATTTCCTCGCCGTCTGTTTTGTTCGGGCCATCTCTATCAATCACAATCGCACTGCCTAAACTCAAGAGGTGACTGCAAATGAAAATCTAAGGAACAGATGTAATGAATTTGTGGGGTTGCCCGTCTACTGTGTTTATAAGCGTGCACACAGCGAATCCCTTCGTTTTCAAATTTGCGAGTTTGTCTTTGAGGAGGGAAGACATCCCAGCCCTCCGATCTTCCTCCATTATCAAGGGTTCTCGATGCTTCTTCTCCATGTGATCCGGATCAAAGACGCCAACGAACAAGAAAACGTCTTTCTGATTCCAGCGGTGCTTTAGGATTTTAAATTATTTTTTTCTTCTAGGCCTAATATGGATACAAATAGTATAGGATTAATGGAATATTATGTTGAACAGTTGACATAGTTTTGGCCCTTTGAACTTTTTCACCATGTCAAAGTAAAAGTGAGGGCTCCTATTATTTTGGAAAAGTTTCTAAAAATCTCACCATGGGACCTCTTCTTACTTAAAAAATAGAGCTGGAATCTCTGAGCTTTTTTAGGAATATTTTAAAGCTGGGGTCTCATGAATTTTGTTTTGCACAAATGGCATAATACATTCCTAAAAAATAGAACCTCTATTTTTAGACTTGAGTAATTTTTAAGCGACATCTTAAAATTGGTATTATTAATATTAGTAATAATTTGTGCAGAAGAAGAAATAGAAATAAAATATAAAAAAAAAAAAGGGAAACAAATTTGTGAAGCCACGTGGCATTTTTGGCAACCCTCATTATTTTCCCACAGCCTATTTTCAATTCCTAAGTAGTAGCTACTTCACTAAAATAGCAAAAGATTCTAAATTATCCTTTCTCAACAATTTTAAATTTGCATGGGAAGACTCCAACTTCTTAAAATTAAGCAGAAAATAAACTCAAGCAGTGGCATGGGAAGACTCCAACTTCTTAAAATTAAGCAGAAAATAAACTCAAGCAGTGGCATGGGAACATGAAGTAAGCTACTGAAAATGGGGTAGGGCTAGAAATTGTCCCACCAGCTTAGGAATGTATTATGTCATTTGTGCAAAACAAAATTCATGGGACCGCCACCTTTAAAATATTCCTAAGAAAGCTCAACAGCTTCAGGTCTATTTTTTAGGAAGCCCCCTCCATGGGAGCCCACCCTAAGTCAATCCTAGTCATTCACATTTTAAGATAGGGTCTCATGAGGGAGGCTTAAGCTCTATTTTTTAGGAAGAGGCGATCCCATGAATTAAAAAAAATTGTGCTACAAGATTTTTTGGAATCTTTTCCCCAAAAATAGAAGCCCCTACTTTTTAGGCCTTCAAATTTGAGCGGGTGAAAAAGATGTGGGGCTAGAAATTGTCCCAGCATCTTAGGGATGTTATCTACCACTTGTCAAACAAATAAGTTTATTTTCTATTAAAAAATAGTTTTGGACGGAAATAAATTATTTTTCAGCTTAAATTTTGAAGCTTGAATTTTTAAGTTGAACTACACTACGAAATTCATGGGACCGCCACCTTTAAAATTTTCTTCAAAAATCTCAACAACTCCAACTCTATTTTTTAGGAAGCCCCCCTCCATGGGACCCCAACCTAAGGGTAAGGTTCCATTAGGGGGGCTTCAACTTCTATTTTCAAGGAAGAGGAAGTTCCATGAAAAAAGTAAAAAAATTGTTATGGGATTATTTGGAATCTTCTGTAGAAAAATAGTAGCCCCTACATTTTAGAATCTTAGGAATTTCATTTGCCACTTGTCAAATATCTAAAAATTCAAATTCTTGGTAAAACAAAATTTTAGAGGGAAAATGTGTTAGAGTAACCGGGTCTTTACTTGATTAATTAAATGACATTTGTTTAATTAATTAAGTTCCCCTTTATCTCTTTTACACTTAAGCTAACATTAGGTGCATAATAATTAATTATTTTATTAATTATTATGTGCAAGCCTAGGGTTTTCCCTTTTAGGGTTTTTTGACCTATTAGAGGTTGAATCTTTTTCTTTTGTATTATTATTCTATTACACATTTTTGTGAATACAGAGCTCTCACATTCTTGAGCATTTTCCTGTGTTTATGATTTTTTATGTTGCTCATTTGCTTCTCCTTGTAACAGGTTTATTCAGTTTGCAGAGATCATTTGGGCTCCTGTGGTGTTGTATTTCTCAATTCTCTCATGGTATCAAAGTTTCAGATCTGCAGCTACCTGTTCTTGTTTTGAGTTTTTTTTGCATTGTAAGCAGATCTGGGGTTTCAGAAGTTTTTTTGTGCACCTAGGGATGGGCGTTTTTTCTAAGCACTTTGGACTTAAACGGACCTCACCATCGGGCTCAGAAGGCCCAAAAACTCCTATGGTCATACAAAGCTTGATCATTTTCAATACCTGAGCCTCTGGGGGTATTTTTTTGTTCTATACCATGGCGTACAACCCTGGGACGCAGTTTGAGAAATTATTATTTTTTGAAAAAAAAATTGGGTCAACCCACGGTACGCAGGGTACTGTGGGCCCCCTGACCTACACCAGGCTCGTACCTGCACCACCACCGACCCTGACAAGTCGGGTCCCCGCCGCCGCTGGCCCGCTCGTCAGCCACTTCCTCAATGGCCTCCACCCCAACCGTCATCGTAGCTCTCTTGTCTTTTTAGGGGGGGTTGGTTTTTTCTTTCTATATTGAGCATATGAAGTCATTTTTTTGAAAACGAATAAGCGTAGGAAAGCTGGTTCCAAGCCGAACCTCATGGTATTGGAATTTTTTACCAATTTTGTTGTTTGACTGTACTTTTTTCCAGTCGAAGTGGGGTCACTTTTATACACTTTCTGGGTCGTAGAATGGGCAAACGGACTCCGTTTTTCGAAAATGAATAGACATTGGAAAGCTCTCGACATGCTCTATTCAGATATGTGATATTGTTTCTCATATTTTTCATCAGGTACATGAGATTTCAGTTTGAATTTTTTTTGCTTATGCACTGCTTCCTTCTCACCAGTATGTACTAGGGTTTGGATTTATCTCTAGTGGGGGGTGTTTTTTTCTCGCTTTCTGTCATTTATATTAGAAATATAGAATACAAAAACTCTCAAAATAAACAAACCCTTCTGTATCTTCTGTCTATTCTAAAAGATCACATAATTAAAAAAAACAAGCAGGTACAGGTGCAAAGTTTCATGGCATATTTTTTAGTTGAGTTGTTGACATCACACAACTATCACACCTAGAAGCCTCGCATCACGAGGCTTCTCAGGGCACGAGGGTTGTGGTCTTGTTTGGATGAGGTTCAACCTTTGTTGCAGCATCATTTTGATATTCTTCAGCACATAAACAAGATGGATGAGGCCATGGGTTTGCTCTCATTACATGTTTCCAACAGTCTTCTATTTCACCTTGATGCTTTGCTCACTCCTCGAGCTATGTGGTTGAAGTTCGAGACTCTCTTCAGGAGAGTTAATGAGATCCAAGCATTACAGATTGAGGCAGAGTTGGTTTCCTTGTCACCTGATTTCTTTCCCACCATTGAGGATTTTTTTAACAAATTCAAGACTACCAAATCTCCAGGGGTGTGGAAAGATCAAGACAAACCCAGAGTGCATTCACTTGATCTTTTTGAAGCATCGGGGTCCCTTTCAGTTTGTTGCCTCTACTTTCTACTCCACCATGGATGGCTTGGGTGCTCCTTTTACCATGCCTACCTTTGATGTGTTTTGTGAGCATTTGTCTCGTGAGCGGTCTCACCTTTCTCAGCTAGACATGCTCTCAAGGTCCAATAACAAAGCATTGGTTTTTCAGTCATCTAAGGAGAAGCAAAAGTAGAAATTGAAGCCAAAGAAGAATTCTACAAGCAGCGAGCATTCCTCCAAGCCACCTCCTAAGTCTGATTCTAAACCACCATTTTATCTGAAACAAGGAAAATATTCGCAGTCTAGTGAGTCTTCCTCCAAGGCTAAGAAGAAATTAGGAGATACTTGCAGTTTTTGTGGCAAGGAAGGACATCCAGTTTCCAGGTGTTGGAACCGATTAGAGGCTTTAGAGAAAGCCATGCAGTAGCATCATATCTCCTCACCTCAAGCGTCTTCTCCTTCCATAGGGAAAGGTCACATGTGCTCTCACTGCTCAAGCTTCAACCAATGGGTCCATTTGGATTTTAGATTCAGGTGCTTCTCACCATATGAATCACACTCATCAGTTGGTTACTTCTCTTCCCTCTTGTGGTACTTCACAGATTGCAGTGGGTGACTCTGTTCAGCTTTCACTCTTGGGTTCAGATTTTGTCTCTTTGGATGGGGGTACTATGCAAGATGTTTTGGTTGTTCCTGACATCTCGACGAACCTCCTGTCAATTTATCAGATTTTCCATTCTGGCTCTGGTAAGACAGTTGATTTCTCACCACATGATGTGGTTATTTGGGACCTCCATGACTTTGATTTGGTTGTGGCTACTGGGAGTGTTGATACTGCATCTCATCTTTACAGATTTGATGGATTTGAGCCCTCTGCGGGTACAGGTTCAACTCTTATAGAACATGCATATTTAGTGAGTAAGCTTTGGCATGAGCACTTGGGCCATGTCAATTATAGATATCTTCAGCCGATAAGTATACAAGCACTTGTTCTTAGGCTCCCACAGATTTCCTGCACTGATGATGTTTGTCATGGTTATGTGCTTGACAAGCATCACAGGGATCCCTTTTCGAAGGGAAGAGCCCCTCGTGCTTTAGCACCTTTGGAGTTGATTCACAGTGACCTCATGTCATTCCCTACTCCTTTATCTAGGGCCAAGTATGTACTCACATTTATTGATGACTTCTCCAGACGCACATGGGTGTACTTTCTTAAGTACAAGTCTGATGTCTTTGATTCATTTTGAATCTTCAAGACATTTGTAGAGAAGCAGTTTGGTTGTTCTATTTGATGGATATGTACAGATAATGGGGGGAGTACATGAATCAGGCTTTCAAAGATTTTTGCACTGAGCATGGTTTACAGTATCAATTTACTATTCCCTACACCCCTCAGCAGAATGGTGTTGCTGAGAGAAAGAACAAGATTTTACGAGAGATGGTGAATTGTATGATTCAGTTCAGGTCCATGGATTCATCCTTTTGGGCTAAGGCAGTCAATTGTGCCAACTGCATTCAGAATCAGATGCCTCACAAGGCGATTCGACATATGACTCCTGAGGAGGCTTGGTCTCATGACAAGCCTGATGTTTCTTTTTTCTGAGTATTTGGCAGTGAGGCATGGGCATTTATTCATGATGCTCAGAGGAGAGCAATGGAGTGGAAGAGTTGACCCCTCATTTTTGTTGGCTACTGTGAGGATGTTAAGGCATACAAGTTGTTTGATCTTGATTCCCGAGAGGTCCTGTTTCGACAAGATGTTCAGTTTGATGAGCGCCTTCCCACAATGGATACCTTGTCTCCAGTGTCTACCCCTCTAACTACTCCTCCCACTACACCTCTTCTGAATTATTTTGAGGATGATTCTGATGATGTTGTTGATGATCCACCATCTCCACCTCCACCTGCTCCACCTCAGATGCCCAAGTGGGCTCGCTTTACTGTTGCAGCGATAGGATCTATGGTCGGTGATCCTTAAGATACCCATCGCACCCGTTCTCATACTGTGGGTTCTAGTCTTTTGATTTATGCCATTTCAGATGATCCTCAGAAGTTTTCAGAGGCAATAGGACACCCTAAGTGGGATTGTGCTATGGAGGAGGGGTATTCTTCTTTGATGAGGAATAATACTTGGGATCTCTGTCCTCTTCCTAAGAGCATAAAGATGGTTTGGTGTCGATGGTTGTATCGCACCAAGTATGTTGCTGATGGTTTGATTGATAAGTACAAAGCACGTCTTGTTGCGAAGGTTTTCTCACAGGTTGAGGGTATTGATTACTTCGAGACATTTGCCCTTGTCACCAAGATGAACTCTATTCGCTTTGTACTATTCCTTGCAACTTCTAGGGGATGGCCCATTTTTCATATGGATGTGAAGAGTACTTTCTTGCATGGAGGCCTATAGGAGGAAATCTACATGGAGCAGCCTCAGGGATTTATGCAGGACATTTCTTTAGTTTGTAGACTTCGGCATTCCTTGTATGGTCTCAAATAGGGCCCTCGGGCTTGGTATGAGAAGATGGACTCTTTCTTGCTCTCCACTGGTTTCACACGTCATTCCAATCACACAATGTACATTCAACATCTTGAGGGTGAGATCCTGATTCTTATTCTATATGTTGATGATCTCCTCATCATAGGTAGCTCATCCTCTATGATTCTGCATGTTCAACGAGCCTCGATGGACCAGTTCGAGATGACAGATCTCGGTCTTCGACACTATTTTCTTGGTCTTTAGGTGATTCGGTCTTCTGATGGGATTTGCATTTACTAGCATAAGTATGCCCTGACATGCTTCGACGCTTTTGCAAGCTTGATTGCAAGCCTTCCCCCACTCCTTTTCAATCAGGGGTTGTTTTGATTACTACTTGCCCCACTCCTTCAGTAGATTCTACACTTTACAGGCAGTTGATTGGTAGTTTGTTGTACCCGACACACACTCGTCCTGACCTTTCCTTTGTGGTTGGCCTTGTCTCTCAATTCTCCCATGATCCTCATGGGAGTCATTGGCAAGCTTCCAAACGTATTTTGCGATACATTTGGGGCTCTATTTCTCATGGCGTTCACTACACATCAGGGGAACCTCACATTGTTGGCTACACTGACTCAGATTTGGTTGGTGATGTCAATGATCGAAACTCTACTTCTGGCTTTGTTTTCTATCTTGGCTCTAGTCCTATCACATGGTCTTCCAAGAAGCAGATTGCTCATGCATTATCATCTATAGAGGCTAAATACAGAGTTGTTGTGCTCTCCAGTTAGGAGATCTTATGGCTTCGACAGTTATGACTGAGTTTGGTTTTCCTCCTGATAGTCCCACTATTCTTTGGTGTGACAATCAGAGTGCTATTCACTTTTCTCGCAAATCGATGGAGCATCAACGAACGAAGCACATTGAGCTTCACATGCATTTCATCCACCAGTTGATTCAAGATGGTTCTCTCATTTTGGAGTACATTCCCACTGTCGAGCAGGTTGCAAACATCTTCACAAAACCTTTTGCATCACCGCGCTATCTTCAATGGCACTCTATGCTTGGGGTGAAGGAAGTTGTCCTTGGGGGGTCTTTATGAGGCCTTTCTTCCTTCTTATTTCTTTCAGCATGTTATTTTATCTCTTTTTGGAGAGGAGTTTTTTCCCACTGGGTTTTCTCCTTTTTCTCCGTTTCATAGAAATTTCCTTGTATTTGGGTACCTGATCAAGCCTTGTTGTTGGGACCCATCTTTACTGATTTTAGTAGTTGTTTTAGGTTTCAGCTTCTCCCTAAGTCTAGCTTAAGGAGGGGTGTTAGAGTAATTGGGTCTTTACTTGATTAATTAAATGACATTTGTTTAATTAATTAAGTTCCCCTTTATCTCTTTCACACTTAAGCTAACATTAGGTGCATATTAATTAATTGTTTTATTAATTATTATGTGCAAGCCTAGGGTTTTCCCTTTTAGGGTTTTTTGACCTATTAGAGGTTGAATCTTTTCTTTTGTATTATTATTCTATTACACATTTTTGTGAATATAGAGCTCTCACATTCTTGAGCATTTTCCTGTGTTTATGATTTTCTCTGTTGCTTCCTTGCTTCTCCTTGTAACAGGTTTATTCAGTTTGCAGAGATCATTTGGGCTCCTGTGGTGTTGCATTTCTCAACTCTCTCAAAATGCAAAATTTTAGAGCAAAAATGAAGTTTATTTTATTTCTTTTTTACCTTTGTATGTCCATGAGACCACTAGCTTCCTTAAATTTCGAAGCTTAAACTTTTAAGCTGATATGCATATTAAATTCATGAGACCACCAGGTTTAAAATATTCCTAAAAAATCTCAGTAGCACCACTAATTTTTTGTAGGAAGCCCCCCTCCATGGGACCTTACCCTAACTACCTCCATCTCATTTTTTCATTCCCTCCTTGATCCTAGGGAAATCCTCTCAAGAATTCCACCATTGATCTCATCTTTTGATCTTGACCATTAATTTATTTCTTCAAGAATCTTAAATTCAGACATATGTATTCACTTTTCATCCATTTTCTTTTGTGCTAAGTACATACTCTCAATAACTAATATTTTGTAAAATTTGAATTTAATTTATGTTATTATGTTTCATTAAATTTTCCTTTGTGTACATTCTTGTTTTCTTTCATTTCCATTTCAAAATTTTAGCACTACATTTTGTTAGACATGTGAATAATGTTGTCATTGATGTCAAACCAATCATCTGGTTCTATACCAGATAGCATATGCAGGCTCGGATATTAGTCTAAACGTCATGGATGTTATATGGATGTAGTTATGCAAGGATTGTATGCGATCAGTATGATTGTGCAGTTCAGGTGTTGCAGTTTTTTATTAGAAGTTATTGTGGAGCTTTGACAACTTTTAGTGATGACCTTTTGAGGTCCCATTGAGTTCTCATTGACCCCGGTATCTTGATGTTAGGAATTCTTGTTGAACCTAGTATCAATTATGTGTCTCAATGTTAGTAGCTTCGGTAATTATCAAAAGTATCTCTTCGAGTTTTATGATTGTGGTTTTCTTGGTACATGTGGAGTCTACATCTTGGAGATATTGAGCCTCATCTTGTGATGATAGGTCCTTTCTCTTGGGTTTAGTTGTCCCTTTCCCTTTTTCTCGTAATCTCGATATATGCATTGGTAATCAGAAGTATGCAAAGGAATCATGTAGAAGTATTGCATAGGTTGACATGAGATTATTGATAAACATGTTGGGCTTGGTTGATACACTATTCTATAATTTTACCCTTCGGTATATATGCATGTACATGAATGGTGAATGAAGACAATCAATCTAAAGAGAGTATGTGTGATGTGTGGAAGATAGTTGGTAGCAAGAAGCGGTGTATGTGAGAGTTGCAAACAATTAAGGTAATTAGAGTCACATTGGTGCAGTAGCCCTTTACCAGACCTATTGCAGAACAATGGTGCAAAGATCTCTACCCAGATCTTCTGTAAAATCTAAGATTTGTAATTCGAGCTTAACTTGGAACTGATCTCATGCATTTGGAGATGCAAACCTTCTCAGTTCAACCTTTTCAATTTGTTGTGAGCATTCTGGCAGTTAGTTGTTTCTTTTTGTATTTGCAAAGTGAGTAGTCTGACAATGAGCCATTTTTGTAATCTGGTAGTGAGCCACCTATTTGTAAACACAATTATAACTAGTTATATTTTCCTAAGAGTTAACACTCTCCATGGTTTTTCCCATTTTGGGTTTTCCACTACAAATTTTGGCATTTATCTTGTGGTTGTGTTCTTATTTATTCAACATTAATTGTTTTACTTATGTTAAGTTTGTTTGATATTTTGAGGATAGCTTCAATTGGTAAAAAGTTTACTATTTTAAATAAGTGGGAATACTGATTGACCCCCCTCAGTATTTTGGTGCTTTCAACCTAATCAACACATTTTCTAAGCATCAAATCCCGAGGGATCCCAATGAAGATGGATGGGCCTTACTCGACGAAACGATTGTATCTTGGTTTGCACATTCCACACAAAGTCATCGAGTCCATAGGTTCTCAATTTTGAAGGAATTCATGTTGGGATTACGAATCTAGTTGTAGGTGCCTCTACATGAGCTTTGGGTGACCAAATATGAATTGGTACCGTAGGCACTTTGACGAGGGAAGGAGCGAGAGAAACAATCCATGATTATATTGGAGAAATCTCACTTATCTCATTCTTCTTGTGTGTACTTGGCAGTTGGTTTTCACTAACTCATTTTTTTTGTGATATTTTTAGTTGATTATAGAAATCAAATTTTCACAGGATCATCTATGTAAAATTGGACTATGAAGTTACATCCAGAGTAGTCAAGAAATGAAGATTGATATCTAATACTTGATATTTTGTTGAGAGAAAATTTATCATGTTTTATATGAAACTATCTTACCTGTAATCAAAGGGTTGCTTAAACAACCCACACTAAGATAACAAAGCTTAGGTGTGTAGGCCCATAACCTCCCTAAAAATGGTACATTTCCTATTCCTTTTCCATTTCTATTTAGAATGGTTTTATTCATCGTTTATGTTATACCCTTGCCATCTAATGTTTGTTAGCTAGATGAAAGAGTACACGACCTATTTTACTTTGTCCTAAATATATAGTATGAGAAAAATGTGATAGAAAGGAGATATAAATATACCCTTTAGACCATACATAGCTTACATTTAGCCGATAGGCTATCTCTGCGAGCTTTTGCCCACCAAAGTGTCAGACTTCTAGTAATCATTTGATTTTTGTCAACTTTTTTTGTCATCCTCCATTTTCTGGGAGATGACATGCTTCATGCATTGGGTAGTGATGGTGTGATGAAAAGATAGGTTGAAGCATGTCCTCTACTAATGTGTTGGATTGCGACATGGCAACTTGAAGCGACATACCACCAATCACGTCCTCTACGGATGGATTGGGCGGTGACATGAAGAGCTTGCATTTCATGCGGCTAAAGATTTGGCTGCTCTTAGGCATGTTTGGTGTCCTTTTCTAGTGTGTCTTTCACTTCCATCATCCCAAAATGAAGTTCACAATTAATTTTGGGTTTTCATTCTCTGCATTTTTATTGTGTCTCTCACCGGAAATGAAGTTCATAATTAATTTTGGGTTTTCATTGTCTCCACTTTTTTGTGTTTTCATTGTGTGCATATCCATTGTGGTTCACGACAACTTCTTCTTGACTTCTTCTTTGCATTTTGTTTAAGGGGTGTTACTGGAGAAGCGAGGTAATTGTATCTTTCATGTTTTGGCTAGACAACTGAGGTAAATCTAACTTTGATTTATCTTATTCGTTGGTGATTAGAAGTTGATTGTGTGGGTTCTCATTATCTATTCGTGTTTTGATTTTGTTTTGGTTGTGCAGACTCTGCAAGGTTTTTGGGTTTGTAGTTGATGTATTGAGGGTTTGTATTTGATACAATTCTAAAAATTATGGTGATAAAAAAGATAAAATTTATTTATTAGGTTTGATTTTCTGCGCTTTACTTGTGTCTCTTTGTTACTCTACCACTTAATAAATTTAGGGTTTTCATTGTCTGCATCTTTTAGGTTTCATTATCAACATTTTACTTGTGCCACTTAATAAATTTAGAGTCATTGCCTGTGTTTTCATTGTGGTTGTGCGGCCTATGTTGGATATTTGGATTTATAGTTGATGTATTGAGGGTTTTGTAGGTGAGAATTCTAAAATTCGTGGTTACAAAAAATGAGAAAATTTATTTCATGGGTTTCATTTTATGCATTTTACTTGTGTCTCTCGGTTACTCTGGCACATAATAAATGCAAGGTTTCCATTGTTTGTGTTTTTATTCTTTGTGTCTGATGGGTTTTCATTGTCTCTTTTTTCATTGTTTGTCTCTGATAGTATATCAATCAATCAATTTAGGGTTTTCATTGTGTGCATTATTTGTGTTTTAGATGTGTCTTGGTTACTTTGCCACTTAATAAATTTAGGGTTTTCATTGTGTATGTTTTCATTCTTTGTGTTCACTACTATGTCACTTAATTAATTTTTGGGTTTTCATTATCTTCGTTTTCATTATGTGTCTCAATTACTCAGACAGTTAGTTATTCTTGGTTTCTCTGACACTTAAATTTTAGTGGTTTCATTGTCTACATCTACGTTCTCTATGTCTACTACTATGTCACTTAATTAATTTTAGGGTTTTCTTTGTCTCCATTTCATTTTGTCTTTTGATTACTTTGTTAGTTAGTTAATATAAGGTTTTTATTGTTTGCATTGATTACTTCAAGGTATTGTGTGTTAGAAAAATTAAAAAACCCTATCAAGGAAAGGGGTGTAAGATTAAATTCTAGTGTTTCATCCCCTACATTCTTGAAATAAAAATTGACAGTTGTTTTTGGCTTCTCATTATTTGCATTATCATTGAACTTCCCCTTGTTCTCTACATTTGAATTTGGTAAAGCACTCTCTTGGTTCTTTGATATAATTACCATGCTTGTTGTTCCCCGGTTGAATGAAAAATGTCATCCATGTAGTCGAAATGGTCATATCCACCTTACTACCTTTTTTAATGGTTCTCTATTGTACTTTGTGTGGAGGGATTCAGGTTGATAGCTTTCAAGAAAAAGTAATGAAAAACAATAATCTTGTTTCTTATTATGGCATATATCTTGCATTGTTCTAATTTCCACATGGAATTCAATCGTTGTGGTTTAGAGAATATGTATTGCTATGTCGGCCAGCCCAATCTCTGTACATACTTTTCAACAACCTCGTGCAGATCATTATGTAAGATAATATATTGCCTTCCATTGGATCTTGCAAACCATTTATCACTTTATGGAATATGGATATATGAATGTGCATGTCAAACTTTTTATATGCATTTATAGATATACATAGATAAATACATGCTACGCATAGACAAATACATCCATATAAGCCATGCTCATAATTGTATTGATTTATTTTATTTTTTAATTATGTATATGTATATACACAACCTTATGTATAGTTATAGCCATATTTGTGTTTGAATTAGCAGAATAAAAGAAAAATAACCCTCCATTGTGTTTGTAGGGTGCATGCCAATATTTTCCCTTTACCATGGATAAGGTATGTCGTACTAATATGTATGTGTGTATGGCTATATGTATGTATGTGTGGATTTTTTATTTATATGCTTTTGTATATGCATAGATAGAGACATGTTACGTTTGTACATTCACATGCACAAAACCATACTCGTAAACTTCCTTGTGCAATAAAAATTAAAAGCATGCCCAATAGCCATACACATATACGCAGACCTTCTTATTCTCATATACGTGCTCCAATAAAACAAAAACAATAATGTTGTCTCCTGCTCTGTTTCTTGGATGCATACCTATAATGGTGAAAAATTAGGGCTTCCACCACAAGGAGGAGGAAACCACTAATTTTTGCTTAGGGAAAAATTAAATTCAAAAGAGGGTTGGAATTCAATAGATTCGGTCACAAACCGGAAAGGATTAGGATTAAATACTTGATTGGATTGAAGGGGTGTGAATTTGTTTAACCTCTTTTGTAAGTTGAATTGTTGAAATTAGGGTAAAGTGTTGGAAATGAAGGTAAAAACATAAAACAACAAACTACAGTCATCGGATTCAGGCACGCACCTAGATCTGAGAAATATAAGTAGATTTAGACCTGATCCCTAAAAGAGCTCCTAAAATGTCAGGATTGTGGCGCCCGTTGCCATGGTCCTCCAAACTTTTTACACACTAAAGGGGTATTTATTTGTCACTATAAATAATGCTTATCTCGAAGATCCTAGCTTCGTACGTATTTCCTACACGCAAAAAGAAGGGGAAATAGGTTTGAAATAGGGTTTTGCCTAAGTCAAACCCTGATATATTGGAAATACTAAAATAAAATGATGGAAGGATATACCCCATATCTACAATGACTAACAATGATGCTTTGCTTCTTGAATGTAATCACATATGTTGTGTGAAATGGCATGAACATGGAAAAACCCTAATCACACACACATGCTTGCATATAAATGATGTAAAGTTGCTCCACAATAGATAGATGAAGAATATGCAACCTTCAAGACCTCTAGAAATGTTTGATGATGAATAATTGAAGGCTTGAATTATTGAATTATTAATACCCTATGATTATAATCCTGCCATCCATCAAAATGAGAGGGGAAAGTCTCCATATATACTTACCCATTGAAAAACATGTTAATTTTCCAACATAGACCAACATGGAGCTAAGTTTCCTGCTCAAATTTGAAATGAGTCAATGGGTTAAAAATGGGGCCCAAATAGGGAGGACCAAGGCACCACACCCTGGTCCCACCCAAATTTAGGGCCAAGACAAGGGGGTCGTGCGATGTGCAAAGTGAAATTAAGCCCATATTTGCATGATACAAGCATAATTGGGTCCTAGTCGGGCATAGGGATGCGAACACTAAGGTGAGGGTCCCAAATGTGGTCTAAGTTGTAAGGGAATACAATTTAGGATGCTAAATTTAGCCCCCACTTTAGTGGGAGTATGAGCCTACACAAATACTCATGGTAAAGTAGATGAAACAAAGATGAAGAAAAGGAGCAATCCAAAGAAAAATCACAAGGAGTGTAAGACATCATAATTTCGAGGAACTAAGCCCAAAATCTTAGGATCTTAACTCACTCAAGCATATGAAAGAGCTCACAAAAACAAGAAGACAAAGAATAGGAAAAAATACAAAAGACACACAAGACACGGAAGCTAAGAACCAAAAACAAGACCTCAAGTCAAATAGTCGAAGAGACCTCGATATCAAAATGTCTCAACCACTAATAGAATTCTTGAAAAATGCCATCTCAAGAACACAAGTGATCACATAAAAGAGAAAAACACACATAATCCATGAACTAAAAGTAGATAAGCTATGAGCTCATGAGAAGAAGGAAAGAGAGAAGCATGAATATACCCTAGATGTGTTTTTCTAGGTGATCCATGTTGGGGAGGAGAGTAGGAATAGTCTTGCTATTTTTAGCTAGTTCCACTCACCTTGATACATATAATGATGTTTAGTTTCGAGCTTGAAGCATCTCGTGTAAGACTTTGTTTTATCTAGTTTCAGGAATGAACATCCTATATAAGACAAATGATACATAAAATAAGGATGAAGTAGGAGGATGCAACAATCCCATGTTGATAAATGAAATGAGGATTAAGCATGATGATGCAATAATCCCGTAAAATGCTGAAAAAAAAGGGATGAAACATAAGTATGCAACAATCCCATATTGATAATCAATAGTAAAAAATGCAACTAGGAGGCCACATATATGGCCCCCTTAAGATGTCAACATAGTCCTATGTTGATGTCTCAAGGTAGATAGAAACAAGGACACACAAATTCAATACCAAGGAGATATCCACTAATCAATAATGCATGCACTCTAAGCTAGAAAGAAAGACTCCTAAGTAGGCTTCATTTCTTTAAGCAACAGAGAGAGAATTTTTAAAAGAGATCTTGCAACAAATGTAAAGGGATCCATTTGAGGGATGTATGATTAACAAAGAATGAAGAGATTTTTGCATAAATATATCTACCTCCAAGAGTAAAGGAGATCCTTAATAAAGATGACATATTTGAAGGATAAGAGGACTAAGAATACACACCTTCTCCAAAATGGATTCTTAGGATTGCACCCTTTCACTAAGGAGAGATCGTTCATAAAAGATGCCACTCGATAAAGAAAATAATTTGATGAATGATTATAGACTTTCAACACTAAGGAAGAGGTCCAATTAGGGATATTTGCTCCAATAAGAGGAAAGAGATCCTCAATAGGGATATACACTTCCACAACCGATAAGAGATCCTTAATAAAGGTCCTACTTCACAAAGGAAAAGTATGTCTTTAGAAAGAAAGGATGATTGAAAGGCTACCCTTTCCCCCCAAGCATGGAGACAAGAATAAAAATACCAATATGCTGCTACCAAGGTATGATTGCACTTGAAATTGTACCATCATGAATGACAATGAGCCCCCAATAAATAAGCTACCAATGTCACATAATGAGGAGCAACATAATAGGAACTTAAATGTTATGTAAAAAGAAAAACATGAGATTCCAACTCATTTCCATCTAGAATTTGAATAGTATCAATTACAATAATTTGTTGAATTTTATTCCCCAAATCATAACATTCATTAGTGGCATGACCAGAGATTTGATAATACTTGCAAAAAGAATAATTGTGTTGATTTTTCTTACGATTCTTTATTTTTTATTTTTTAAAGGTAGAGTAATCAAGTTGGATTTAAGAAGCTCATACAAGATACTCTCTTCTTGTAATGGGAAATTCTAAGAAGACATGGACATATTAGGAAATGGAGAAGGGGATGTCAATAAAGGAGCACTTTGGAAACCTAAATCTTCTTGGGAAAAGTGTGGTGTAAATTTGTTATGACCATCAAAACTTTATTGCACACATCCTAAACCATGTCCATTGTATCCATGTGTATAATCAAATATAAGTGTTGAAATTTATAGAGGAGAGGGTTCATTCTTAGTTTTAAAGTCTAAAGAGCCCTCATCATCATCAAGACATGTGTTGGAAGGAGAGATGAAATTTGATTTAGAATAAGTTTGGATAAGTGACACACAAGGCTCCTTCAAGGATTCATTCTTAGATTGAGGAATTTTATACCCGTTGATGGAAGGCATAAAGTCTAATGTACCCCAATTCTTTGCTAAGGAATCATAATTGATAGGAGATTGTGTTGTTGAAGGAATCATAGTATTAAAGGGAGAGTTGCATCCTACTTCATCATGAACAAAATCATAAGGATTAGAATCAACCTTGATTAGGTGAAGTTCATTGTTATATATGATTTTGATTGTGCGATGAAGATTAGAAGGGACTACTTTCATATCATGAATCCATAGTCTACCTAGAAGGTTATAATTAAGATGGTTAGGCATGACATGAATAGGAGTAGGTAAAGTCACGAGTCCTACTTTTATAGGTAGTATGAGTATACCAAGTGACTCTCTAGGAACATTATCAAAGCCACAAACACAAAAAGGATCGAGTTGAATGGAAGAATGATCTCAATTTATCTTGTCTAATAAGTCAACACAACAAATGTTAAGTACTGACCCATTATCAATTAAGGTACCTCTTATGTTTTGTTCATAATTTCAAGGAGTAATCATAAGGGGATCATTTCTATTTCTAACCTATATAGAAGGCAATTCATCTTATGAGAATGCAATATCATTTGGTTTAAAAGAAGGATGAGGAACCACCTTATGAAAGGCTTCTTGGATAAATATATGGTATAAAGATGAAGTTTTAATCAAGTCCCAAAGGGAGATCTTTGCTAAAGATACCATGGAGTTTCTCAACATGATCCTTATCAACGTGTTTCTTAGGATGAGAGGTGGAAGAAAGAGAAGTGAGAAGAATATTAGGATCTTTATTTTATATACAAGAATTAAATGTTTGATGTATTTCAAAACCATATTTTTGTTCTAATTGTCTTTCCATGTCACCTCTTTCACATATGTATTTTACAACTTTTAGGATACTGGGAGGTTCTTTGAGTTTAGGCTTCTCGTAACTAGAAACATGAATGATATTAACTTGATTGATCTCTTTGTTCTCCAATGATATATATTTAGAAGGAAGAGAATTAAGAAAATTGCTAATGATTTCATACTCTTGTACCAAAGTATATTTATGGTTAAGACAAGCTTTAGGAGAAGGACAAACATGACTCATTAATGCTTCATCTCTAGTGAGAACTTCATTGAAATGAAAAGAAGATATGGTATCACAAGGAAAGGTAGCTCCAATATCACCCCTTTGCACCAAATTATCCTTATGGGGGATGTAAATTTTAGGTTTAGCATCACTCTTCAAAGATTCATCCTTAGGAGGGAGATTTTTGAAAGAAGTGCGCATAACCTCTTCTTGCACCAATGTTCCCTCATTGGTAGGACCAAATTTGGGAGAAGGTAAATCAATTTCCATCAACACTTATTCTCTAGGATAGGTACCATGTATGGAAGGTAAGGTGAAATTAAGGAAGGTGTTTATGATATCATCCCCATTCTCTAAGATATTCTTATGAGAGACATATTTTGGGAGAAAGATCAGTATCAATTTTTAAAACTTCATTCCTAAGAGAAAGAGTTGTAAAAGAAATGGTAATAATGTTTTCTTTCACCAAGTTATCCTCATGAACAAGAGAATATTTAGGAGAATAATTATCATGGTTCATTAGGGCCTCTTCTCTAAAAGGCAAAGCTTGATAAATAGGATTGTCAACCACATCAAAATCTTCTTCATGAATAGGATTCATAGAAGGTAAAGGTTCATAAAGTGGATTGTCATGCATGATAATATCCTTGTGATTCGTTGGAGATTTAGATGATGATTTAGATGGAAGGATGAAGTCATCAAGAGTTTCATCCAACTTCTCAAGATAATCACTACTAAATGGTGAAGAAGTTGAGAAAATACAACTTCAGAGATCCCAAGAGCACCTGCAAGAAAAATACCTATCATAAGAGAAGATTGGAGACAAAAATACAATAATGGCTCTGAAGAAAAAGGTTATCATTCAAAGGGAATAAATAATGAAAAAGTACAATACAATCCTTATAAAAGGATATTAGCAACCCTAAAGGTGTGCAACCTTAAAGAAACCCTAAAGGGATAAGTGTATTTAATAATTAGAATAATTATTAAATACCTACAATATTATTAAATGCCTAAGTTTAACTTAAGCATAGAGTATAATATACTAATAATTAAATAAATAATTATTAGCTAATACATGATAACTCTAACACCCCCCCTTAAGATGAACTTAGGGAGTAGCTAAAAAACTAAATGCAAGAAGCAAAAAATGCAACTACATGATGAAGGCAAATTTGGGTCCCGACATAAAAGCTTGATGAGGTACCCAAGTACAAAAGATCTCTATAAAGAAGAGAAATTGAGAAAACCACGTGGGAAAAAACTCTACTCCAAAAAGAGATGGAATACAAGAGAAGGGCTGAAGAACCCTCCAAACAAGAATGTTCCAAAAGATAGGAACAAAAGAAACACTGAAGCGTGAAGAACCTGCAAACGCTGTCAAAGAATAACTGTTGATCTGAAGAACCTCCACTGAAATAGAAGATGATCAGGTAGAGAAGACTATAATCTACAGGAGTGCCCTCAAATAACACTACTCAAATCATATGGCAAACAACTGAACTTGAAGATACAAATGGAAAAAAACACCAAACTTTGAAGAGATGATCAATCGAAGATGGAAGGTTGCCTCCAAAAATAAGAATAAAAGAGTGTCCATATGGGAAATGATCCATCTCACCGAAATGCATAGGTAACCATCCACTACATCTGCCTAGTACATATGAACAAATATTGAATACATAGCTCACTCCAATGAACCAAAGAAGCATTAGAACCAACAACCAACAGGAGAACCCCCCCCCCCCCCCTAATGTTGACAAGGGAGAGGTGACAAGTACACTAAAACTGAATGCCAAGAAAAACTGCATGACGAAGAACCAAGAACATCCAACATGCAACAAAAAGTACAAACACATATAAAGGCTAGTGTCGTGGAAGGAACACTCACTTGACACACATCATGAGGCTAATGTCATGAAAGGAACACTCATGCAACAAAGATAGATGGAAAACAAGGCAAACATCAAACCCCCCCATGGAACTTTATAATGGAGTGCGAGTACAATAAGGCACAAGACGTGCAAGATCCCAAGCATGCAAGGTATAGTGGCACTTTATCTTAGTGCATTTGCCAAAAACAAAATGCTTACAAAATGTATACAATGCTTAAAGAAGACAAAAGACTTGAAATAAATGATGAACAACAAAAAAAAAGTCATCCCACGCAAATGAGAAGCTTCCACAATCTCATATGTCAAAGTAATTCATTAGAGTGTGAAAACAAAAAAAATTGATTTAAATGTACTTGGGGTAAAATCTGGAAAAAGGGCATAGATGGCTGTGAACCCCTCTATACAAGAATATAAAAAACAATTTTCATTGAATATATAAATCAATTTTCATAGAGATTAAAAAAAAACAATTTCCATAGAGATTAAAATCAATTTTCACAGAGATTAATAATCCATTTTCAATAGAGGTAAAAATCAATGCATCCCCACTCTATTCCATTTTTATTTACACGATTATCTTCCATAACCCAATATTTTTGTTAACCCATATTCTAATGATTTTCTTCAACCAGGAAGAACACAAAAATTGCATAACACAAAAAGAAACTTTTATGGGACAAAGGAGGGTAAATCTGGCAAAATTTTGCCAGCATAACCCCCTATAATTTCATAATGCCAAAACTAAATAATACAGGAAAGAACTAATAAACATGAGAATCTCCACAACAAAGATTGGAGATTCAAACAAACTAATTTATTTTTATTAAAAGAAAAACAAAACCAAGCAAGGCAACCCAACCTATGACGCTTTCCTGGAAGATTCACGTAGAAGAGCTCAATCATGTAACTGGGTTTCCAAGCCAATCTCTCCTCCAGCAATCCTCTAATAATTTCTTCTTCAACAAAATATTACTTCCAAAATAAATTTTTTTCTTCACCCAAAATCTTTGCCTCCTTCCCGTGAACTCCCAAAAAACTCCCATTTTTTGAAAAATATCTTTTACTTAAACCTTTCTAGGTTGAAAATAATTTTCTTTCCCCCAAAATATAATATTCTATTTTAAAACTAAAAAAGGATTTTCTTTTCTAATTTTCCAAAAAGGTAAGTAAAAATGCATTATTCTAAAAAACAACACTTTCCCTCTTCTTTTATTCTTTTCTCATGCCCAATTAAATAACTTTTTAAAAACAATATTTAGGAAAGTAATTTAACTTATTTTATTTATTTCCAATTTATTTAAAAAAACAAAACATCTAGAGTCCCATAAATGTATTTAATTCTATTTATTTTGATTTTTAAAAAAAAAAAATTCTAGAGCATAATAAATACATTTAATTTTATTTATTTACCCCTAAAGTTTAAATAAAACTATATTTCTAAATTCATGAATTTGCAAACTAATGAAGGAAGGAAATTTTATTTTTAAAATCTAGAGAATAATAAATGCAACTAATTTATTTTCTACTAAATTTAAATAAAATTATATTTCTAATATAATGCAATTTGCAACTAAATTTAATCACTTCACTTAATTAATTAAATTCATAATCACTAAAGCATTATAATTCATAAATTAAATATGCTAAGTCTAAAGTGATGCCATAAACTCAATGAATTAATTCAATCTACTAGGGCACACAAACTGAGAAGACCCAAACCAATATTGTAAAAAAGTCAAACAAACAAACTCAACGGTCGAACAAAACTGAAGGAACGACTCACTAACAACACTCACAGAGTGT
Organism: Cryptomeria japonica; assembly: GCF_030272615.1. Lineage (NCBI taxonomy): Eukaryota > Viridiplantae > Streptophyta > Pinopsida > Cupressales > Cupressaceae > Cryptomeria > Cryptomeria japonica. The sequence continues at coordinate 238,934,862 of NC_081406.1, forward strand.
AACTGAGGTATGATTAGGGTCAACTACTATCTCCTCCACTCCCATCGGACAAGTAAGACACACTCAAACCTGTGGAGCCAGATGGAGACGATACCCCGTACCTACTCGGTACTTGTACCTGCAATGACCTACATCATCGAACCACATATGCATATATATAAATATAGAATACATGACACACACACCGATGAAGGAGAATCACGACGTTCCCTATCTCACCGAAGTGAGTGAAGGAAAATCGTCCCCTTGTATCCAATACATTCGCAGACACACAACATATAATTACACATTACATAGATAAAGTAAAGTGTCAGTATATAGCAATAATCCATAAAATACCACAAATCACCATTACTGAAATACTGTAAATAAATCATGCATCTCATAACCAGATAAAACATGAAATAATGTCATATAAGTCTGAATAACACATCATAGTAATATATCCACTGAAAGTAAACAATACTAAAATATGAGTCTAATAAGTTCAAATGAGGAGGGGTACTACAAGTCTCATCTCATTGTGGTTTTTCCCATTTGGGTTTCCACGTCAAAAATATTGGGTCAGGTGGTGAATGTTTTTGTGGTTATGTTTCTATGATTGAATTGCTTAACTACTTAAATCACTTTGATAAGTTATGTTAAACGGTAACAATCTGAAATAAAGTTTTACTTATGTCAAGTAAAAGTATTTGGATGATTGTGAGTTTCAAGTTATTTACTATTAACTGTTGTAACAGTCAACCAGTTTATCTTGACAGTTTTATTCTGATAGAGATATTGCATTTAAGTTCAGTGGTTTAACTTGTCAGTTTCAAGTTTACTTGAGAGGATATTTCTGAGTAAGGTGAAAGTTTATCAGTTTTTCTATCTAATGATTCACCCCCCCTTTCAGCAGTTGACCGGATCCTTATTCTTTCATCATACCATAAATTGGTATCAAAGCTCTTCTTAGGTCCTCTGAGGTCTAAGCCTAACATCTTGAGGTAAAGATCTCATTGAACATGATGAAGAAGGAAGGTCAGAAGTTTAACAGAGAGAACTACAATATATGGAGTGACAAAATGAAAATTTATATCAAGAGTCTTGGAAATCAATACTGAGAACATGTTAATACTCAATATGTTGCACCTAGTGGGATTATGATTAATGATCAGAAGAAAGAACAAGAAGAAAACAACCAAGCACTAGAGGCTATTATCAGTTCTTTGTCTGATGCAAAATATATTGATGTTAATGGTCTCTATAATGGTCTAGAGACTAAACATGAGGTATAGAATAAACTTGAAGAGATTTACAACAGTGATGAACATGTGAAGATTACCGAGGAAGAGAGTCTAAGAGGGAATTTTTGTGACATGCGAATGGATGAAGGTGAGAATATCCAACAATATGGTCAAAGGATAAAAAAGATAGTTGGAGAGATCAAGAGTGTTGGTGGTAAAATGGATGATGCCACAGTAGTTAGTAAGGTGTCGAAAACCCTGCTATGGGTCTACGCTATTCGAGTTGTAGCCATTCAAGAGCTAAAGTCAATTGACAAAACCAAGGTAACCCTTGACTCCATTATTGACAAGCTTACTGCTTTTGAATTAAATGGTTATGATGATAGTATTCAGAAATATGAATCAACATTTAGAGCTTCTATTTCTAACTCATCTATGAGAAAAAGTAGAGATGTTAGTCATTGTCATGAATCTAGATCCACCAAAGAAATTGATGATGAAAATAGTTTGGTTGAGGTTGAAGCATTGTTGGCCAAGTGATTGCCCAGAGGTACCGGTAAATACAGAGGTAAATTACCTTTGAAATGTTTTGAATGCAACAAGATTGGACACATAGCCGCTAAATGTCCTAATGGTGATAATGAGAACAAGCGAGAGAAATTCAAGAAGTACAAGGGAAAAGGAAAAAGAGATTTTCTTATTGCTATTGATGGTGGTATCACTGATGAGGAATCTGAAGGTGATGCTAATGAAGACATTGTCTTTGTAGCCATTAAAGAGGAGACATCTGATAAGAAAGCTTTAGTTTCTCGCATGGATAATTATGATTATTGAATCATAGATAGTGGTTTCTCACATCACATGACCGGTGACTGGAGCAAATTTCTTTCTTTGAAGTAATTTGATGGCGGAGTTGTAAGATTTGGTAATGCCTCACCCTGCATGGTTAAAGGTAAAGGAACTAATTTTCTTAATAGGAAGAGCAGTGCAGATGATGTCTACTGGGTTGAAGGTCTAAAACAAAATCTTTTCAGTGTTGCTCAACTCAATGACAGAGGATACCCATTGGAGTTTAAGAATGGTATGTGCCAAATCTATGGGAGAAAAGGTGAACTGATTGCAACCAGCAAGCAGACTAAAGGTAACTTGTTTCACTTGAATCCTAAAGTCAGCAACTACTTAATTGCTAAAATGGATGATTGTTGGCTTTGGCATAGGAGATTTGGTCATTTGAATTTTGATAACATTGTTAAAGTGAGTAAGTCCAAGGCAGTGAGAGGTTTGCCACAATTGGACAAACCCGTTAATGCTCTATATAAGGAATGTCAATTGGGAAAAATGACATCCTCAAATTTCAAGAGCAAGTCTTTTTCAGTGGAGCATCTGTTAGATTTGGTTCATATAGACCTATGTGGACCAATTAGGACTAAAAGTATTCAAGGTGATAGATATTTTATGATTTTCATTGATGATTGCTCAAGGATGATGTGGGTCACATTCTTGAAAGATAAAATAGAGGCATTTGGTAAATTCAAAGCATTCAGGGCCTTAGCTAAAAAAGAGATTGGTAAGAAGATAAAGGGTCTGAGGACTGATTGAGGTAGTGAATTTACTTCTAAGGAATTCACTAGATATTGTGAAGAGAATGGTATCAAACGACAACTTTCTGCACCGAGGACACCAAAACATAATGGTATTGCAGAGAGAAACAATTGATCAGTTGTTGAAGCTACTAGGATGATGTTGATACAAGGAGGTGTAGCGAAAACCTTTTGGAGAGAAGCTGTCGGCATAACTGTCTACACAATGAAAAAGATTTGGGTAAAAAGAGGTAAGGATAAGACTCCTTATGAATACCTGGTATGGTAGATCACCTAATGTTGGTTATTTCAAGATATTTGGTAGTAAATGTTTTATTAAGAGAGGTGACTATATTAGCAAGTTTGAGGCTAAAAGTGATGAAGCTATATTTTTTGGTTATTCCACTAAAAGAAAGCCTACAAATGCTACAACAACCGGACACAGAGAATCATTGAGAGTGTTGATGTTTGAGTGGATTAGTATCCTGAAGTCTCAGAGGAAACCAGTATGGAGAAAAAGGATGAAGATCCTTGCATTTTGTTTTTGGAACCAGAACATGTGAAACCTGAAATCGGTAAAGCAAATACTGATGTACCAGTTCAACCGAAATAGGTAGACTCAGAAGAAGAGGATGATAATGAAGAAGATGAACCTGAAGAAAATGATCATGTTACTCCAAGGTATGTGAGACTCAATAACAATCTTGATCAGATTATTGGAGATAAGGATGTTGGAGTACTAACCAGAAGAAGAATTAGAGAGAATTCTTGCATGATCTCCACTATTGAGCCTAAAAATGCTAAGGAAGCATTTGGAGATGATCATTGGGTCAAAGCTATGGAGGAGGAGCTTGATCAAATTGAGAAGAACAATGAATGGACTCTAGTACCTCGACTGGTGAATAAAAATGTAATAGGTACTAAGTGGGTTTTCAAGAACAAGCTGAATGCAAATGGTGTAGTAGTATGAAACAAAGCTATATTGGTTTGCAAAGGTTATTCATAAGAAGAAGGAGAAGATTATGGTGAGACTTTTGCACCAATTGCTAGAATGAAAAGTGTCATAACTTTACTGGCTTTTGCAGCTCATAAGGGATTCAAAGTATATTAGATGGATGTGAAATCTGCATTTTTGAATGGAATACTAGAAGAAGAGGTATACATTGAGCAACTCGATGGTTATGCTTTAACTGATAAAAAGGAAAAGGTATTTAAGTTGCACAAGGCACTATATGGATTAAAGAAAGCAATAAGGGCATGGTATGAAAGGCTTCATTCACACCCGATGAAGATAGGTTTTCAGAGAACCAGTGAAGATGGCAACATATATCTCAAATCTGAAGGAGATAAGATACTGGTTAGTGAAGTGTTTGTGGCTGATATCTGTATACACCTAAAAATGGTCTGAAGATAATTAATTGAATAAGCAATTATTTAATTAATCTCCTTCCCCAATTTAATTGAATTCATCAACAATTTGATTAAAACCCCTCTTTTTCATCTACTTATTAATAAATCTAAGGATTTATTTAATAGATTCATTTCAATAGTCCCCTTTGATTAATTAATTAAAATTAATTAATTCTTCCCCCATCAAAATCATTCTTCTAATCTCCTAATTAATTAAAACAAATCAATTATGAGTTGTTGAAATTAATTATCCTTTTCCTATTATTTTAATTTCTAAATTCAAATTCTCCTAACCTAACCCATTCCATCTAACCCCATGTCCCCTTTCCTTGAACACTTTTCCCTCTCATGAGAAAAACTTTGTGACACTTGTCACTAAGTGTTCCCTTTCATCCAACCTCTTCTAGAAGCCTCTTGACACTTGTCACCATAGAGATGATAAATGTTCCCTTTAATCCAACCCCTTTGCCAACCTCCAATTTAACCATTGATATCTTCAAATCAATCTTGACTGTTGATTCCCACCACCTCATCCCTGGCCTTGGAAAATACTATAAATAGACCCCATTTTGGAGAAATAATCATCCCATCTCATTCTCATCTTATGCCTTGTTAATATAGGTATCTAGCTTCTAGTTTATTATTCTTAGCATTGTTATCATGTTCAATTTTAGCTTAATTGCGTCTTCAATCTAGCTTATTTTCTAGAATAATCATGAAATCATGTAGCTTAAATCATTATCTCATCTAGATCATGCATCTTCATCATTTAAATCCTCCATCTAAGTGTAGTCAAGTCACTGGAATTTGCATAACAAGATCTGAGAGCAAAATTCATACTCGCATTTACTAGGAGGCGATAGATCGCTTAGTTATGGTTTTGTATTTCTTTGATTTAAATTCATTAACCATGCTTGTAATGATCTATTGAGTATTTTGCATTTGCAAGTACAGGTACACTTCACAGGCATGACAATATCATATTTTGAGGAAATGATGACATGAGCAATGACTTTGCAAATGAAATGAAAAGTGAGTTTGAAATGTCTCTAGTGGGAGAGATAAAAATTTTCATAGGTTTGCAAATACAACAAATGAAGAGTGGCATTTTCATTACACAGTATAAGTATGTGAAAGAGTTGTTAAAAACATTTGGTATGAGTGACTATAAACAAGTTGGGACACTAATGGTTATGGGTTGTAAGTTGTCTAAGGAAGATGATGCCACATCCGTTGATGAAAAAGAGTACAGGTCAATGATTGGTAAATTGCACTATGTTGTTCACAACAAATCAGATATAGCTCATGGAGTTGGTCTAGTTGCTATATTTCAGAAGAATCCTAAGGAAACACATTTGATAACAACCAAGATGATATTCAAATATTTGAAAGGTACTATTAACTATGGATTATGGTATCCATATGAAGGAATATTTGACTTGAAGGTGTACACAAATGGGAATTGGGAAGGTAACGTTGATGACCAAAAAAGCATAACCAATGGAGCATTCTTTCTAGGAGGAAGACTTATTTCATGGAGTAGTAAGAAGAAGAGTTGTATTTCACAGTCTACTGTTGAAGCTGAGTACGTTGCTACTTATATGAATTGTACCTAGGCTATCTAGATGAGACACATTTTGGAGGGTTTCAAGATTAAGTTTACAGAACCTATAAAGATCTTATGTGACAATACCAGTACCATAAATATTTCAAAGAAGCCTATCTTGCATGCATGAACCATGCATATTGAATTGAAGTATCATTTCTTGAGGGAAAAAGTGCAGAGTAAATATGTGATCTTAGAGCATGTTTCTACCAAGGAGCAACTTGCAGATATCTTAACTAAACCTCTCCCTAAGACTACTTTTGAGTATCTTAGAAGTCAGCAAGGGGTTGTACCCCTTCATGAGGTCAATTAAGAATGATGCAGATTGGATCAGTGTTGGAGCTACTTAAATTTTTTGTAGGAGGATTGGTGTAGGAGTGGAGTTATTCCATAGGGGGAGCATCAAGTTGTTGATGTTGATCAGTGAGTTTGACATTGCATGTTTTAATTTCAGTTTGACATTGTTGTCAAAGGGGGAGAAGAACTATGCGATTTTTGGAGGTGAAGAATTGTAATGTAAACCAGGATTCCTATTCACAATCAAAACAATCAATGGTATTGATATTTGTATTGCCATCAATGCCAAAGGGGGAGATTGTTGGCATTTGCATGAAGATTGCATTAATGATTTGCTATGTTGTCATTGATGTCAATAAACTAGTAATGTTATTGATATAATATTGTTTTGTAACTGGTAGGAAGAGCTAAGTGAAAAGAACTATAACAAGTAGGTAAGTTTTTGGAGTGAACCGATATTGCAAAGAATTGGAGAGTTGAATCGGTAAACCATACCTGTTGTTTTGATAAACCCTCACTGATTAAGTCTGGTGAATTGGTTATATTGGGTTATGATCTAATGATGAGTGGTAATGATTATGACATGTATGCATATTGTATGAGGAGAGTTTTTGGCGCATTGAGTTAATATTTTTTTTTATCTTGGGAATGAGCAAGTATATTGCATGTAATGCAAAATGTGTGATGAGTTATTGAGTTCGATGAAGTAGTGATCAAGGAGTGGTCAAGGCTTTCTTGAATGATGTGCAGAGATTGTTATGTAATCCAATGGTCATACCTGAACTGACTTATTTGTAATCTCTATGAGAGAATTAGATTTTTGTTGTGTTACTGACCTAATTGGTTTGTTTATAAGGTTGATGAGTTATTTTTGTTTACTGGAGTTGGCAAATTTGAATTGAGTGTGAGGTTGTCGAACTAGATGATGTATTTGTAGTTTGTGTAAAAGTAGATAAGAGCATGGAAAGGATCTGAACAAGCAAGTGAAGTGATATTTTAACAAATCAACAAACCCCTGTTGTTTTCTAACAATTACAGTAGTAAAATCCCCTAACCGGGTAAGCTCTAACAAGCTTTGTGTTATTCAAATCCTCTAACCAGGTGATCCATTAGCTTTGATTCTAAATCCTTTACAATAGTTACTCCTCATAGTGTATTGCTTTTAACAAGGCATTATAGTCAATCCCTTAACCGGGTGGTCCCTAACAGGATATGTTCTTAGCATAACTTTTTGTAAAATCTTTAACAGGCTTGGGTCCTAAAAGGGTGAACTTTAGAAGAGTTCAGATAGTTATCTTGTGAGTCTCATCTCACCGTGGTTTTTCCCATTTGCGTTTCCACGTCAAAAATATTGTTTCAAGTGGTGAATGTTTTTATGGTTATGTTTCTATTAATGAATTGCTTAACTACTTAAATCACTTTGATAAGTTATGTTAATCAGTAACAATCTAAAATAAGGTTTTACTTATGTCAAGTAAAAGTATTTGGATGATTGCGAGTTTTAAGTTATTTACTATTAACTGTTGTAATAATCAACTGGTTTATCTTGACAATTTTATTGCATTTAAGTTCAGTGGTTTAACTTGTCAGTTTCAAGTTTACTTGAGAGGCTATTTCCGAGTAAGGTAAAAGTTTATCAGTTTTTCTATCTACTAATTCACCCCCCTCTCAGTAGTTGACTAGATCCTTATTCTTTTATCATACCATCACAACATGAAGATACTGCAATATATTCTAGTTTAGATGTAGACAAAGAGATAGAATCCTTCTTCTTACTTACCCAACAACTAACCAAGAGTCAAAAAAGAATGCTCTAACACTTGTAGTTTTCATGTCATCAACACTTCCAGCCCAATATACATCAATATAAGTTGTCAGAGTGAAATATGAACTTTTAGGGTACCACAACCAAAGGCCTATATTCGTTTTAGATATCTGAAAATTATTTTCATTGCCACAACATGTGATTCTTTCAGTTCATGTTGAAATCTAGCTGCCTAATAGATTGCATACATGATATCTGATTTGGTAGTAGTCAAATATAATAGTCCTCCAATCATTGATCTATACTTACTTGCATCTACTTTAGGTGACTTATCATCTTTTATCAATTTGCAGCTGGTGGTCATAGGTGTACACACCAGTTTGGAGTTCTCTAACCCATACTTCTTCAACAAATCCTTAATGTATTTAGACTGAGAAATGAAAATTCATTTATCATTCTAATTTACCTGCAAGCCAAGAAATAAATTTAACTCACCAATCATAAACATATCAAATTCCTTCTACATTTCATTAGCAATTTTTTTGCACATACCTTCGTTTCCTCCAAATATTATATCATCAACATACACTACAACAATTAAGATTTTACCTGAATCAAATTTGAAATATAAATTTCTATCAGTCAAACCCCTCTAAAATCCTTGATCAATTAAATACTTATCTAGCCTTCCATACAAAGCTCTAGGTGCTTGTTTCAATCCATACATGGTCTTCTTCAAATTTCAAACAATGTTTAGATTATCTTTTAACTTTAATCCTTCTGGTTGTTCAATGTAAACTTCTTTCAATTCTCCATTCAATAATGTTGATTTCACATTCGTCTGATAGAATTTTAAATTTTTAAAAGCTGCAAAAGCTAAAAACATTATGATTGCCTCCATCCAAGCAACTGGGACATATGTCTCCTCAAAATCAATACCTTCAATCTGAGTATAACCCTTGCAAAACAACCTTGGTTTTTTTCTCACAACCTTTCCATCTTCATCTGGCTTGTTCCAGAATACCCACTTAGTTACAATCACATTCTTATCTATCGATCTATTAACTAATTCTCATGTTTGATTCTTCTCAATCCAACCCAACTCTTCTTTCACTGCTTTCATCCAATTTTGATCTTTGCAAGCTTCTTCTACTGATTTTGGTTTAATATCTGAAAGTAAACATAACAAGACTTGTTCTTGAGTTTATTTTCTTCTTGTGATGATACCTTTGTTCTTATCTCCAATAATTGGATGCATTGAGTGATTCTTTTGAACATATCTTGGTGTCTTTGAACAATTTTATTTAGCCTTTTGTTGTAATACCAGTATGCCTTGCTCCTTGTAGAGTATTCTAGGAAAATGCCTTTATCAACTCTACTGTCATATTTTCCAAGATTATCCTCATCTCTCCAGATGTAGTACTTGCTTCCAAATACCTTGAAATACTTCACTATCAAATTTCTACCATGCCATAGCTCATAAGATGTCTTTCCATGTCTTTTCTGGTATAAAATTTTGTTAAGAGTGTAGACTACAGTATGAATTGTTTCTCTCCAATAGACTTCTAGGAGTTCTTCTCCTTCGATCATTGTCTTGGCTGCCTCTTTAATTGTTTGATTCATCCTTTCCACTACACCATTTTGTTGAGGTGTTCTCAGGACAAACAACTATTTTCTAATGCCACGTTTCTTACAAAATTTGTTAAACTCATCATAAGTAAATTCTCTTCCTCTATCAAACCTCAAGCACTTAATCTTTCTATCAACTTCATTTTCAACTTTAGCCTTGAATATTTTGAATTTATCTAACGCTTTTGACTTCTCTCTTAAGAATGCAACCCATGACATTCTAGAGTAATCATCAATCAATAACATGAAATGCCTCTCACCTTGTTTACTCCTTATTCTGGTCGAACCGCATAGGTATGTATGCACTTATTCCAAAAATCTGGTGGACGAACGATCTTTTCCTTTGTATGTTCTAATAGGACCTAAAATTATGTCTTGCAAAATTTCAGTCATTCTGGTATCATTATGCCCTCTGTCAAGTTTTCATGGTTTAGGGCTTTAGGGGTTGTGACTTTTTGGTTAAGTCTTGGTATTAAAGAAAATCTTCAAGCTTCTTTATATTTTTTTGTTACCTTTTTCTCACTTAAGGCTAAGGGTTCTTTTCTGTGGGAAGGGCCATTTTATTCCTTAAGTGATAAATCGTGTTAGATTGGTCTAAAAAGTGGTCTTCCTAAAGTTGTGTGTGAAAATTTCCCTATAGTCACTCTTTTAATATTTATGCTTGTGCCCACTTTTTTTTTTCTAAGTCTAAAATCCTAAGTATTTTGACTGGTTGATAAAAGTATAACAGATCTGACGGTCTATGCTTCCCCGTGGTTGAAAGTGCGAGGGTGATAAAGACCGTGACATCATGAGATGATTCCACATGTCTTCAATGGAAAAGGGGTAGGATGGCGATGTAACCTGTCGAAGTCTTGTGTTACCGATTCTCAGGCAGTAAAAATTGGTCTACTAATAGTCCTATCAATTGGCATGTGTTCAAGATGAACGATGATGTTATGTCCTGAGATAAAAGGTACCCGACTTTTAATTCTGAAAGGGTTAACAGGTACTATGCATAGCAATAAAATGTGAATAGATCTGATGACCCATGTACACTGAGATGGAAGTTGCAAGGAAGTTACAGATCATGACATCATGAGATGATGTCACGTGTCCAAGGCGAGCCAAGAAAAGCTGATGGTGTAGTCACTAAAGGTGGTGAAGCAGGGCGATGAGTTAGATGTGCCATGTCATGCCAAGGGTGGACCCGCTTGCCACATTGGACAATAATTGTCAGATTGAAAGGTTTGGTCCATAAGATTTGCCAAGTTAAGAGTCGTTGTTTCACTCGTGTGAGTAGTAATGGCTGATGAGACATTTGTGTTCTTTTTCAGGTAGTAATTAAAGATTTTTAAAAGTTCTTCTTCATTCGTAAAAGATTTCCTAGAAATCCAAAAGATATTCCTATTGCCGAGAAAGGTTGAAACGACTCTTTGAAAAACAAAATTGCCATCTCTCTGGTGAAATCAGAATAGTAAGTTTATCTGAGCTCCTTCATCTATTTTTTAAATAAATTGATGTTATAAATTATGCATGAAGTTGTAAGAAAAGAATTTCAATTTGTTCTAGGGTTAGGATCTAGACAAAGAGGAGTGAAATTTGTTTGAATTACTATTGTAATATAAAACCTCGTGTTAGCCCTAGTTTTTTCTTCCTCAATCTAAAGTTATAGTGTAAAATCGTAGTTTCAAAAGATGGCTCCCTCATGAAAACATTCAGGACAAATGGATTATATGAAAAGAAATCTATATGATGACTTCTTGGATCAATTGAATCCCTCAACAAATGATAGACAACATGGGCATAGATTTGTGAGTGGAAAAACCCTAGGAGAAGGGTTAACTGACAAAGCATTCCACTTGGCGGATGCTAGTATACTGATGACTGGACTAGAAATGTTTAAAGTATGGTATTGACAACGAAACTTATATTCCCCATTATCCGGTCCCTGGTAGTATGATTTGGGTACTTTGGTAGTGTCGGGTGTCTTCATGGACATTGACCCACTCAAAATTGTCACAAACAAATATGACTCTCTCTCAAGGATTATTAGGGGAATGAAGGAGAAATTTTATTGACTATTAGAATGAAAGAGTTCCAGGAGGTTTTTGACCTGTATGAACCATCTGTGAACCTGGTGCAGATAGAGTTGAATGAGCAAAAGTCATATTACTACAAGATGAGGGAATTCATTAGAAACCATTTCCTTCCAATGCATTTGGTCAGAGCAGGGAATACAACATACCATATCGGCCCTAGCTCAGAGGAGCCATTCCCAATTGATGATTTTGCTCCCTACTTTCAAATTACTTTTTTCTCTTTATGTTAGATATTGGGTTTTAATCTAATTACAATGATGCCACTTGATTTTATGTACATGGCTATGCAAATACAACATCTAGATAATACAATGGTTTTCGACTTTGCCTCTTACCTTGAAGAAAAGATTCATGAGGAGTTACTTGATATTAAGAATGAAGTAGTTGGTGCTAAATTCTTCTGGTATTCCTTACTCATGTATATGTTCCTATTCAAGAATGCAAATTACTTTGAGGGTACCATGAACCTCAAAAGGACAATTGATAACCAAGAGATTCCAATGCAGCTTTGGAGCACATATATGTCTTGGGATAGAGAGGAGGCCAACTTTTTAAGATTTGATAATAGTTTTGCTTCTAGGTTGAGACAAAAGTTGATAGTAAATCTGTCAAGGATTCCCAAAGAATTACATGATTTTGTAAGACCCAAAGAAAGATTACCACTTTTTAGGATTGAGCACAATTTGGGGGATTTTATCCCTTATCCTATAAGTACTATTATCAGAATCTATGGTTTCCCCAGACAGCCACATGTACTGCCTTTCAACGTTCCTTTGAGAATGGGTTTCACCTAAGTAATGTGGCAAATAGGATGCATTCAAGACAAGGATTTAAAAGGAAGGAGTAAAGGAACAATTTTCCCATATTACTTTATTATCCCTTATTTTATAATTATGAAGAGAGGATATGGACATTTTGATAAATTCTTTGCTCCATATCATTTGGGGGTGAGTATAGCTAGACATAGTGATATTGAGGGGTTCTACAACACTTTCAAATCAAGAATAAAAGGAAACATGTTTCCCCACAAGTATAAATTTCCTGAGGATATAATCAGAAATGAATTTGATTCCATGATTCAGTGATGGGAATGGGTATGGGATAGACTAGCCTAGTCTACGCTCCTTGATCCTCTCCTTGGATCACCAGGTGTTCCAACCACACCCTTGGGTCTCTAGGACTTCCCTTATTTGAGTAATCCCCTGACCTTTCCCAATCCACCCACCAACAATGTGTGTTTCTTCTCCAAAGGTCTCGCCTACTCACAAGCTCCAAATTAACCCTTACATAGGCTAATAAGGGTCTAGCTCCTCCTTCACCTTCTTAGGTCCTAGCAAGGATAGGATAGGTTTTAGACTTGGTTTACCATCCATTCAAGTTCCCCCAAGAGGTCTTAACCTTCCATTTCCTTACCGATCTCACTATTTTTTCTTTTTCCTACAAAATAGGGCTACAAGGAATGTGCCCAATTAGGCCTCTATTTCGGACTTTTAGGGCTCCCTCTTGCAAATGATGAAAAAACTTGTGAATCTTCCCAAAAGGACTGCTAATAATTTGGCAAGGGCTCAAATATTTTCCTAGTTTTGGGTCTCCAAGTGTCCGTACACTGCCCTGGGTGAATTTTGGGGTTTTTAAGGGTTTTTACAAGGGTTTTAAGGCCTGCTTGGGTCTCAGTGATGGTTTATTGTCTTTGCCACCTCATCTAGATTGGTGGATCTCCTCCTTCTCACAAATGGTGCTTCACACATCCCTCTTCATCTCCTCCAAAGGGTGCCTCCCTCCTTGTCCTACCTTGCTCTCTTGGACCTCTGCACTTTAACCCTTCCTAGCCGGGCACAGTCTAGTCTCGCCTAGGAGTGGGTCTTTGAAAGACTTTCCTACATCTTCAAGGGCCCTAATTGCTTTGGAATATTGTACAAGGTTGTCACTCCTATTCCCCATGGTTTCATGGTGTCTCCACAATGGCGATAGGAGTTATCATTCCACTACACAAAATCGTCCTAAACTAGACAGAGACTGAGTACTTCACAAAATAATTACGAACACACCAAAAACATGCACAAAAACCTACCCTAAGTGCTCAAAATGAGAGTACAAACATAATGCAAGATTCAAAACACCATTAAATTTATAAAACAATCCATTATCAACTTGTTAATGCTTCATTTGTGCCGATTGGCAACAAAACACAGTCACAGTCAAGGTTTCTTTTCTCTTGGTCGTACAGTCTGACATCCAACCCCTCATTTTTTGGGTTTGCAACAACTTATATAGTGTCTTTGCCTCGGTTGGTGTGCCACAGTTATGGTTCCTAATTCCAAACTAAGGTTATAACCTATTTGGTGGAAAAGTTGCATGACAACTTTGAAAAGTTGTCATGCAACTTTTTACAACTTTTGAGCAACTTCTACAATGTTGCTTTTCTTGACTTTTGAGCCTACCTTGGGCTATCCTATGGACACAACCATGTCAAAAGAACCCAAAACTCATCAAAGGCACACATACCCTCTACTCCATAAGAAAATTTAACCTAGACTTATGAACCTAGGACCTAAACTAGGACCTAAACAAGACCAATGAGCTCTTGGCTCTTATTACATTTACAAGGCTTCTTTAGGAAGCAAAATTCCAACAAAAATCACATGGAGGAAGACCTTAGAAGGGTTCTCCTACACCATACTCCCCCTCTACATAGAATTAAGGAACTATGGGAGAGAGATGAGAGCCAGGTCAATACCAAGCTTCTTGAACCTACCCTCTTCAACCCAAGTGGCTTCAGACTCAGGTTGACCTACCCACTTCACCAAGTGTTCCATGTAGATTTGGTGTCTAGTAGACTTCTTCACCCTTGACTCCAAGATCTCCTCTACTATGGGTTGCTTCACTTGAGGTAAATCATTCACATCCAAGTCTTGCAGTACCTTGGCTTGATTCTCAGTTTGTCCTACTATTTCACCCTTGTATAGTATCAGATCAACAACATTGAAGACAGGTGATATAGCCAAATTTGAAGGAAGATCCACCTTGTAGGTGTTTTCACCATATTTGGATAGAATTCTACAAGGTCCTACCCTCTTCATTTGCAACTTAGTAGGCTTACCGCTTTGCATTCTAGCTTTACTCAAATGGACCATACATAGTCACCCACTTTGAACTGAACCTCTTTCCTTCTCTCATCCACTTTAGCTTTCAGTTTTTGAGTAGACTCTAGGATGGATCTCTTGACCTATTCTTGGAATTCCTTGATGGTTTGAGTGAAGTCCTCTGCTTGCCCACTCTTCATCTCCATGGAACCAAGTTCTCTTAGTTCACACACCCCTCTTGGATGTCTACCATAAACCACCTCAAAAGGACTCCTTCCAGTGGTCCTATTTACACTGTCATTGTAAGCATACTCAGCTTGTGGAATGACTAGATCCCATGTCTGCCCATACTCCTTGGTTAGACACCTCAACAAGTTGCCTAACACCCTGTTAATGACTTCAATTTGACCATGAGTTTGTGGATGGTAAGCTAAGATAAATGACAAATTAGTTCCTAGTCTCCTCCATAAGGTTTGCCAAAAATGGCCCATGAACTTGCTATCCCTATCTGAAACAATACTTAATGGGAGTCCATGAATCCTTACAATCTCCTTAAAGAAGAGATGTACAATACAACTAGCATCATGAGTAGTTCTACATGGAATGAAATGGCTCATCTTAGAAAATCTGTCTACCACCACATAGATGCTATCCACACCTATCTTTGTCTTGGGGAGTCCTACCACAAAGTCCATGCTCACACACTCCCAAGGCCTATTTGGGACTGGTAATGGCTGATAGAGGCCTGCATTGCTTGATCCTCCTTTTTCCCTTTGGCACACACCACATTGCTCCACATACCTTCTCACATCCCTTGGCAACTTAGGCCAATAGTAGTACCTCTGCACTAGATCCACAGTTTTATTGACTCCAAAGTGTCCACTTAGACTACCATTGTGTTTCTCTTGTATGAGGTTTTCTCTCATGGATCCTCTAGGTACACATAACTGATTTCCTTTGAACAAGAGACCATTTTGAAGAGTGTAATTTTCATACTCACCATGAAAATGATTCTCAAACTCCTTGCAGGCCTTGTAGGATGATGAGAAGTCCTCATCTTCTTCATAGAGATCCTTGAAACCTTCTATCCCTATGCTCTGCAATTGTAACTCTTGGACAGTCAACAACTTCCTACTTAAAGCATCTGCCTCCTTGTTAAGCTACCCCTTTTTATGCTTGATGGTAAAGGTAAAGGATTGGAGGTACTCCATCCACTTCAAATGTCTATTGCTAAGCTTCTCTTGAGTGTTGATGTAACTCAAAGCCTAGTTATCTGTGAACACCACAAATTCCTTTGGGAGTAGGTAATGCCTCCACTTCTTGAGAGACTGAACTAGTTCATACAACTCTAGATCATATGCTGAATACCTCTTCTTTGTCTCATTAAGCTTCTCACTAAAAAATGCCACAGGCCTTCCCTCTTGACTCAATACACCCCCTACTGCAATGCCACTTGCATCACACTCCAATGTGAATAGTTTGTCAAAAGTAGGTAAGAGTAGGATGGGTTTTGTGGCTACTTCTTGCTTCAATAATTGGAATGCTTTATCAGCTTGATCAGTCCATTTGAACTTAGTTTTAAGGCCTCCTTTTATGGTGTCAAGTACTGGTGCACATATGCCACTAAAGTTCCTCACAAACTTTCTATAGAATTGGGCTAAACCATGGAAACTCCTAACTTCAGTCCCTATTTTAGGAGCAGGCCAATTCAAGATTGCCTCCACTTTGCTTGGATCCATCTTCAAGGTTCCCTCAGACACCATAAATCCCAAGTAGACTAACTCTTGTTTCAAGAATTCACACTTCTCTAAGTTGATTGCCAACTTCTCTTCATGCAACCTCTCTAGGACTAACCTCAAATGTTCAAGGTGCTCCTCTTTGGTTCTGCTATAGATGAGTATGTCATCTAAGTACACTACCACAAACCTACCTATGAAGTCCTTCAACACCTCATTCATCAACCTCATGAAGGTGCTTAGTGCATTGGTAAGTGCAAATGGCATCACAAGCCATTCATACAACCCTTCTGTGGTCTTAAAAGTGGTCTTCCACTCATAACCCTCCTTAATTCTAATCTGATGATAACCACTTTTAAGGTCCAACTTGGTAAAATACATGGCACCTCCTAAATAGTCCATCAAATCCTCTATTCTAGGAATGGGAAATCTGTGCCTTATGGAAATCCTATTGATTGCCCTTGAATTAGTACAAAGTCTCCACTTGCCTCCCTTCTTTGTTGCTAACACTACCAGGACTGCACACGGGCTGATGCTCTTCTTGATCAGTCCTTGATCCAACAACTCCTACACTTGCCTTGCCACCTCCTTGTTTTGATCAGGCATGAGCTTATATGCAGCTTTATTGGGTAGGGATGCATCAGGAACAAAGTCTATTTGATGGCTTATAGACCTTCTTGGTGGAAGTGTTGTAGGTGCTCCACCACTCACTATGTCCTTATACTCTTGCAACATTTGTTTTATCTCCTTAGGTACCTCTGTCTACAACTTATCTTCCTCCTCCTTTGTCTTCACAAAAATGGCACATCCCACTGTCTCCTCTTCATGCAGCAGGTGTAAGAACTCCTTACCAGTATTAAGTAAGACACTAGGTGTTCTTGAGGTTCCCTCATCACTCTCCGTCAGAGACCGAATCTTAAAGGTTATGTTGTCCTTCTTGAAGGAAATGGAGTTCTCCTCTCCATCATAGATCATCTTCCTATCAAATTGCCAGGGTCTACCTAGTAGCAGATGACAAGCATCCATGGGTAACACATCACAAAGGATCTTATCCTTGTACCCTCCAATAGAAAACTCCACCCAAGTCTATTCATTGACAAGCACACTCTGCTCTTGATTCAACCAAGTCACCTTGTAAGGGCTAGTGTGGGGTATCTTTGTGAGTTTCAACTTCTTAACGGCCTCATCTGATATGATGTTATCAGTTGACACTGAATCAACTATCACCTTGCAAACTTTACCAAAGATTTTGCATCTCACCCTAAACAATGCTCTCCTATGCTTAGGTTCATCTTTAACTGGTTGTCTTATCAAGACTCTATTGAACATCAGGTTCTCTCTAATCTCTGATTCAATATGGTCCACCTCAGGTGTTTTGCTGCTTGATGTGTCCTCATGGGCATAAGAAACCCTCTTTCCACTATTTGATGAGGTAGGCTTGTCAGGGCATCTATAGGCCGGGTGTCCCAATTGACCACAGTTGTAACATTTCATGGTTGCAAAGTAGGAATTACCCCTGCTGGTACCTCTACCCCTATTTGGACCCCCTTGTGCACCCCTTCCTCTAAAATAGCCTCCTCTGAGATTGGTTTCACTGCTATGTCCAGTCAACTTGGACTCTCCTTGATTCCTTTGCTCATTTGCCTTACTTTGGTAACCTCCTCAGTGATTCATTTGGTCTCTACCTTTGCCTCTTCCCCTGTTGTTAGAGTCTCCCTTCCTCTTGTTCCTCTCTTCCACCTTAGCAGCAAGCTGATGACATTTTTGGACAGTGGTAGGAGTCCATAGGCTTATCTCCTCTTGAATGTTCCACTTTAGGCCACTTAGATACCTAGCCACCTTGATAGATTCCTCTTCTTGGACTTTTTATCTAAGACAAAGCTTTTGAAACTCCTCGGTAGAGGAGGTCACATCAAGGTCTTTCTGCTTCAATCCCTGTCTCTTCTTATGAAGTTGGACTTCATAATCCTCTGGTAAGTAGTTCTCCTTGATCTTACTCACCATGGCCTTCCAGTTGGCTACAACTAGCTTTCCCATGCTAACTCTCTCTTCTTGCAAGTACTTCCACCATGTCAGAGCTGCTCCCCTTAGTCTTGATTTGGCAACCTTAACCTTTTGAGCTTCTGTCACACCTTCACACTCGAAGTGGTTCTCCATACCCTCAATCCATTCCATGACAGTGTCAATGTCCATCCTTACACTGAAATGTGGCAATCCTTCAAAAGATTTTGTATTCAAAGCCTTAATGGCCTTTACAAAAGGTTCTTCATTGATTAAGGGGTCTAGTTCAGGTATAATGTCATCAAGATCAATAGCTTTCTTGCCTTTACCACTGGTGTCCTCTCTCCAGAGTCCTTGTGCCCTCTGATCAACCACTTCTTGCAGCTTATCCCTTATCTCACTCATAGCATCTTCAAGGAGTCTATTTTTCTCCTTTTGCTCTTCTACCTCCCTAGCTAGCTCTGCATAAGTGACCATTATGTTCTCCCCTACTGATTCACTAGAATATAGAGACATGCACGGTCCACCAAATCTTTAACTAGCTCTGATACCAATCTGATGGGAATGGGTATGGGATAGACTAGCCTACTCTATGCTCCTTGATCCTCTCCTTGGATCACCAGGTGTTCCAACCACACCCTTGGGTCTCTAGGACTTCCCTTATTTGAGGAATCCCCTAACCTTGCCCAATCCACCCACCAACAATGTGTGTTTCTTCTCCAAAGGTCTCACCTACTCACAAGCTCCAAATTAACCCTTACATAGGCTAATAAGGGTCTAGCTCCTCCTTCACCTTCTTAGGTCCTAGCAAGGATAGGACAGGTTTTAGACTTGGTTTTCCATCCATTCAAGTGCCCCCAAGAGGTCTTAACCTTCCATTTCCTTACCGATCTCACTATTTTTTCTTTTCTCCATTCTGGACTTTTAGGGCTCCCTCTTGCAAACGATGCACATACTTGTGAATCTTCCCAAAAGGACTACTAATCATTTGGCAAGGGCTCAAATATTTTCCTAGTTTTGGGCCTCCAAGTGTTCGTACACTGCCCTAGGTGAATTTTGGGGTTTTTAAGGGGTTTTACAAGGGTTTTAAGGCTTGCCTGGGTCTTAGTGATGGTTTATTGTCTTTGCCACCTCATCTGGATTGGTGGAATCTCCTCCTTCTCACCAATGGTGCTTCACACATCCCTCTTCATCTCCTCCAAAGGGTGCCTCCCTCCTTGTCCTACCTTGCTCTCTTGGACCTCTGCACTTTAACCCTTCCTAGTCGGGCACAATCTAGTCTCGCCTAGGAGTGGGTCTTTGAAAGACTTTCCTGCATCTTCAGGGGCCCTGCTTGCTTTGGAATACTATACAAGGTTGTATCTCCTATTCCCCATGGTTTCATGGTGTCTCCACAATGGGGATAGGAGTTATCATTCCATTACACAAAACCGTCCTAAATTGGATAGAGACTGAGTACTTCACAAAATAATTACAAACACACCAAAAACCTGCACAAAAACCTACCCTAAGTGCTCAAAATGAGAGTACAAACACAATGCAAGATTCACAACACTGTTCAGTTTACAAAATAATCCATTATCAACCTGTTAATGCTTCATTTGTGCCGACTAGCAACAAAACACAGTCACAGTCAAGGTTTCTTTTCTCTTGGCCGTACAGTCTGACATCCAACCCCTCATTTTAGGGTTTGCAACAACTTATAGTGTCTTTGGCTCAGTTGGTGTGCCATGGTTAGGGTTCCTAATGCCAAACTAAGGTTATAACCTATTTGGTGGAAAAGCTGCATGACAACTTTGAAAAGTTGTCATGCAACTTTTTACAACTTTTGAGCAACTTCTACAATGTTGCTTTTCTTGACTTTTGAGCATACCTTGGGCTATCCTATGGACACAACCATGTCAAAAGAACCCCAAACTCATCAATGACACACATACCCTCTACTCCACAAGAAAACTTAACCTAGACTTATGAACCTAGGACCTAAACTAGGACCTAAACAAGACCAATGAGCTCTTGGCTCTTATTACATTTACAAGGCTTCTTTAGGAAGCAAAATTCCAACAAAAATCACATGGAGGAAGACCTTAGAAGGGTGCTCCTACACCATTCAGGAATGGAGGAAAGAAAAGTGGATAATCTTCATAAAGTTATGGACTGCAATCCAAAAGATGAATCCAAAATATGACCCATTAAAGGAATTTTCCCCGTTTTGTGTCAAGGTTGATTTTGTTATGAACAATTTCAATGAATTAAAGCTGATTGTAAAGGATAAGATAACCAAACTTGAAGAATTTCATGACCAACAACAGTCAAGCTCACAAAATCCTTTGTCTCGGAAAGAAGGTGGCATGGTAGGCAGGAGGCCTATTCAGGAATCTTCTCACAAAAGAGAAAGAGAAGAAACAAGGGATGAAGAGGATAGTAGCAATGACAGTGGAAGGTTAATAAGGAGAAAGGGTAAGAATATGATGAGTGTAGAGCCTTCCCCTTAAATACAAACCAAGCCTTTTCAAGGAATCAAGATCATTGATCTTGAAGACTCAGACATAAGTCCTTCGCCATCGCCTATATCCTTTTCACCTGTAAGGCAGGATGAAGAACAAATGGAGGAAGATATGTTCATAGCGACAAGTGCAAAAATGCAATTCGATGTTCCTCCTTTGCCTCCTAATTTGGAGTTGGATCTCACTCCTTTGGATATCCAGGGTAAATCTTTTAAAGATGCAAGAAAGGAGGCATGTGATAAGTTTCTTGAAGATGATTATTTTTTGAGAAGTCCAGCCTTTCTGCAACTAGTATGGAAGATAAAAATTGAGGAGTACAAATGAAGAATTACTGAGAGGAAGGACCAAAGGATCAATAGATTAGACCAAGAGAACTAAGAAGAAGTAGAGAATGAGATGAGGGAAGAATTTAAGGATATCAATGTTGATGAAGTCATGAAGATTATAAATCAGGCTGGAGTCCTGATCTTACCAGAATGAGACATAGCTCAAATGTAGTGGCTTTTGATACAATCAGGAAGTAAAAGGGCCAACCTTTCAATTCAAAAGAAGAAGTAAGGTTGGCATTAAAAGGATTGGATTTTGTGGATGATTATGCAACCTTGGCAATATGGGCACTAGATGAAGGACCTAGAAAGCCTAACATTAGTGATTTAAACCCCAGTTCGAGGGGAAGCCTTATTATAAAAAGAACATCTAACACATCAAGTGTAGATTCTACAAAGTTAAACGTTGATGTTACTAAATTAGCACATGAGAGTGCAAAGAGAGAAGCTTTAGAGAAGTCAAAGCTGATAACAAAGTTTGACAAGATTTTCAATGATTACAATGCATCTTAGAAAAGGTATGTGGAGTTGCAAACGAGAGTGCAACTCCCTGAGCAGGGACAAATAAAGGTTTCCTTTCTTGCATTTACAGGGCCATCCAATCCATCAACATCTAGGTCATCACCTATGGTCTAGGGAGGAGAAGCAGTTCAACTTGATACAAGTGCTGGTATGCCTGGTATGCCATTAGTCCCCTATGATGATGACAATGAGCTTGAAGCTACAAGATCAACTGAACCAAATCAATCTCAACTTTTAGAAAGGATTGTTGAATTAGAAAATAAGCTGAAAGAATCAGAAGAACAATTCGTTGGACAACACAAGGATATAGTTAGTGCAGTGCTAACTCATTTGAATAAGAAAGTTGATAGTAGGTTAAATAGTGTCCATGCCTTATATTCTTTGCTTTTCAATTCTATTCAAAATTTTAATGATGATAGAGAAGTGGAAATTCCTCTGTTAAAAAAATGGTTGCAAAGAGGAAATGAGCTCGAAATGATGTTCATGGCCTCTAAATATCATGTCGAGAGACCACATGCACTCCAGCCAACATATTTGTTGGTAAAATCAGTGCAAGAAGCCCAAATTTTTCCAGAGAATATAGAAAGAAAGGTAAGGGAATTGATGAAAAGTTTCAGTGAGTTGGAAAAAAATCTTTTGCTAGATATTGAAGATATGGAAGGGGCAGTCAATTCTTTACAGTTTTGGAAAGAAGAGGAAAAAAGAGTCATCGATGCCCAGGTAAAAATGATATGTGAAGGGATAAATATGGATATGCTAGAGGATAGCATGGATAAAATAATTGCCACAAGATCATTTTTTGAAACTTTTGAAATAGAGGTAAACCAAGTAGCCGATAAATATATTCCATACAGGGCAAAAGCTAATGAAGTCATGAGTTTCAATTGGCCATCCGATGAAGACTATAGTGCATGGAGTACTATGTATTTGAATGATGAATAAAGGTTGTAAATAGTTTGCATAGCTATTTTGTCTTCTAGTGGCAGATATTTTTGAACCTGTATAACATAAATGATGGTAATATTCATCATAAGTTTTAAAGAAGATGACCACATACTTTGGTCCTGCATAAGCAAAATCGAAGATGAATATTTGTATAACAGAATGCAATTTTGTGTAATCATTCTGAGATGACATGTCTCTCATGTAGCCCGAGGCTTGTTTTCTCCCTTATTTTTTATAAAAGGGAATTAGGGCTATGAGATGGGGTTCGGATTTTTGGTCTCTAGAGTGTTCCAAATTTGTGTTTCCAAATAGAAAAGTCTAGGTGAAGCAAAAATTGTAAAAGGTTATTTTACAGAGAAAATAGAAAGAGTCTTATGTCTGTAATTTGTAGGTTCTTGAAGGAGTTATGTATAAATTGTATTCTTATAGAGATATCCTAATTATTCAAAAGAAATATAATCCAAACCCATTTCTCTCTAGTGTATTGTTCTATCATGTTTTGAATGCATATTATCAAGGATTTTATCATTCATTGCACTATTGTGGTGTATGCATATTTGGTTCATGCTTTGATCTAACAGGCTAATTAAATGCTTGAATAAAATTGCAGAGTGATAGGGATTTTTGCAAGGATTTTGATAAGTAGTTCTGGGTTAGGGTTGTGAATATGATGTATTGCAAGGCAATATTATCTTAGGTTTATATGTTGTCAGATAAATTCTATCGAAAATGCATTTTATGCAGTATGAATTCATGTACCCAATGGAATAAGGAATTGATCATAGCTAAGTGAATGTCTTGGTGTTGATTTTTTATTTGGAATCACCACTCATTTTCTATAACCTGTTGAATATCAGAATATTTTCATTTATAAGAATATTGTCATGTGTTTTAATCATCTGATGCTCCAAACTGGTTGAGGACCATTGAGGAATTTTCCATTCCTGAGCGTTCTCCCTTTCTGTTGAGTCTTTATATGAGATTATCTTCTTTGTTTCATGTATAATTTGAGTGGCATATAAATCACAAATTAGCATGGGGATCACCCTCCCTGGCTTTGCAGAGCCTAAAGTGCAGAAGGATCTTGTATCCTTGTTATTGTTGGTCCAAGTCTGAAGAATATTAATGGTTGGAAGTGGCTTTCCATAGATATTTTAGAAGAAAACAACTTGGTCTCTACCTTGTGTCAATGTAAACCCATTTTTGGACACCAACAAAAAATGGTGACTTTGTTGGGGATGAACTATTGAGAATCTCTGGTTAGAAGGGTTTCTGTTTAAAATATAGTAGAGGTTTTCATAGTATCTCTATGACTTGACAGTTGAGCCTGCAGTTTTGTGTTTTTGGTTCATGTTTTCCTTTGAAAAGGGTGTTCTACGTTTTTGTGAGAAAGTTATTCCAGTTTGTGAACAAGGTTCATAAATCTCTTTCAAATATTATTCTGATTGAGAAGTTCATCCAGTTGAATATGGATGGCTACATCAGTTGACACTGTAGCTTCAGGTAGCATATCTGATAATAGTGTCTTTACCTTCTAAAGTACTTTATTTTTCTTTTGGATGGCCATTTGTTTTTCTTGTTCAGCCTTTGCTTTGCATAGTTCACCGAAATTAATGAGTGTTTGCCCCTTTAATTTGGATATATCAACATTGGGCAACACTATTGGTTTCAACAGATCTACTTTGAAGCTATGCTTTTTCATATTCTTTTCTTTAGATTTGGCCGGTTGAACCAATACAATGGCTTGTGAGGCTTGATGACCCTCGGTAGGTTGCTTGGTAGAGGCAACACTTTGTTCAGTTACTTTAGCCTTTGTAGTATCCTTTGGTGTCTCAGTACTGGGTGTCTTAGTTGCAACATTTGCAGTGCTAGAAGGTGCTTAAGAGGTCTATTCTTGAGAAGTACCTTCTCCTGTTGTAGACTTGTGACCTTCGGTGCCTTGATCCATATCCTGAGGGGCTTCAGTTGAGACAGGTTGATTGACCGGTGGATAAGGCTGAACTTGTTCCAAAATGGATTCACTAGAACGAGGTTTTGCATATGCATTGCCTTCTATCATTTCCTGTTCCAGTGCCTCTGTATCCATGATATCTTCATCTATTTGAATGGTGTCCGCAGGGTCTTGCTCGGTGACATCAACTATTTCAATTTCTGCTTGCTCACCGACATCCTTGATTCTAAAGATTTCCTGCCACTTTTCTTTTGTCTCATTTTCCACTTCAATATACAAACCATTCATCAGTTTCAGAGCTTTTTGCTTGATGAGGAACTTTGTGTGGTAGGTTGTCAGATGTTCTTTTATTTCAGCTACAGACATATTAGGAAAGAGATGTACCAGACTTCTTTCTCTGATCTATTTCTCTGAGTCCAGGGCATATTGCCACCTGCTATCAACATGTGCATATAATTATTTTGGAAGAGAATTAGAGACTTCTAATGGGACCAGTCAGAATTTTAGAAGTGTGAAGATGACAGCTTCTTCAATTTATCTCTTTTCATCATCATTTCTGGTTTCATACTTAACATATCTGAAGGATCCAAATCCACCAAATTCCTTCAGATTAGCACAAAAGTTTTCAACACTATGTATATTTACCTTCTTGCTCTTCACAATCTAAAATTTGCTTGCATCCTCAGATTCGGTATCACTAGACTCTTTTGCCAAAATGAGTCTCTGAGTAGATTTCTTGTAAGTCTTTGTTACCTTAGGAGCAGTAACACTCTTTGTTTTCTTACTTGGTGAAGCTGCAGATGCTCTTGTATTTGGTCGCTTAACAGGAGGGGTCGGTGAGGCCTTTGATGTGTCCCGTTTCTTTCTTTTCAACACTTTTCCCTTTGGCAATTCGATGCTCAATGTTATAGCTGCCTCTTGGGCTTCAGATTCCTCTTTGGTAATAGCTATAGTGCCTTTGACAGGTGTAGAGGAAGAATCCTCTTTGAATTTCTCCGATAATACCTTTATCATCTTTGTTGTCTTTCTTGTAGCTTTGGGTACTACAATGCTCATTTTTACTTTTTCCTTCACTTCTTCATAGGTTCCATACCTCAGCTTGGTAGCATGCCTTGGTAGTGTAAGAAATGCATCAATTTGTTGTTGTGTGAGGTCAAAATCAATCTTCTAACCCATAGGTGGCAAAGATTGAGTTCTCGGTTCCACAACATTCACATAACAGTAATCAGTGTCTACTTCAAAACATATATCATCTTTGTATTTTTCCACTAGCTTGGGTGGAATCCGGTATCTGTTATGAATTTTCTCCTGAAACTTATTGAAGTAATCATCCATAATATCATTAAAATTATCACCTAGCTTCTTGATGAAGTCATTGATCTGATGGGTGATTGGTTGGTGTAGTTCCCAAACAATTTTACCGATTGTTGGAAAGAATTTTTCAAAATAGAAAAACATGCATACAAGTAGTGATCCAAACTTTAGTATATTAGCTGAGTTGTTCTTCTTCAGCTTCCTGATGGTGTTCAGATTCTCAAACAAGTTTTTCAGCAACACCTCACATAGATCAATTTTCATTCCCTTTTTCACAATTTTGTATGCTAAGTCTACTGCTACACAGGGTACACTATTTTCCCTTGCTGATTGGAAGAAACAGTAACCAATTACTCTAATGGCAAACTTTACTTCTGCATCAGTGACATTGTTTAATTTTAGTCCTCTGCAATCTGATTTTACTCTGATTAAACTGATCAATTCTTTCTGTGATATCATCTTCTAAGCTCGTGCATGATCATAAATAGGGTAACCAGTGATCAGATGAATGATTTCCTTGGTAATCTTAAATGGTTGCTCTTCTAACCACATGAAATCATTGTGAACTCTGCTCAGAACAAACTTGACCCATTGCGGTTTGAACACATGGGGATAGGTTAGGGCTTAAGTCAATCCCTTGATCTTAATGTGCTCATACTTGCTATCCATTTTACCATCGGTGCATAATTCATCATATGTGTCTTTGATTTCTACATGACCGAGTTCTTCAACACGATATTTGGTGAAGAATCTCACATCCTAGACTAATAAAAATGTATCTGGGATGAGTGAAAATGTGGTTTTGTCATCCGGTTCAGATGCAATTTTGGGAGTTAAAGAGTATTTTAGTGAGGGCTTTTCGATGTTCTCAACAACAATGGGATCTTGGATCTTAGGTGCCATTTGTAGATTTCAGATAAGAACTAACAAAAGATCCTTAGGGTTTGAAGATTTTCAAATGGTAGACACTTCACTCTTTAGCAGATAATGACAACTTGATAAGATCGGTAAACCAACTTAACAATGCTATGAGATTGATGTAAATACCTTGAATTTTGCTTTGTAGGAGGTTTGGTCACCTTTGAATCGCTTGCTCTATTCTCTTGAAAACTTGGTGAGTGAAAAATGACCGCATAAATGCTTTAAGTACACAATATACCTTATCGGGCTCCGTGCAGGTTAGGTCAAAAGCATTAAATGCACTTGGTTCCACTAAACTTTCTTTCCTTTATTTGCACTTTAACAGAGTAACCAAACTTCCTTCATTTACCGACTTGACAGGCTTCCTGTATTCACTGACTTGACAGGTTTCCTGTATAGTGCTTCAAAAGACTTTGATAGAATTTCAAACTTACTACTACATCTTAACTATGCGGATTTTGAATTAAGCACATAATAAAGTAGGAACTGTTAAGATTTAACCTTGAGAGAATGCATTCCTTTCATACCTTTACCGATTAATTTGGAATAGGTGCACCTAACTTGATAGGTAAGGTGCTTTCTTCATTTGACACAATTTCCTTGTTTTTCCAAATCATCTTTAATTTGCCTTTTATTTCTTCAGTGTCTTCTCTAGGTTGATCTCTGCAATCTCTAGCTAAGTGTCCCACTTTGTGACAATGAAAACATGCCATACCAGGATTTCTCCATGATCTTCGGTTGTTCATCCCAAACCTTATAAAGCAGTTGGCACTTATGTGTCCATATCTTCCACAACATTCACACCATATCTCCTTGTATTGCAATCCCATGGTACTGCAGAATACTATTGGTAAGGATTTGTGTGAGTTCGGTAGCCTCCAGTGTTTGCTTGGTGTGCATACCACATATAGTTCTTTTGCTTAAACCAACACTTCTCGGTACTATGTCCATATCTATTGCAGTTTTTACAAAACCCTTTGAATTTTGCCTTCTTATAATTGTTAACAAACTTTGTCCTACATTGATTAAATGTGTGACCATATTTATTGCAATTATAACAATAACCATTGGGCTTAGTGACATTCAGTTGCTTACCTTTTCTGATTTGGCACATGTTGGCAATATGACCTTGATTTCCACAGTACTTGCAAATAGGCTTCTTTCTTTTGATGTTCTTCTTGATTCCAGCTTGCTTTGATGATTCTCCTCTCTCGATGGTATGAATTCCTTTCTTGGTAGAGTCTTTTCCTTTGTAACCGAGTCTTGCATCTTTGTTGGGTCATCTTGTATTCAGTTGCTCATCCAACATCTTTGATGCTTCATAACTCTTCTTCAGTGATTCTTTGGATTTCTTCTCTGTTTCAAGTTCATTGGTCAACCTTGATACTTCAAGTTTCAATGCTTGATTCTCATCATCTTTAAGATTTGCTTCATGATGTGCATAACCTAGTTGATCTGATAGATTTTGTTGAATCCCAGTCAATCTTATGATTTCATCATTCTTTTCAGATACTAATGCTTCAAGTTGTTGTTTCTCTCTTTCTAGATCTCTTACTTTATCCTTGGTTGTCCTTAATGCATCAAGATTTTCAGTCATCTGTGTGCTGAACTGTTCATGTTCTCTTTTCATTGCTTTTAGTTGATCAGCCAGTGCTTTGTTCTTTTCTCTCAATACTTCAATCATTTCTTTAGTCTCTTCAGACATACTGTTCTCAGATGATGTCTCAATTTGTTCCACTAACTCTTGAGAGTCCTGCAAATCATCAGATAATCTTCTTCTTACTTTCAGAGATTTTTGCGTTTGCCTTTGCATGTCTGCAATCACTTGATTAGCATGATCCAACTCTTCTTGCAGATACACAATCCTCTGAGATTGTTTATAGCCTTCCATTGATAAGATCTTTCTCTTTAGGTTGTTAAACCCTTTTCCAAGATTGAGGCTCTGATACCAATTGTTAGGCCCAATATGGAAAGCTAATGTACTGAGAGGGGAGGGGTGAATCAGTACTACAAAACTTTTCTTCAACAATAACTTTACTATTAAGCATAAACTGAATAGTGCAGTAACATAATATAATGCTAAACCAAACAAATAACAATCATACATGATTCACTCCATAACACTTATATTTTGGTTGCGCAGAAACTCTTGGTTAGAGAGAAAAACTGTGGTGGGGATGGCACCCACAACTTCACTACTGCAATAATAAAGGGTGCTCGGTTAGAGCTACATGTTTAGCTATTTTTGATAGCTTTCCCTGTTAGGAGTATCAAGATCTATTAGATCTACCTTGCTAAAGGTTTTAACAACACTTAATCTAAATGCTGCACCTGGTTAGAGGCTTTACAATTTATAGACTTGGTTAGAGTCTTTTACCCTATTAAAGGTTTCTCTTACAGTTTCAAATTATTACAATAAAATCATTACAAATATCTGCAACTTTACATTTGAAATGTTATAGCAGATTCTATGTTTTGAAATAAGATTACCTTGCTTATAGCATACCTTGATAACCCATATAGTAACTCGGTAAACCCTTCTATTTACTCTGTTCTTTGACTGTTCTCTGAAAACCTTCTCGGTGACCTCTGTTTCTCTATAACAGTCATAACACTTAGTGCTTTCACATGTCTTGCTTCATATATTTCTATATCTTCCTTTCTGTTATACTACATGTGTATATCTGATCTCAATCCATGATGTATAAATAGATCTCTTATGTCGGTGATCCATTCATTGCTTCGATCTTACAAACATGTTTTATCAAATGAATAACCATGCAAAATATTTCATTGGTTAGATGACCTCAAAATCATAAACAATCTTTAAGTGCAATTTCTAATGTGATAACGGTTCTATGTTTCTCGATCTTGTACAATGTTTCCATATGTATGTCCAGGTTCAATGAATCTGGTAACACGTTTCACTCAGTGTATATCAACTCGGTGTATCATCTTTGCTGCTCGGTAAACATGGAATGATACTCGGTAGACAGCTCGGTGCATACTGGGCTTTATGACTAGTTTCTTCTATTACTGACTGCATATCGACTGAATATTTCGGTAAAGTTAACCGACTAGAGTATATAGAATAATTTTGAATATAAAACTAATGGCAACTTGATAAGTAGTAATAGTCAAAGTGGGAAAAGACTAAATGGTAGACTAAATGGTAAAGCCCTAAATGGAGAAGATAACAGAAGACTAATGACAGGGGGAGAAGATTACTGAAAAAGGGAGAAGACTAAATGCAAGATTAGAGAAAGAGGGAGAAAGCCTAGAAGACTTCAGAAGAAGAAAACAACTCAAGGATAACAGGAGAAGTCTCCACAAGCAATTTGAATCCGAATCAATTTGAATATCTTGTTGGTATTACCATTTAAAAGTTTGTATTGCCATCAATGCCAAAGGGGGAGATTGTTGGCATTTCAATAGAAGAAGATTGTTGATATTTCATTAAGGATATTGAGAAGGTTGTTGAAGATTATTGATATAACTGAAGAATGATGATAATTATCTTTATAACATTATTTTGTCATTGATGTCAAGAAATTGATATTTTGATTCAGTATGATGTTGCCATATCTTGAGAAGATTGATTTGAAGAGAATTAAGATGTCTGTAAAAGACACAGAAAGAATGTGATGAATAAGGGGAGAAATAAGTTATTCAATGGGCAGCTATTACCGAGTAAGACAATGATGAGATCATGATGTTTAGATTGTTTTGATATCCTACATACGTTGTTGATTGTAAGGTTAATACTATACTATGTCACCGAGCAAAGAACCTAGTCGGTAAACCCTAAAGAACCTAGTCGGTAAACCCTAAGGAACCTAGTCGGTAAACCCTAAGGTTATTGATATCGGTTAATGAAGACGGAATGTCTACCGAGTGAAGTTTAGTATTTACCGAGTTGCAACTGAGTTATGACAGATCGCATTGGATGGATAAAAGCGTTATTTAATGAAGGATGTTGATGAGCTGGAGATGAATAAATGATTGGTATGACATGCAAAAAATTTGTTAAGGATATACGGCTTTGAAAATTCAGGAGCTAGATCTACAGCACAGATTGAACCGCTTAACTTAGCACAAGTTCCAAGAATGGAATGCAAGTTCCAAGGTGAGGTAAAACATTTTACAAATCGAAGGATACATTGAACCTAGTCAAGATTGAAGATCCGATGGCTATGATTGATCATGGGAAATGTGATCAAGGAGATTCAACGGTTAGCAAATTGTTTATAAATAAGGAATTGTTGATAAACAATGTATGCGGGCAAGTGTAAGCACAACGATTCTACATAGTGATTACCAAGCACATAAGCTTGAAGACCCGTTTGAATAATAGAGTAGGGAGCCCAGCAGAGGGACAAGATAAGTCCTATGACAAGATTGTTTTGAGCAAATATAATCTACTTTAGCATTTTAGATGTGAAGTTGCAGATATATTTTATTACTGTTATTTTGTAAAGTGACAGAAAACCTCTTAACCGAGTGGACTTAACAGTCTTATTTGTAAACCCTCTAGCAAGGTAACATTCTAGTTGAGTGTTTGAAATCCTTTGACAAGGTCACTTCTAACAAAGTGAATATCCTAACAGATCTGAGGGAAATCTTTTAACAGGGTCATATCTAGCAATGTGTTTGTAATCTTTAACATGATTTTCTTTTAACCGAGCATACTCTAGAAGAGCATATTTCTTAGTGGGTCCGAAATCCCACAGTGGTTTTTCCTTATTTGGGTTTCCACGTTAAATCTAGTGTTATATGTGTTATGATGATTATGTGTTTATGAGTTAGCATGTTTAGCAATTTTTGGTTATATAGCTGAAGTATAAGTTACCGAGGTTGAATCTGTTGATTTTATGGAAGATTAAGTTTGTATGATTCATCCCCCCTCTCATCTTTATAGCCTTTGGCATCAGAACTTTACATATCCTTACAACACAAATTGGAAGGATGAAAAACCTTTTCAATAGCAAAAGGGTAAACAGGAACAAGAAACTCCTGACCCGTTGCAAAAACATACAGTGAACATGGTGGAAGATACACCTTGGCATGTTGCTTGTCAATCACCCCATTCATCTGAATATTGTGTTGTAGCACAATTTATTTCTGCCAAGGAAGAGACACATGAAGAAGAGGAAGAAACCTTTGAAGGAGACAATGTTGATTGTCTTATGTTTTCTTCTTATCTTGGAGAAGCAGAATATTCTTCCGACTTTGAAACTCAGGACTTTGATATAGATAATTAAAGGTAAATAAATAAAACATATCATCAACAAGTTTTTTCTGATGAAGAGTTATCTATTGATGACCAGATGTGTAATGTTGAACAAGGTGATATTTTTGTGTCCTTGAGAAGACCCTTAAAAGAAGAGATTGCCAGAATAACAAATGCTATGGTAGCTCAGGTAAAAAGCAACCATCAATTGAGAAACAAGATTGTGGGTGAAGACCAGGGAAATCCTTCTGGTTTATTTGTCAAAGAGTTAAAAAATAAAGGCAAAGGGGTCAAGGAGGATAAATGAAAAAAAGATGCAATCAAAATTAAGGAGGTCAAGAGAAAGGAGTGGGCTAAGAAAGTAGAGGTTGTAAAACCTATTGAAAAAACTTCCCCACCTAAGATGAAGGCGAAGATGGTTGAAAAAATTGCTTTTCTTACTGAAGGAGACTTATAGAAAACACAAAGTATTGAAGGCAACAAACCAAAGAAATATGAAGAACAATCAGGTATGCCACTTGAATTACCAAATTACACACTTGTGGATATGCTTCAATTGCTTTCTCAGATTACAGTTAGGGATCCTTTACAAGAGATGTTAAGAATTGAAGAGCATAGGGAGAAAGCCATGGCTTGGGTCAAGGGTGTTTCTCATTATGTTGAAATTGAAAATGAGAATGTATCTCATAATGTAAAGGAGAAAATGATTAAAAATGAAATAAAGGATAAAGAGTTAGAGGGAATGTTTTCTTAGATTCTCAAAATTTATCTTGAAGATACAATAGGTGAGAGCCCTGACAATATAGACCCTTGCTTTCTGAGTGTTATTATAAATGGAGGAGTCTTGAAGAATTGTATGATTGATTCTGGGGCCTCAAATAATGTCATGCTAGTAAGGATAATGCAGTCCATGGGTTTGAAAGTAGATACTCCTCATGGAAGCTGTTGTGCCATGGATTCAAGAGAAGTGCCTGTGATAGGAACTATAAAGATACTACCTTATAAACTTGCTACTTTCCCTGAGAAATAATTAACTATGAGTGTCCTAGTTGTAAAAATTCCACCGTATTATGGGATGTTATTGTCAAGAAAGTGGAGTGTCTCTATGGGAGGAAGTTTGCAAGTCTTATTCTACCTTTTGCATTGATGGTAAAAATGTAAAGGTCAAAAGAGAATCCAGGGTACCATATATGATGGTGCATGCAACACAATCTGATGAAGACATGACTTGTTTTATAGACACATGGATAAATGCATTCAGGGTTGAAGATTCTCCACAAAAGAAAAGGGAACAACCTCCATTATTGGGTGAATAAGTAGAAAAATAATTAGGAGATGATAATTTATGGACTATGTATTTCGATGGAGCCAATTCTAAGGAGGGCTTAGGAGTAGGTGTGTTATTCATATCACCTCATGGAGAAACTTTTAAATTTTTCTTTACTCTGGCCTTTACATGTACAAATAATGTGGCAGAATATGAAGTGTTGTTGCTTGGGTTGAGACTATCTGAAAAAAATGGGATAAAGAATCTCAAAGTTGTTGGAGATTTTGAGTTAGTCATATCCCAAATTAGATCTAAATATGCATCAAAAAATAAAAGGCTGAAGTAGTATAGGAATGTTGTATGGGACCAAATTGAGAGTTTTGATGGATTTGGTATTAAATGGAAAGAAAGGAGCCATAACATAATGGATGATCTCCTAGAAAATATAGCTCTAAGGCCAGAGGATATTACTTTTGCTGGAATCTCAAAGATTGAGATTCAAGCGAGCCCTTTAGTCCTTGACAACATTGAAAGCTATCAGGTTTTTAATGATGATGATGATATTTTAAGATTTCTACATTGTGTAGATGAATATGAAAATTAGGAGTTTGATTTCAGTGCCTTTGTATAGATAGATGATGACAAAGAAACAATCTTTGGGAAGGAAGTGATTCAATTGAAGACAAGCAAAATTCCCAGAGGTCTGGTTGTTTTAGAGAGGGTGTTTGATAGTCAAGATAAGGATAAGGTTATTATTAATGCCCCACACCCTGAAGATTTAGAAGAAGTTAACCTTGGGACATAAGGAGTGCCAAGGAAGGTATATATTGGAAATAAAATGTCACCTAGGGTTAAGAAAATGCTAATTGATTTGTGAGAAAATATAAGCATGTTTTTGCTTGGTGATATGATGACCTAAAGGCTTACAGGGAAGATTTATTTCAACATGAGATTCCTTTGAAAGAAAATGCCAAGCCTTTTAGACAAAAGAAGAGGCCTATTAATCCAACATTAACACCTAAAATGCAAGAGGAGCTAGTCAAGCTAAGAGATGATGGGATTATAAAACCTATCAGACATTCATCATGGGTGTCTAACTTGGTACTTGTAAGAAAATGGAATGGAGATATCGGATTTGTGTTGATTTTAGAAATCTAAATATATCTTCATTAAAAGACAACTATCCATTGCCTAATATGGAAGCAATGTTACAAAGGGTAACAAGGTGTGATCTCTTGTCTATGATGGATGGATTTTTGGGGTACAATCAAGTAATTGTTAAAGAATCAGAACAATACAAAACAACATTCACTACACCTTGGGGAACCTATGTTTATATAAGAATGCCTTTTGGTTTGACAAATGTAGGAGTGACATTTCAAAGAGCCATGTATGTCGCATTTTATGACATTATAAATGTGTTCTTAGTGGTATATCAGGATGACTTAACAACCTATTCCAAGAAGGAAAGTGATCGTTGTGGTCACCTTGAAAAAAAATTTGACAGAGCTGTTGAATATGGGATATCTTTAAACCTCCAAAAATGTGCTTTTGGGGTAATTGAAGGTAAGTTGCTAGGTCACATTGTTTCAAAATATGGTGTAAGAATTGACTCGGAGAGAGTAGTAGTAATTGACAAAGTCCCTCAACCCAGAATAGTGAAAGGTATCCAATCTTTCTTTGGGCAGATTAATTTTCTAAGAAGGGTTGTCACTAATTTCGCTGAAATTAGTAGACCTATATCCAATATGTTTAAGAAAGGTGCAAAGATAGAATGGAACGAGGAACCAATTAAATAATTCCAAGAGATCAAGCAGGCTATTAAAAATGCACCTGTTCTGAAAACACCTGATTACGACAAACCTATGCAGATTTTTTCATTTGCATCTTTTCATACTATTGTTGCTGTATTGTTACAAAATAATTTAGAAGGTTTTGAACAACCTATAGTATTTTTTAGTAAATATTTGCAAGCTACAGAGCTGAAATACGATTTAAATGAAAAACAAGCTTATGCACTAGTGAAGGTTGTTCAAGATTTTAGGAGTTATTTGATTCAGAGCAACAGTGGTTGCATATGTGCCTAGTGCTGCAATTAAAGATATTTTCACACAACATGAAGTACCTAGAAGAAGATGTTGATGGATAAATAGGATCCAAGAATTTAACATTGATATCTAAATCACTAAATTAGTGAGAGGACAAGGATGACAAGGTTGATGGCCCAGAGTAATTTGGATGCCAATCAATTAAATATTATGGAAGAAGAGCACAGATCTTGTATCTGTGATATGGATGGCTACAAATGGTATGATGATATCATATACTATTTGCAGAGGTTGAAATGTCTGAAAGACATGAGTGATAATAAAAGAAGAACATTAAAATTACATGCTATCAAATATGCCATTGTTAATGGGAAACTTTGGTGGAGGAACAATGATGGTGTCATGTTAAAATGTGTTGACCAAGATCAAGCTCAAAAGTTGCTATCTAAATTGCATAGTGGAGTTTGCAGAGGGAATTATATGGCCAAGACAACTGCACACAAATTATTAAGGGTTGGGTTTTGGTGGCCAACAATTTTCAAGGATGCACATCAACTAGTCAAGAAATGTGATCCATGCCAAAGATTTTTAGGAAAATTGAAATTTTTAGGAAATTTGGCATTAAGACCTATGAATGTACAGGCTCCATTCCAACAATGGGGTATAGATTTTGTTGGAGAGATAGCATGCAAATCTAGTAGTGGTCATTCTTGGATTTTAGTGGCTACTGACTATTTCACTAGGTGGGTTGAAGCTATACCCACTAGAAAAGCAACAAGTAAGGTGGTAATTGATTTCCTTACAGATAATATACTGACTAGATTTGGATGTCCAGAGAGGATAGTCGTTGATAATGCCATGAGTTTTAGGTTAGAGGAATATGAAAACTTCTGCAACAAGTATGGTATTCAAATCTCCTATTCATCACCTTACCACCCATAAGGAAATGGGCAAGCTGAATCAAGCAACACAAGTTTGATGAAGATCATTAAAAGAATCCTAGAAAAGAATAAGAAGGCTTGGGATTCAAAGCTGAGATTAGCAGTTTGGGCAGACATGGTAACAATTAAGAAAGCAATTGGATGTGCACCTTTTTATTTGGTGTATGGTGTGCGTGCAAGGTTACACCAAAACAACTTGATAGAGATGTATAAGTTTATCCAAACTTATGACAATGATATAGATGATGACATGCAGTTGAGGATTGAGACCTTAATGGAACTAGATGAAGCTAGAAGAGAAGCCAGTAATAGAAATACAAAGTTACACATGCAGGTTAAAAACCTGTATGACAAAAGAGCAACTACAAGGATTTTTCAAGTTGATGATTTGGTCCTAATGTGGAATGATAGAATAGAGGGCAAGGGAAAATTTGTCAAGTTTGATTCCATTTGGCTGGGCCCATATCTGATCCAAAGCAAATGGGGAGAAGATTCGTACATTCTCCAAGATATACATGGTAATACTCTTGAATTGCCTATTCATGGACAATTCTTGAAGCTCTACTTTTCTTGAAAGTAGTTATTTTTCCATGAGCATTAGTTAGGATTTATATATAGTAGTGTAGTTCCCTTTTCTGTTGAAGTTACCCTGTCTAGGTAACTTCTTTTTGGTCTACTCTGCAATTGGTATGCTTCACCAAAAAATCTGGTTTCTCATCTCAATCCTATGAAATGGATGTCCCCAACTAGAGCCACTGATAAGACCTAAAATTATGTCTTGCAAAATTTTGGTCATTTTGGTTTTATTATGCCCTCTGTCAAGTTTTCTGGGTTTTGGGCTTTAGGGGTTGTGACTTTCTGGTTAAGTCTGGTATTAAAGAAAATATTTGGGCCTTTTTATATTTTGTCATTACCTTTTTCTCACTTAAGGCCGAGGGTTGTTTTCCATGGGCGGGGCCATTTTATTCCTTAAGTGATAAATCACGTTAGACTGGTCTAAGAAGAGGTCTTCCTAAAGTTGTGTGTGAAAATTTCCTTGTAGTCGGTCTCTTTTAATATTTATGTCTGCGTTTGCTTTTTTTTTTTCTAAGTCTAAAATCCTAAATATTTTGGTCGGTTGATAAAAGCAAAACAAATCTAACTGTCTACACTTCCTCATGGTTGAAAGTGCGAGGGTGATAAAGACTATGACATCACAAGATGATGCCATGTGTCTTCGGCAGAAAAGGGGTAAGCTGGCAGTGTAACCTGTCGAATCCTCGTGTTACCAATTCTCAGGCAGTAAAAACTAGTTTACTAACAATCCTATCAATTGGAACATGTTCAAGATGAACGACGATGTTTTGTCCTGAGATAAAAGGTGCCTGACTTTTAATTATGAAAGGGTTAACGAGCACTATGCATAGCAATAAAGTGTGAACATATCCGACAACCCTCATATCCCCACGATGGAAGTTACAAGGAAGTTACAAACTACGACATCATGAGATGATGCTACCTGTCCAAGGCGAGCTAGGAAAAGCCGATGGTGGGGTCACTAAAGGTGGTGAAGTAGGGTGATGAGTTGGATGTGTCATGTCATGCCAAGGGTGGAATTGCTTGCCACATTAGACAGTAACCGTTAGATTGAATGGTTTGGTCCGTAATATTTGCCAACTTGGAGGATGATCGATGGTCAGGTTTTAAACTTTTTCAAATACAAGTTATGAGCCATTGTTTCACTCACGCGAGTAGTAATGGTGGATGAGACATTTTCATTCTTTTCTAGGCAATAATTAAAGACTTCTAAAAGTTGTTCTTCATTCGTAAAAGATTTCCTAGCAATCCAGAAGATATTCCTGCTGTAGAGAAAGGTTGAAATGACTCTTTGCAATACAGAATTGCCATCTCTCTGGTGAAATAAAAAAAGTAAGTTTATTTGAGCTCCTTCATTTGTTTTTGAAATGAATTAAAGTTATAAATTATGCATGAAATGTAAGAAAATAATTTCAATTTGTTCTAGGGTTCGGATCTAGACAAAAAGGAGTGAAATTTGTTTGAATTACTATTGTAATCTAAAACCTCCTGTTAGCCCTAGTCTTTTCTTCCTTAATATAAAGTTATAGCATAAAACCCTAGTTTCAAAAGATGGCTCCCTCACGAAAACATTCAGGAAAAATGGATTATATGAAAATAAATCTATATGATGACTTCCTGGATCAATTGAATCCCTCAACAAATGATAGACAACAAGGGTATAGATTTGTGAGTGGAAAAACCCTAGGGGAAGGGTTAATCAATAAAGCATTCCGCTTGGTGGATGCTAGCATATCGATGATTAGACTAGAAGTGTTCAAAGTATGGTATGGACAAAGGAACTTGCATTCCCCATTATTCAGTCCTTGGCAACATGATTTGGGTAAGTTGGTAGTGCTAGGTGTCTTCATGGATATTGACCTACTCAAAGTTGTTGCAAACAAATATGACCTTGTCTCAAGGGTTATTAGGGGAAATGAAGGAGAAATTTTATTGACTATCAGAAGGGAAGAGTTCCAGGAGTTTTTTGACCTGTATGAACCATCTGCGAGCCTTGTGTAGATATATTTGAATCAGCAAAATTCAGATTACTACAAGATGAGGGAATTCATTAGAAACCATTTCCTTCCAATGTATTTGGTCAGAGCAGGGAATACAACATACCATATTGGTCCTAGCTCAAAGGAGCCATTCCCAATTGGTGCTTTTTCTCCCTACTTTCAAGTTACTTTTTTCTCTTTATGTCAGATATTGGGTTTTAATCCAATTATAGTGATGCCACTTGATTTTATGTACATGGCTATGCAAATACAACATTTAGATTATACAGTGGTTTTCGGCTTTGCCCTTTATCTTGAAGAAAAGATTCATGAGGGTTTACTAGATATTAAGAACAAAGTAGTTGGTGCTAAATTCTTCTAGTATTCCTTACTCATGTATATGTTCCTATTCATGAATGTAGAATACTTTAAGAGTACCATGAACCTCAAAAGGACAATTGATAACCTGGAGATTCTAGTGTAACTTTGGAGCACAAGTATGTCTTGGGATAGACAAGAGACCAACTTTGTAAGATTTGATAATAGTTTTTCTTCTAGGTTGAGGCAAAAGTTGACAGTAAATCCAAGGATTCCCAAATAATTACATGATTTTGTAAGACCCAAAGTAAGATTACTACTTGTCAGGATTGAGCACAATTGGGGGGATTTTGTCCCTTATCTTGTAAGTACTGTATCAGAAACTATGGTTTCTCCAGACAACCACATGTATTTCCTTTCAACGTTCCTCTGAGAATGGGTTTTATCGAAGTAATGTGGCAAATAGGATGCATTCAAGGCAAGGATTTAAAAGGAAGCGGTAAAGGAACAATTTTCTTAGATTACACTATTATCCCTTATTTTGTAATTCTGAAGGGAGGATATGAACATTTTGACAAATTCTTTGTTGCATATCATTTGGGGGTGAGTATAGCTAGACATAGTGATCTTGATGGGTTCTACAATACTTTCAAATTAAGAATAAAAGGAAGCCTATTTCCCCATGAGCATAACTTTCCTAAGGATATAATAAAAAATGAATTTGATTCCATGATTCAAGAATGGAGGAAATAAAAGTATAATCTTCAAAAAGTTATGGGCTAGAATCCAAAAGATGGATCCAAAATATGACCCATCAAAGGATTTTTCCCCGTTTTGTGCCAAGGTCGATTTTGTTATGAACAATTTCGATGAATTAAAGATGACTTTAAAGGAGAAGATAGACAAACTTGAAGAAGGTCATGGCTGACAATAGTGAAGCTCACAAACTCCTTTGTATCAGAAAGCAGGTGGCATCATAGGAAGGAGGCCTATTCAAGAATCTTCTCACAAAAGAGAAAGAGAAGAAAAAAAGTGATGAAGAGGATAGTAGAAATGACAATGAAAGTTTAATAAGGAGAAAGGGTAAGAAGATGATGAGTGTAGAGCCTTCCCCTAAAATACAAACCAAGCCTTTTCAAGGAATCAGGATCATTGATCTTGAAGACTTGGACATAAGTCCTTCACCATCGCTTGTATCCTTTTCACCTGTAAGGTAGGATGAAGAATAAATGGAGGAAGATATGTTCATAGCGACAAGTGCAGAAATGTAGTTCAGTGTTCCTCCTTTGCCTCCTAATCTGGAGTTGGATCTCACTCCTTTGGATATCTGGGGTAAAGCTTTTAAAGATGTAAGAAATGAGGCATGTGATAAGTTCCTTGAAGATGATGCTTTTGTGAGAAGTCCAACCTTTCTGCAACTAGTATGGAAGATGAAAATTGAGGAGTACAAAGGAGGAATTACTGAGAGGAAGGCCCAAAGGCTAGATAGATCAGATCAAGAGAACCAAGAAGAAGTAGAGAATGAGATGAGGGAATAATTTAAGAAAATCACTACTGATGAAGGCATAAAGATTATAAGTCAGGCTGGAGTCTTGATCTTACTAGAAAAGGACATAACAGATGTAGTGGATTTTGATACAATCAGGAAGTCAAAGGGCTAGCCTTTCAATTAAGAAGAAGAAGCAAGGTTGGGATTAAAAGGATCAGATTTTGTGGATGATTATGCAACCTTGGAAATATGGGCACTAGAGGAAGGATCTAGAAAGCCTAACATTAGTGATTTAAATCCCAATTTGAGGGGAAGCCTTATTATAAAAAGAGCATCTTATACATTAAGTGTAGAGGCTACAAAGTTAAATGTTGATGTTGCTAAATTAACACATGAGAGTGGAAAGAGAGAATCTTTAGAGAAGGCAGAGTTGAAAAGAAAGTTTGACAAGCTTTTCAATGATTACAATGCATCTTAGAAAAGTTGGGTGGAGTTGCAAACGAGAGTGCAACTCCTTAAGCATGGACAAATAAAGGCTTCCTTTCTTGCACTTACAGGGCCATCCGAGCCATCAACATCTAGGTCATCACCTATGGTCTAGGGAGGAGAAACACTTCAACTTGATACAAGTGCTGGTATCCTTGTTATGTCATTAGTCCCCTATGATGATGATGATGAGCCCAAAGCTACAAGATCAACTGAGCCAAATCAATCTCAATTTTTAGAAGGGATTGTTGAATTAGAGAATAAGCTGAAAGAATAAGAAGATCAATCCATTGGGAAACAAAAGGATATAGTTAGTTCAGTGCAAACTTATTTGAATGAGAAAGTTGATAGTAGGCTAAAAAGTGTCCATGCCTTATATTCTTTGCTTTTTAATGCTATTAAAAAATTTAATGATGATAGAGAAGTGGCAATTCCTTTGTTTACAAAATGGTTGCAAAGAGGAAATGAGCTCAAAATGATGTCCATGGCCTCTAAATATCATGTCGAGAGACCACATACGCTCCAACCAACATATTTGTTGGTAAAATCATTGTAGGAAGCCCAAATTTTACCGACGGATATAGAAAGAAAGGTAAGGGAATTGATGAAGTCATGACTTTTGATTGGCCATTCGATGAAGACTATAGTGCATGGAGTAATATATATTTGAATGATGAATAAAGGTTGTAAACAATTTGCATAACTATTTTTTTCTAGTGGCAGATATTTTTGAACCTGTATAATAGAAATGATGGTAATATTCATCATGTTTTAAAGAAGATGGCCGCATACTTTGGTCTTGCATAAGAAAAATCGAAGATGAATGTTTTTATAACATAATGCAGTTGTGTGTAATCATTCTAAGATGATAGGTGTCTCCTCTAGCCTGAGGTTTGTTTGCTCCCTTATTTTTTATAAAAGGGAATTCAGGGCTATGAGACAGGGTTCAAATTTTTGGTCCCTAGAGTGTTCTGAATTTCTATTTCCAAATAGAAAAGTCTAGGTGAAACCAAAAATTGTAAAAGGTTATTTTACAGAGCAAAATAGAAAGAGTCTTATGTCTGTAATTTTGTAGGTTCTTGAAGAATTATGTATGAATTGTATTCTTACAGAGACAACCGAGTTATTCAATAGAAATATAATTCAAACCCATTTGTCTCAAGTGTATTTTTTTTTGTTGTCATCAGGGTGTCCCCACGGCCCCAGCCCAGTGCCCCAAACTTACCCTGCTTTAGGCAAGGGGTGAGACTAATCCATGCGGCCATGGTGCCATCAACACCACCCCCAAGTGTTTGTGATAGAATAACTCTAGGAGAGAGAGTCAAACCCAAGACCCCAGGGAGAAAACCTGAGACTTAAGACCAACTACTCTAACCCGTGGGGGCCATTTGTCTCAATTGTATTGTTCTATCATGTTTTGAATGCATATTATCATTCATTGCATTGTTGTGGTATATGCATATTTTGTTCATGCTTTGGTCTATGAGGCTAATTAAATGCTTGAATAAAATTACAGAGTGATAGGGATATTTGTAGGGATTTTGATAAGTAGTTTTGGGCCGGGGTTGTGAATACGATGTATTGCAAGGCAATATTGTCTTAGGTTTATATGTTGTTAGATAAATTTTATCGGAAATGCATTTTATGTAGTATTGTTGATGTAGATAATTATTCATCATGGATATTATTACACCTTAAGTACTTAGGAAATGAATTTCATAGTAGTTTGGGTATGAGACACTTGGGTGTTTGTGCCACATTGGGATATTGTGTGTAGGAGAATTTCTACCTTTTATGGTGTTGATCTTGTTACTACTCTATCATATCCACTTATTGTGGAGTGATAATTCCACCTTCGGTAGGTGATCCACCTCATGTGGAATATTTTATTATTTTTCCTACCTACCACACCTATTTCCTACCTACCCATGTTTCTTATTGAGCCACATGACATGTTTGTGTGCTTACATATACATATAGCCTTGCCTATATAACTAGACTCATCTACATTGTATGTAACAACTATTGATTATTTATCTATTGATGGGAATACAATTTATTCTTGTCTTATATCTTCTCTCTCTATTTTTTACTTTTCATTGAACTCTTGATCTTGGCAAAATCTCACATAGTATCAGAGCCATTAGAGTGTCATTGATTCGTCCTTGAGAGGAATTATTGCGATGTCAAGAGGCAGATTTGAGGAGAAACATCTTTTGGAGGCATCCTAGACTAGATTCGACCTCGCCATTGTGTTTAGGTGGTCGTTTCCATGAATTTTGAGTATAAATTCGGCGTATTTTGGTGAAAGTCAAAAAAAAGAAGAAAAAGGCGTAAGTGATTTTTTTTTTTGACAATTCAAAGAAACCTTATTGAAAAAGTCTCAAAAAAAAAAATATTATTGTGGGAGGGTCCGACCTCACCTCGTATTGTCAATTTTTTTTGCATTGCCTGCTGTAGTTTTTCTAGGCCCTTGTCATAGGCTGTACTCACCGTACCCTGCAACTGTGTACTCCCTCGCATGATCTTTGGTAGTTGCTTCGTGCTCCGGCCGCCTGCACTTGTCTTCCATCGACCGTGTGCCTCCCT
The DNA here is from genome assembly GCF_030272615.1 of Cryptomeria japonica. Lineage (NCBI taxonomy): Eukaryota > Viridiplantae > Streptophyta > Pinopsida > Cupressales > Cupressaceae > Cryptomeria > Cryptomeria japonica. The sequence goes on from NC_081406.1 coordinate 238,978,685, forward strand.
TTGTCGATACCTTCATCTCTCGGTACCTTCCCCTAACGTTTCCCAAGCTATTGATGACCTACATCTCCGGTGTACCCTGGGTCACACCGACACCTGCTACACCACTTGTCGGATGTACCACTACTCTTAGCCCTGACTTTAGTCTCCACCCCCCACTATACACTCTCTGGCTGTCATTCCATTCCGTGCAACCTCCTTCGATAGTCATGTCCCGGTTGGTGACCTTCCACCATCGATTGCTTCTCCCACTGCCAGCTACAGGCCTGTTGGGCCCCTCCGCCACCTCGGCATCCACACAAGCAACCACCTCGACATTACTGTATGCCACATCAGTGCCCAATTGGTGCCCACTCAGCTTGACCGTACTTGCCACATCATCAGTCTGTATGGTACTGATGCCTAGTCAGCAGGGAGGTAAAGTTTTCATGATGGTCATACAACCGTCAAATTTAGGCTCATGACTTGTTGACGTCATCATTTTTTGAAAAATTGGCAGGCCCCCTCCATTGAGCTTTTTGATTTTTGCAGTTCAACTTCAAATGGCCACATCTTGCTCATTTTTGCTCCTTTTTTGGTGCAATGTTTTTTGAAATGGGCTAGAATTTCATGTAATTTCTTGCAGTGGCATTATTTTCTGATTCTTGGTGATTGTACCTATCCAATCCCCATTTATGCAACTTTTGAGACTCCGTTTGGGCTCATATGAACTCCTTTTCAGGTGTCATTTTTTTGAAAGTGCATAATTTTTTGTCTACTCCCATAATATGATGTTAGTTTGTAGTGATTTTTGGTAGAAATTGTACTTTCAATATATGGTCTTTTTTGGCCAATTTAGCACTTGTATTGCATAGATCTATCTTGCTAGTCTTTTGAATTGTATTTCTCAACCTATTGGGGTAGTTGTAAAACAAAATCAGAAGTCCACCTTTCCATTGTTTGCAAGTGGCCTATTGTACACACACTACATATAAAGTGCCAAAATCATCATTTTGGGGTGGAGGTACTTTGATTGATTGAATTTGGGGGGATGTCTCTTATGCTTTTGTGCTCTTGTGTTCCTTCCTTTTTTCTGCTATGGGTTCTCCTAAGTTTCCTCTCTTAACTCATAATTATGCTACTTGGATAATTGATGCATGGAGTAAACTTATGGAAAAAGGACTAACTCATTATATTGATGGAACTATTGTTGCTCCCTCTGATCCTAAGGCTGATCCTGTTGGTCACTTGGATTGGCTTACTAAAAATACCATGGCAATTGGTACCTTAAGAAAGTATGTATCAAAGGATCTCATTTTTCATATTGAGAAATGTACTCTAATCAAGTATGCTTGGCAAAAGTTTCAAGACTTGTATGGTAAAGTTGATGAGATTAGGGGATATCAAATTGATAGTGATCTCACCATGTTAAATCTGAAGAACTTTGATACTATACAAGATTATGTCACTAAGGCAAAAGAGTTGAGCACACAATTCAAGGATTGTGGCATTGATAAGAAGGATACTTAATTGATCTTCAATTTGATGGGCAAGCTTCCACAAGAATATGCAACATTTGTTTCTATTTTCCAAACCAATAGGATGACAATGGGTTCAAGCTACACAATGCCTACATTTGATGTTTTCGCTGAAATGTTAATGATGGAACAAACTAAGTTGATAAGCATGGGAATTCTTAAGACTTATAAGTCTCAAGCATTAGTGGAAAAATAAAGGGAACAAAGGAAATCAAGGAAAGGACAACTCAAACAAGAAGAAATGGAAATCAAAGCCTAAGGACAAAGCATCACCTTCTCCACAACAAGGAGATTCATCCTCTTTCAAGAGGGACAATTCATCAAAGAATGAGAGACCTACTTGTGCCTATTGTATAACGTTTGGTCATGAGGAGCATCGTTGCCATTCAAAGAAGATTGATGAGTTCACACACATCCTCAAAAAGCATAACATTGATTTGTCTAATGTCTACAAGAAGGATGATTCATCAACTTCCACTTCCGCACAATCAAAAGGAAAAGGGAAATCATTCATGGCTTCTACAAGTGGGAAGACTCACTCTTTTGGGACAAGAAAAGGAAAAGCTCTTTGTGCTACTACAAGTCATGATTCAGGGAGATGGCTTCTAGATTCAGGGGCTTCTCATCATATGGCATCTCCACAGTCTATGTTCTCTATATTTGAACCTTGCACCATGCTATAGATTTTGATGGGAAATCATACATACATGGATGTGATTGGGAAAATGATCTATTGCCATTAGGGATAACTCCTTCAATGATGTGTTGTGTGTACCTAATTTGACAAACAATCTCCTTTCCATCTATCAAATCACACATGGCGCAACTAGGAGAATTGTGGAGTTCACACTTGAGTCAGTTTTCATTAGAGACTTGGGGACTAGAGCTATCATTGTGACTGGGGTGGTTGATCACGTGTCTCGGTTATAATCCTTTTCAGATTTTGTTGATGATGATGATTTCACATATGATGATTCTATACATGATGATGATACTTCTTGTGATGATTCAGATTTTGAGGAGATCTTTGGGTACTTGAACTTGGGGATTCTCACATGTGACCCTATTCTTGAGCCTTGTGTTTCATCTCCTCCTATTGATATCACATCAGCTATCATTTATTTGAGATAAAAAACAATACTTTGTAGCTCCTTCTAATAGATACATGTTTCCACTAGTCCTTTTACCCGCTGCAATAACAATTTTGGATCCTTTCTAGATTTCACAACCATCATCCCGAAAGATAACATTGTAACCATTTTCACACATTTGTCCAACACTCAAAAGATTATGATTCAAACCCTTCATGTAGTAAACATTGTCAATATTATGATTTTCATCAAAAGAAATAGAACCAATTCCCACAATTTTTGTTATCTGATAATCTCCAAACCTAACATAACCACCATCATACTTATCAAGTTTCAAAAACTTACTTTTATCACCAGTCATATGATTAGAACATCCACTATCAATCAACCATTCATTTTTATCTCTTCTAGCATGTAAAGCAGTAGCAACAGTCTTAGGAATATCAATCTTAGGTATATCTTTTTCTACCAAGAACAAACAATCACCATCTTCATAATCTAATTCATCATCTAAAATTCCAACATCATCTTTGATATAATAGGCTCTCTTATTAAATTTTTATTTACCTTCTCTAGATTTTTGTCTTGATCCCTTTTCCAGACACTTAGTAGCAATATGGCCAATCTTTCCACATCTAAAACATTTAAGAGGTAACATACCTTTGTATTTGTTGGTGCCTTTCTTCAATCTCCTTACAAAGTCTGCTTCCATCTCATCTAAACTCTCATCTTTGGAATCTTCCGTAGAGGCTTTAAATGCAGACTCAGTCTTAACTTTGTCTTTTGAAAACTTCCTTCTCTCAAATTTTGATAGAGTACCATAAAGTTATTCTCTAGTGAAATTCTTCAGATCATAGGTTTCTTCAATAGCCATGATCTTGTCACTGTAACTTTTTGGTAGGGATATCAAGGTTTTCTCAATTATATCTTCATCTGTTAAGGTGCTACCAAGTTATCTGATTTAATTTACCACACTATCAACTTTCTGAAAGTAGGTAGTTATGTCGTCTCCTTCTTCCGTTTTCAAGTTCTCATATCTATGTTTAGCTGTTAGCTTCTTTGATAATTTGTCTGTCATTTCCTTCATAGATATCTCTTAACTTTTCACAAACCTCATAAGCAATATTTAATAAAATAACCTTTGTCAATTCACTCTTAGATGAAGCAAGTTAAAGATAGCATACCTTGCCTTTTCATTCTCTTCATAATCTTAAATCTCATCAAGAGTGGTAAGACCATTTGCCAGTTGAACATACTTAGTTTCCACTGCTTTCCAAGTGTTGTACCCCAAAGTATCAGGTATTCTCTCATTGTCACTTCTAGAGACTATATTCAGATCCTTCAAAGATAGGAATAGTCAACTTATGTGTCATCGGATCAGGATATACCTCAAGCGGTTAAGCTCTTCTTTGAGGAACCAAACCTTTGATACCAATTGTTGAATATCCGAGCAACTGAGAGGGAAGTGAATCAGTTGATATCATAAAACAATTACTTTTTATTCTTTTCACCAATGGATCCAAACCAACAATATTAATTAGACAAATATAACACGAAGAGCATAAATAGATTATACAATGAACACTAGAGATGATATGGAAAACCCAAGAAGGGAAAAACCACATAGAAATATAAAACACTTGTTAATGTGACACCAGTTAAGGTAATTTTTACAAATGGTGGCTCATTTCTAGAATGCTCACTGTAGGTGGGCTCACTACCCCAAAAAAGGCTCACTACCAAAGAGAGAAAGAAAGAAAGAAACCACCACTAAAACACAATCTACAGAAACAAATTGCTTCTGATGCCTCAAAACCAATACACTCACACACATCACCAATAGTTCGATCTTTCCTTTCCAAACTTGCATATCTTCAAAATAATGTCTTTTCCATATAAAACATGATTAGATCATCCTCATATATATACAGTCTTCTGGGAAGCATAATCTTCCAAGTCAGCCAAAACAAAGATCTAAAATAGGTCAACACTAAACATTACAGCGGTGGGAAGGAATGAGAAGTAGACCATACCACAACACACACCAATGATTAGATCAATACATTACAATCATTACAAATTCTAGACCCAAAACATGACTCACACGCTACACCAAAAACCACTACACATCCTCAAATTCTAGATTTAATATGAAGCCAAAAACTCATTTCCTAATACACCAAAGATAAGAATGGAACCTCATTATGCATGAATACCATCTATCATCACAATATTTGATAACCAGAGATATTTGGATCACTATCAACACATTTGATCTACCAACACATTTTACAGAGCAACAAAGATTCCAGGAACACACATATACTGGATCACCAATACAAATAACATCAATGACAAGTTCCATTATATTGACATCAATGACAACCACTCAACACCATCACCATCACATCTGCAATATGTGTGTGTATCTATCTATTTACATCTTTGTCCATATACATAATATGTATGTATACCAATATGTATGTGTATGTGATTCTATTTATTTATATACTCCTGCATATACATAGATAGATGCATGTTACATATACACATTCACACACACAAAACCATATTCATAAACATTGTCAAATTATACAAAATGAAAGCATGCACGAAGGCATACAAAGACACAAATATATATTCATGCTCATAAAAAGTACTACCCTTTGGTGTCATGGATGGATGCATACCAATATCTATGTATACATAGGCATAGACATACACACACAAATACATATGTACATATAGGCCATAGCCATACATGCATCAAAATGGAAAAACAAACAAACATCTATATATTTAAAACACATACACATGCATATAGACATGCTCATATATGTGTATGGATGCAATAAAGAAAAACAAAGTTGCCTCCTAATTTATGTGGGATGTAGAGCAACATGTGCATCTTCATAGGCATATATACAGGCACATATATCTATATTGATCCATGAACTCAAATTTTTTTTGCAAGTGTATATATAGGAATATAAAATGCCTATTCATGTTGTCACAGTGATATATATGTTTGCATGAAAAATAAATTCTTTGTTTCTTTCTACTATCTTTGTAGGTGCACAAATCCAGTCAGAACTGATTGCACTTGTAATCCATTCCATAAACATTGCAGATGATGTTTCATCTGAAGTGGTATAGCTTTTGTATTTTACAAAACTATGTGTTGAACAAGATGAGGATGAGCAGTACAAAGTAGTTCTCTCTAATGGTACCCACATGAAATTAAGTATACTTTTGCCCAAGTACAAAGATTTGTCCTACCCAGAGACACTAAAAGTAGGACCCATAGTCTCTCTCCCCATCCCCTCTCTCCACTGATCTCTCTCTCTCTCTCTCTCTCTCTCTCTCTCTCTCTCTCTCTCTCTCTCTCTCTCTCTCTATCCCTAATCTCTCTCTCTCTCTCTCCCTACCACCTCCCCCTCTCTCCCATAATATATATCTCTCTCTCTAAAATATGAGTACTCAAATCAAATATATGATATAATCAGATATCCAATTTCTGCCACTGCCATCAATGTGGCAACAATAAAAAAAGGCGGCAATGGGAATTATTTTTTGGGACCCCAAATTTATGCATTACAATTGGATATTCGATATAATTGGATATCTGATTTTTGTAAATAAAAAAGACCCGTGTGGGTCATTTTGAGGATTCCAATGGCCCACATTCTTCACATTCTGGTTTATGTCGATAATCACGGGTTTTAAGATAGGTTGAGACAAATTTGTGCTTTTGAGAGATTCTTAAAGTCAAATCTTACATTGTCAATCATTTAGGAGCATCTTTGTGGAGGTAAATGGGGAGTAGTAGTCATCGAAAGTCTAAAAGAAAAAGAAAGATTTTAAATGACCAAATTGAAGTGTATAGAGAAAGAGATAGAGAAGGTCATAGGAAGAGAAGACAAGGTATGTTAAATATTGCTAATGTTACTTAAAGCGAAGAGGAAATTGAATTTGAAAATGTTGAACAAGTTATTGAAAATGAAAATGTAGATTTTGAAAGTGAAAATGTTGAAAGTGATAATGAAAATACTCAACATGTTGTGAGAATGGAAAGTGAAAATTTGGGAGTTGACAATGAAGGTGTCCATAATTTTGGTGTAAATATGATTTTTTTTGACATTGGAGGTGAAAATGTAGAAAATTTTGACATAGGAGGTGAACATGTAGAAAGTTTTGACATTAGAGGTGAAAATGTGGAAAACTTTGACATTGAAGGTGGAATTGCTCAACCAAGTGAACAATATGTAACACCTAATTACTTAAAAAATGAAGACCCTCTCATGGATGAAAGAAAAATTCCAAATCCAAGACCTTCAAGAACCCTAAAATGGTTACTTGAAATTGATAATAACATTATTGCGAATTTTGAAGGCAAGAGGTCAACAAGAATTGTTCAATTGTGGGCTACACAACTTTTTGACCAAAATTTTAGCAACAAGACATTGACCGAGCAATGCCAACTTTTGTTCAATTTCTAAAGATGATAAAGATGAGACCATTGCGAAACAAATTGAAGATTCATATGAACAAGAAGATGGAGAGAAATTCTATTATTTCCAAAAATCTATTTGATGCTCTCAATTCTATTGGAAAGAATACCAAGGAAAGAGATAAGAGAGCCGCTCGAAGAGTGATTACAACCTCCTTAGTAAGCCATCAATTGAGGAAGGTTCATAAAATGAGACAAACTTGTGTTGATTTGAATATAAACCATAAAAATTTGGATAGAGCACTTGCACGAAGACAAAGACTTGATGATCCACTTCAACATGATACATGAGCTTTTGGTGGGAGGCTTCCACGTGTTGATAGAAAGTTGATTGACAATGTGAAGGAGGAGATTCAACAATTTTGGCACTCTAATTCTAGAGTCTCACCCAATGTAAAGGGTGTTTTGAAATTAAGGATTGACAACCGAGACCGCACATCGCATCCCAAAAATTTCTTGGAATCAAGCCAAACAATGTTGTACAATTTTTTTTGTGAAGTACATCAAACTTTGCAAATATCACAAAGGGCATTTGAATATTTGAAGCCATTTTATTGTGTACCTCTTAAGATTCATAATACTTGTTGTTGCAAGTATCATGTGGAGTTTTCAATGTACCACAAACTTTTATGCCATATTTGTTCTACGATGCATACTAATGAGATGTTGCTGGAGTGTGGTTTTTTGAGATCATCAAGAGACTTGCAAGATCTATTTTTATGCCCTAGAGATGATGGCTACTATTTCTATAGAAATGATTGTTTGAATGAGAAGTGCTCACAATGTGGTGAGTTGTCAAAGTTTGTTTCATATTTTCATGAGGGCAGCGAACACGATTTTGGAAAGAATTATGTTAAGAAAAAAAGATATGAGACAATGAAATATACTTTGAAGAGTGGAGGTGAAGGTTCTAGATGTGAATTAGTCTCAAGAGAAGTGAGTGTTGCAAATTTTATTTTAGATTTTAAGGAAAATATTTTCTACAAGTTTGTAAGGCACATAGGTCTCAATGGTTGGATAAATAGTTCAGGATGTGTAAGAAATATTTCCCGATTGACACTATTGTATCAGTGGTTGATTTTGTAGAGAACTATTTATTGTAACCATAGGTACAGTCTTTGTACTACAATACAATCCATATTGCTATTTTTGTTCACATTACATATAGACATGCTCCTGATATTATAGAAGAGGGCATGAAGATAATCATGGAGTATCATTTTTGTATGAGTGATGATAGATCACACTCCTCCGAGTATGCGCAACATTCTTTCAAGAATTTTTTTGAGTTCTTGCATAAGAAAGATATTGCAATTGATTGACATCTCATATGGTTAGATAACTATACAGGTAAATTCAAGAATGCTCGTATGCTTTATTGGTTGAGTATAATGCATGTAGAGAGGCGTATACCTCATATTTGGTGATTTTTGAGGCAGGGCATGGGAAGGGGGAGCATGATGGACCAAGTGCATGTTTGAAGAGAGCTCTATAAAAGGAGCAATTGAGGATTTCAGGTACAAATTTCTCTGATGCATGTTTTTATTATTGATTGGTGTAGTTCAACATTGTCACATGGAGGTACTCTTGATTGAACAATGACTAGATTCTTTTGGTTGGTTGAGGAGGGTACAGTGGGAGACAGATTGGATTGTCAAACAATTAAATATTCTTCAAAGATGCATTCATTTCTCAGCTTAGATGCAAGTACATGAACCATTTGGACACGAGCATTGGCTTGTTTTTTTCAGAGTTGTGTTTGGTGTGATTGGTATCAGTGCGAGTCAAGTGAGTGGGTTGATAGGTGGGTTCCACAATATCTAACTCTTTTATCTCAAACAATATCCTTGTCAAACGATGACATGGAAAGCTCAATTGAGTATGACCGTCTATTAGATCTTGTACAACCAAGATATGGTTTTACAATTGTTGCACCACAAGGGAATGAAGAGAGTTCAAAATATTGGTTGGCACAATGTGTATAGGGAAAACAAAAGATAACACAACCAACGACAGATGATAATGGGTTCACATATCCTATAAGTTTAGTTGTTGTTGTGGGAACTTGGTTGCAAACATACATGATTAGAAAGAATGACATAACTGCATTTGAAGACTATGAGAGACATAAAACCATTCTCATGTATTCACACCTTATTATAGCTACAAATGTCAAGTTGTTGAAGCATCAAGTAAAACCAAAGACCAAAGAGCTATGGACATTGACTACTATTGATCATTAAGCAATACCAGATAATCCTAAGCAAAGAGATGACCCTTCAGGCACACTTGAGTAGTATGTCTTTAATGGTGTTTTTTTTTATCATGAATTTCATTTCAAACAATGATCATAAAACCTTAATGTTCAACTTTGTTACGTGTATATTAAGGATGTATTCAAAATGTAGGTCTATTGATGAATGTTTTTTTTGCAACATGGTTTTTGCATGCACATAATGGGTACACTCGATATAATTCAAAGGGATGTATTTTGCAACATGGCTTATTATCATGCATTTGATGAGAATTACAATTTTTGATAATAGACAACACTATTTGACAATTTTTGATGATATAATTATTGCAAAACCTTTATGCTCATGTAGGTCTTTGTGATGATATACAACACTATCGCATTATGATTTTTGTGTCAACATAGTGGGTTCCCTCAAAATAATTCAAAGAGAAGTATTTTTACGGTATATAATCCCAACTTTTCATTTATTATCATGCATTTCAGTTGAAGTGACCATCATAAAGCCTTTATGTTCATGCATGCATTTTATGTGTAGACTAACAATTCTTAAAAACACAGGTTCATGCTAGATCATTCGTCATTGACTAGTTTACTCTCGGTGATGGTACATATTCCTTGGGGTTATGAATATTTAGCTACTTTTTAAGTTTTCTTTTCAAGAACTGCAAAAATTTACAGGCAAACACAACACCATATGCTCTGTGTGCATTAATGAGATTAAATTTTGTGTGTAAACACTAAGTCCCTCACTTTGTCAATGTGATTAAATTTTGTAAAATTTTACACACTATGCCAAGTGAATGTATTGCCATTCAAAAATGAAAATATCTACCATCGTCTTCAACCATACAGAGAATGCAGTGAGAAATGCAGTGAGAAGGGCTTTAATCAACATACATCTTTCTTCAAAGTTATGCTTGTAGACTTTATAGAGAAATTGACAAGTTTTGTAATTATACAATCTTGTACGTCTTAAAAATGTTTCAAATGATCTATTTATAATTTGACAAAATAATTTGTATTAAGTGTTATAATTTGTTTCTTGTAGCACATTCATCTGCATAAAAAGGTTGCTTATTTTGGTCTTCATTTATATGCAGGCATTGCTCTACATAAGCTTTTCTCTTAGGACATGAGGATGTTAGATGTAGATGAAGTGGGATGTTGTATTTGTATATGAATATGAATTTATGTAACATTTTTACGATGATATACGATGTCCATGAGCAAATTGGTTTAGTTATATTGATGATATACAATGTATCTATACATGAGTACATTGGTGTAGTATTGATAATGATGAAAAATCATGTTTGCATATTCGTTCATGGATATCACATGCAAGTGTAATGGTAATTATGTGTATACAATACATGGAAATATTGATGATCATTATGTGTGTACAGTGTAATGTTTGTTTACCTATATTTTTTCATTGAATGAGTCTGATGATTTTTTCATCTACTCAAAAAATGCTGCCCTAATAAAACCATAGGGAATATTGAAAAAATAAGATAGGATTTTGTAGGGAGCCCTCTCATAGCCCCGTAGGTTAAAACAAATAGTTTGCAGGTGCCATGGATTTCAAGTTAGGGCACGTCAAAGTTTGATAATTTTTAGCACTTAGGGCACTCAAGGGACGATGCCAGTAGGGTATGACCCCGAGCATTCGACCGAGTGGGGGGGGGGGAATAGGAGCATGAATAGGGAAATAATTACTAACTGGACATGTTGGAACCGATAGTTCATGATCACAAGCAGAACAAGAAATTGTCCACACGACAACATTTGATTGAATGAGACTGACGATTTGATTGAATGAGACTGACGATTGTTTCGCCAACTAAAAAAATACTGCCCTAATAAAACCGTAGGGAACCTTGAAAAACCAAGATAGGGTTTTGTAGGGACCCCTCTCATGGCCCCGTAAGTTCAAATAGATTGTTCACAGGTTCCACAGATTCTGAGTTAGGTCTTGTCAAAGTTTGATAATTTTTAGTAGTTAGGGCGCTCAAGGGATGATGCTGGCAGGGTATGACCTCGAGCGTTTGACTAAGGTGAGGGGGGGGGGGGGAATAGGAGCATGCATAGGGTAAGAATACCTAAATGGACATGACAGAATATATAGTTCATGATCACGACGAGCAAAATGATAAATTGGCCACACGACAACATTTGATTGAATGAGACTCGCGATTTTTTTGTCAACTGAAAAAATGCTTCCCTAATAAAACCACAAGGGATATTGAAAAACCGAGATAGGATTTTTTAGGGACCCATCTCATGGCACCGTAGGTTCAAATAGATCATTTGTAGGTGCTACAGATTCCAAGTTAGGGCCCATCAAAGTTTGATAGTTTTTAGCACTTAGGGCACTCAAGGGATGATGCTAGTAGGGTATGACCTGAGCATTCGAAAGAGTGGGAGGGGGGGAAATAGGAGTATGAATAGGGTAAGAATGCCTAACCAAACATTTCAAAACCAATTATTTATGATCACGACAAGTAGAATGAGAAATTGGCCACGTGACAACATTTGATTGAATGAGACTGACAATTTTTTTGCCAACTGAAAAATGCTTCCCTATTAAACCATAGGGAATATTGAAAAACCAAGATAGGATTTTGTAGGGACCTCTCTCATGGCCTCGTAGGTTCAAACAAACCATTTGCAGGTGCCACAAATTTTGAGTTAGAGCCCATCAAAGTTTGACAATTTTTAGCATTTAGGGCGCTCAAGGGACGATGCCAGTAGGGTATGACCTCGAGAGTTTGATCAAGTGGGGGGGGGGAGGAATAGGAGCATGCATAGGGTAATAATGACTAGCTGTACATGTTAGAACCAATAGTTCGTGATCACGACAAGCAAAACAAGAAATTGGCCAAGCGACAACATTTGATTGAATGAGACTGAAGATTTTTTTGCCAACTGAAAAAATGTTGCCCTAATAAAATTGTAGGGAATATTGAAAAACCAAGATGAATCATTTCGACACATGAATCCCCCATTAACAACTTTTTACAAATTTTGAGCAATCTTGAGCAATTTTGCCAATATGAGTAACCTATGACTAGACATAACAAATATTGGTCTAGATGACCTTATTACATAAAAAATGATTATATTTCACCTTATTTACATTAAGAATCCATCAAAACACTTGTCTTCCAAATTTGACCTCCTGGAGGTCTGATGAGAAAGGAGGTCATTAAATTTGGTGAAGTTGCCAAATTCAACCAAATATAACACTTACGATTTAGATGGATTGAATTATATATAATCTGAATATTATACAAACAACACTTACGATGAAATGAAATGAATTGTATTGCTCATTAAATAACCATTATTAACCATTATTAATTATTGGATTGAAGATTAGAGTTTAAAATGATAACACCATGCACACATGAGCAACAATTTATATGATCAAATATCTTTTGTATATATGAAAATGTCAAATGATTACAAGTGTATGTCCATACACAAATGCAACATAAACACCCACTCAAACAAAATGTATGTCTATATACGTGAATGTATGTTCATATACAAAATATACATGCCAACTAGACATGTAAGAATCCCAAAACTATCTATAACATCCTAAGCTACTGATGGATCATCAAAATTGATCCTCTTCGCTGCACTTCTCAACTTTGAAGCATCCTGCACAAGAAAAAACAAACCACGATTGAGATTAGTTATATTATATAAATCACATTAAAAAATTTAACACAAAAATGAGCTATAATTGAACTATTCTTGTTTACCTCATCTCCACGTTTTCTCTTCGGCTTTGGAGGACTCTTGATGTATGTCTTCGGTAGAGTAGGTATGTCTTCAATATTTTCATACACAACTTATATATGTTCACAAACATGACATTCATACAAGTTAGCATATAATTGTCACCGATAATAATGAATTATATCTACTAAACATAAAATAAAATACACACATGTAACCAAGGCATCTCTTCTTCTTCTTCATCTTCAGGTATAGTGGGTGTAATAAACAAGAATGTGAAGGCAATAATTTTTTGTACATATACACAGGTATGTGAAACTATCAATCTATGTCTAGACGTGTATAATCATTATAAGTTATTTAATCTATTCATTCAATCATATTTGCATTCAATTACCTTTCCCTTGTCTCCAGCTGCACTACTAGATCCCGAATCGCATAGCCTTGCACTTGCGCTACTTGTGCCCTACAAGAGTAAAATAAGATATAAATGCAGGTTACTACATAATCTAATTAATGCCAATATAAATGATGAGCATGTATGTATAATAAAATACAAATGACTAGGTGCAATAATATATGTACCATAAAGATATCAGAGCCAAACGAAATGTTCGTCAAGGTGCCCTCCTGTATTTGTGTCAACTCCTCCTCTGTCATCAACTGTTAAATAGACCATGTAAATAAACATTAGTACTTAATATTATCTAGATTATAAATATTCATTTAAAATATAGAATGATCTGTGAAAATATGAATCTTACCACTACATCATCAACGTATGATGAAGGTGCCTCCTCACCTCTAGCATGCGAGGAATCTCCAGGGTATCCTCCAATCCCTGTCATAACATCAGGTGCATCATGCATCTCATGCACCTCATGATTTGCAGTGTGTGCAAGAGGATCAACAAGTTGTCCAACTGGACCCAAGCATAGGTGCCCATACATGACACAACTATGGGGCACACAAATGTGTGGAGTCGAGGAGGATGTGTTAGCGCCACTAGATACACCGCTACCACCAAAAGAAGGCTGAGCTACTACCCCAACTTGAAAAACCAAAAGGCTACTCAAAGAATGAATAGCTGATATGGTCTATGACGCCACCTCACAGATGATATCTGGATGCTGCACTAGAGGTGGAAGATCAACAAGAGGAGGGGGGACATATGGGCTCTGGACTACTCTGAGTGCCCTAGGTCTATTTTGGGCCATACCTAAACCCACACCCTGGAAAGGTTGGATGTCAAAGTAGTTCACATGTTTTCCTAACACAAACTTAGCATACAATTTTTTGATGAAGTAGAAGGGGACATCAAGATTTTTGTTGGGTGGTTTATCGAAACCATCCACCAATGATCCCAAAAGGTTTTCATAATATCATCATTTGTGCACCATTTAATAGAAAGTTTTTTTTTTTTGGGGTCTACGGGTTGACCGGTGCAAGGATTCACAAATAATGCGGTGGTATCAACTTTGGATATCTCGAGATCCTTGATCTCCTTATAGGACAATCCATCCACATATTGTTCCCTCATAGAATCTCGCCACAAAAGAGTAACATTGTGCTTCTCAGTGACAATTTCTATACTCTTTATGATGGATGTGAGGGGATCAAACATTGAGTTCAGATGAGGGATCCTATGATAGACATCTGTAATCCCCCTCAATTGGTTCAAATTTTGTGCAATTAAATCATGAATTGGGGGGGGTTTGGCAAATGATGGCTTTGTGCAGGAGGGTTTGGTTGTTGCGGTTGTGGTTGATCAATTTTTCACTGTTATCCCCCATTTTCAATCTAATTGAATGTAAACAATGGAATTTAGTTAACAAATTTGAACAATTTTGTGTTTGATTAAAAAAAACCTAGTTTTCATGAAAAAAACATATTTTGAATGAAAAAATATTTAAACATTAAAAAAAATGAAAAAATATGAGTGAAAATGATGAAAAATAATAAAAATCCTACCTTTTATTGGATTTTCTTTTGCAAATTTGGGTCACAAAATCGGATATCGTGTCCAACCGGATATCAGATTTGCTCAAATTCGCCCAGCCCATGGGTAAAAAATAACCCACGGGTTGTCACAGTCCTCTTTTATTGTCTCAGAGAAATCAGATATGCAATTTTTATAGTTAAATTATTTTAAAATAACAATATATTATCATATTATATAATATATTATCATATTATATAATATATTATTATATTATATAATATTATGTATGGTGAAAAGTAGATAATGGAAACAACAATATTGAAAGACTAAATTAATTCAACCACAAAACCCTAGGCTAATGACAACAAAGAATCCACCATAACATATGAAGATTACCTAAGGCAATGCAAATCAACAAAATAAAAAAGATTACACCATCACATGTCCACTAGGTTTTGAATCTCCATTCTTCCTATCTCCATTGATCTTGCTTGATATATTTGCTCTCAGATTTTATGTGTGCACAAGAGCTCAACAAAGAATAGAAATGTGATTGATAGCTTGATCACATACGATTGATTAGAATGCTCATTAGCTGAATATAATGCTTAGGGTTGATAATGAAGGAGAGCATCCTCTTATATAGAAGACACTATAAGAAATGGAGGGATGCAATTAAGAGGTGTAAAGATAAATGATTGACTAGGATTAGAGGGTAGGTAGAAGAAATAAGAAAATAATGAGAGGGTAGGCAGTGCAGGAATTAAGAGATGAATGACATGTGTCATGGGTGGAAAAGGCTAATGAATTCATTAAATAAATAAAGATTTATTTAATTAGTAGAGGAAGTGGGATCAATTAAATAAATAAAATATTTATTTAATTTAGGAAAAAGACAATTTAAATAAATAAAAGTATTTATTTAAATGAGGAAAGGCTTAGACAAGGATAAATGAATGAATTAAATAAATAAAGATTTATTTAATTAATAGAAGGCTTAGGCTTAGATAATTAAATAAATAAAAAATATTTATTTAATTAGACAAGACAATTTTAGGTGTCTACATTTTGCTGCTATTTGAGACAATGCAGCTTGTCGCGTTGTTTCAAAGAAGATATGCCCCCAAGACATGAATGATATGCCCCCTCGAGAGATTGGATGAAAATGTCTGAAAAGATCGCTGACAATCTCTCGATAAGAAAGAAAGGCTAGAAATGACTGACAAAATAGGATAGAGTGATAGAGTCACGAGATAAAGAAGACTGACTCGGGAGACTAGGGCTAGGGTAGTCTATAAGATAGATGACGAGGGAAAAAATCTTAATTTTCATCCACACACCTAAGAGATCAGAGTGCAGAGAGAGCAGAGAGCAGTCAACAATGATGGCATTGGTGCAGACATTCGATCGTGTTCACCGATATCATAGGCCAACAGATGCATGAGAGCCAGTAAGTACCACAAAACCTCCTTGTACCTTGTTGCATTAAATGTTGTCATAAATGTATGTTAGGTAGGTCAAGAAATGCATATTAGGTATGTTGTAGAAACTTGTCAAGCGGGGCAAAAGATGTTAAGGCGCATCTATGTTGGTGCCAGACATGTCTGTTTTTGGGATAAACGCGTCCATGGTTTGAAAGGCGTCTATGACAAATGTGAGCGCATTTGTGAAATGCGGGAACATCTATGCAGGGAAGGCACGTCTGTGAAATTTAGGAACGTTTGAGTAGTATTTAAGTGCGTTTGTGTCATGAATGCACATTTATTTCTTCAAGGTCGAATTGACGGTTTTGTGAAAAACACATTGTCGATTGGATAAACTGCTGAGAATATACACTCAAACAAGTCGTCTAGGGAAGACTAGGATAACAGATAGGGCTAGGATTGACAATTTTGTGATAGAACATACGTTGCCAATCAGGAAACTACTCAAGAAGATAAAATCAAGAAGAGGCCCTAGGATAGGATAGAGCGAGACATTTTGTGATGAACAAGGGGTACCATAGAAATTGACAATTCTGTGATGGAACATACGTTGTCAATTGGATTAGACTGAAATTGACAATTCTGTGATAAAACATACGTTGTCAATTGGATAAGCTACTCAAGAGGATACACTCAAGTAGGTGCCCTAAAAGATAAGAGAATAGCAACACTTTGTGATGAACATGGAGTACTACTAGGATAGAGTGCCATATGACAAATAGAAGCACTAGGATAAAAAAAGCAGCACTTTGTAATGAATAGGGAGTACTACTAGGATAGAGTGCCATATGATAAATATAAACACTAGGATAAAAAAGAAGCACTTTGTGATGAACATAGAGTACTACTAGGAGTGACACAGTTGATTTTCTTGGCTGTAGGAGGACCTACCGATGTTGGAGTCATGGGAGAGATACCTTTTTACTCAAGGATTATGACTAGAGTTGATAGTGGAGGATAGAGCACTAGTTGAGGCCATGGGATTACGATATATTATGTATATGCACAAGTTTTGGGTGAACATGGGGTTGCTAATTGCATTAGTAGAGAGATGGTACTCAAAGATATGTACGTTTCATTTACCAATGGGTGAGATGACAATCACTTTAGAAGATGTACAGATACAGATTGATGGGGAGTTGGTTCGTTACGATCAAGAGGGAGATAGGCAGGCATTGAGATGAGTGTTCCAAGATCCAAAACTAGAGATGAGGGTAGGATATGTGGCCTGGGACACCATGATAGCTACATGATTGGATTTATAGGTGGTGCTAGTAGGAGTGATCGGTGGGTTCCTTTGTCCAGATAGGGCGACATGAGGGTTGGCTATGGGATGGGGGAGGAATCTGGAGACATTGGTGATGAAGCACACAAGGTTTGCATGGGGGCCGTGTCTACTGGCACACTTGTATTATGAGTTGCATTAGTTTGTGTATCATGGATCAATGGGATTGGGGTGTCGAGTGACATTATTGCAGGTATGGGCATATGAGAATCTTCTGGTTAGACAACCAATACACTTTAGAGGAAGGGGAAATGGGTGCAGTTATGTACATTTGTATGATATGAATAATTCCCAACCATATATTGGGAGGATAGAGTATTGGTGTTGAGTGATCAATGAGATAGATAGTGTGGTATAGAGGCCTTACCGAGATTGTGAGGAGTGGGAGGATGACGCAGTGGAGCTGCCATATGTGTTCAGGAGTTGGTATCTGATCAGGAGGACACCATACATCATTGAACAACAATTGATTGATAGAGTATGCAAGAAGTATGATAGGATACAATGGATGCCATGTGGCTCAGGGATGTACGTGCAAACACTGAGAGATCAGACACATTTAGGTCCGTTACTATCTTATGATTAGGTAATGGCGCATATGCAGGAGATGGTTCCCATGCCTTGGGAGATTTTGGTAGATGTGGAGGATTGAGGGATGAATGCCGAGTACATCGTATATTGGGTAGATCATCCATTTCCACAACTGATATATCCAGGAGAGCTGATAGAGGGTGATGGTGGGGATGGTGGAGATGATAGTGGGGATAGTGGAGGTAGAGGTAGATGATGGACATGAGGTGCAGTAGCAGAGAGGAGGGTAGCTCAGAGGAGAGATGGAGGAGAGGAGAGACTGACTCATGTAGTTAGAGGTAGAGGTGGACTATCTTTATAGGTGCCAACAACACATGTTCGAAGATAGGGACATGAACAGGGATAGGGACAGGGACATGGATAGGGACAGGGACAGGGAAAAGGACAGCCACTGGAGCAACCACAAGGAGAGGGTGAGGAGGGAGGAGAGGAAGAGGATGAGTTACTATCCTTGAAGGAGATCTTCTACAAATAGGTAGATGAGATTTAGGATCTAGAGAGGGATGGGGCTAGGCTCAAGAGACAGCTGAGGGACATTGAGCCAGAGAGAGATCCGACCATTCAATGCTACATGGAGGTTGAGGAGGCACTAAGGGCAGACAAATAAGCAATAGAGGATACTAGGGCCAAATATGCCTATGTTCTATGAGCAGGGGAGGATATAGCCTATTGGAGAGACCTATATTATGGAGCTGTGCCATCAGATCAGTGGGCTAGGAGCTTCCAGAGACCATCACGGACTATGACGACCACTGGAGGGAGAGACAAGAATCTAGTGGTGGGGTCATGGGTCCTCCACCACCACTAGATAGAAGGGGCAGGAGAGATGATCCTGAGGTGGGGACTTCCAGGGCTCAGACTCCATCGAGGCCAACTGGCTCTGAGGGAGGGAGTTCATCAAAGCCTTAGATGGCTCCCTATGTATTAGTTTTGTACCATTTTTGTATGATGATGTAGACACCTTCGGGTGATTTTGTAGCCATATGTAATTTGACATCATTCTATCATGACACTTATGATTTTTGAGATATATATATATATGTGTGTGTGTGTGTGTGTGTTTCTATATTATGCTTATGATATGGATGAAAATATGTACATGATGAAATGCAATATATTTTTGTTCTTTTATGTTTTTAATTTGTTATGCATATGTGAATATATGAAATGCAGATGAATATGATAATATACATGATGAGATGCATGATGTGTATATGATATACTTAATCAATGGCGTGGGCAAAATGTGATGTAATTGTGATATCTATATGTATGTATGAAATGAGATATGCTAACATGTGATGATGAAGATGAAGACTACATGAAATGCAAATATTTTTGACATGTCATTATACTCAGTCATGTGATAATGGGATACATGGACTCAAGAAGGATGATGAAGGTAATTCAAGAAAGGGGGATGAAAGATAGAAGATATGGAAGTGAAAGAGCTTCTTGTGCTTTATCATCATTGAGATTTATTATGGCAAATAGGTTATGACAATCTAGATATAGGTTTGACCCAAAAAGTCATTGTACCCATTTGCATAGAGATCAGACAACTGCAAACAAGGAATGCCCCAATTCACACTAGACTCACAGTGTCCTCATATACTTGGACAAGTCATAGAATTACTAAGAGACAATCCAAAAACAACAGAACAAAAGGTGGTGAACATATCCCATCCTCGCCTTTGTAGTCAAAGACATCTTGGAGATATAATCTCTGGTCAAAGACATCTCAGAAAAGCTAAAAGACATGTCACCAGAAGATAATATCAAAAGAAATCCAAGACTCAACACTAACATCCATTGTCATCCTCAAGTTTAGTGTCTCTTGTCACTTGTATAAGTCTATTTGATTGTGGTCACAATGTTTTCATTCACAAAAGGATAGATAACACTAAACCATAATGTTGTTTGAGTCTATTGAAAGAGTTGATTTGTTGAAGCTCATTGCTGTTGTTTTATCTCATTTGAAATTGACTGAATCCATGAAACTGATACTTTGTTGTGAAGAAGACAAAACTTTATTGTGGATTTGTGATGCAAGTGTTTCATTGTTGTGGATTGTGTGCGGGTAGATTGAAGAAAACTGGAAGAAACAATACTCCTCAAAACATGTGATGCTCTTAGTTCCACACCCATTACTAGACTTAGGATTTTCCTTAGCCATAGATAGGAGCTGATTTATTATGGATGGAAAGGGGTGAAAAGAAAGGATTATTATGAATGGCTAACTAACCTTAGGTAGATCAATAACAAGCCATGATGGGAATGGGTAAGTTTATTATGGATGGATAGGTCATGAGTATGTGCAAAGTGAAGGGATGAGATTGAATCCTAAAGGAGGGAGGAGAAATGTCTCTACACATGGTGCTAGTAACCTGGTTTTCACCATGGTAATTATCCAGGGTGCCACCGAAGTGGTTTTCACCGTCAGATTTATTTCTTTACTTTTTTGATTTTTTTGTGTCACAAGGCGCTTGTTTGCTAGGTTTTCAACAAGTAACGATTTTTAATAGTTATGATTTATTTGTATTTTTGATTTTTTGTAATTTTGATATTTTTGATTTTTTGTAATTTTGATATTTTTGATATTTTTGATATTTTTGAATTAGGATATTCCGAAGATCTAAGTGTAAAATCTGTGAAGGTGCATGCAATTTATAGGATCCTCCAAAGTTCTCCCTCTGGTGTCGAAAGCTGATATGCACTTGATCCATAGGTTACGGTGATGACATAGGGACCAAGCCAATTTGGCTTGAATTTGCCCTTATTCTCTCAATCTTGCTGATTTTTAGGATTTTCCTTGAGAACTAAGTCACCTACCTCAAATTTACGAGGCTTAACTTTATGATTGTAGCTGCGACTCATTCTTTGCTGATAAGCCTTGAGGTGATTAAAATCAGTTTGTCATCATTCATCCATATCTCTAGTTCTTGTAAGTGAGAGACCCTGTAGTCTTCATCACTGATAATGTTGTGCAAAGACACTTAGGCAAGATAGCTTCAACCCCATAGACAAGTGAATATGTAGCTCCCGTAGGTGTGCGAACACTTGTGCGATAAGCCCAAAGTATGGGATTAAGTTGGATGTGCCAATTTTAGCAACATCATCGACTATCTTTTTGAGGATTTTGAGAATGGTTTTATTAGACGCCTAAACTTGACCATTACCTTAGGGGTGGTATGGAGTGGAGAAGCGATGGTTAATATGGAAGTGATCACAAAGTTCACGAACATCCTGGTTCTGGAAGGGACGTCTGTTATCTGTGATGATGGAAAGAGGGATACCGTAATGACAGATGATATAGTTAAGAATGGATGTAGCAATCTATTTTCTAGTGGCTTGGGTGACAGGAATGACTTCAATCCATTTTGTAAAATATTCCGTGGCAGTGATAATGAATTTGTGGCCATTGGAAGAAGGAGGGTGAATCTTGCCTATGAGATCGAGTCCCCATTGATAAAAGGGCCAAGGAGTCGCAATTGGTTGACATTCTTGAGCTAATGTATGAATAAGGTCTCCATGAATTTGACATTCCTTATATTTCTTAACAAATTGATATGAATCTTTTTCCATATTGGGCCAGTAATATCCAATCCTGATGAGTTTCTTGGCCAAGGTGGGACCATTAGAATGTGGATCGCATATACCTTCGTGGACTTCTCGTAACTCAATCTGAGCTTTATCCCCTTCGAGACATCTAATAAGAGTGTCATCTAGACCTTGATAGTAAAGGGTATCGGCTAAAATGACATATCGGGAAGATTGGTGAATGAAAGTACGACACTAGTTGTTGGATAGGTCGGGAGGAAGGATATTGTTATGAAGGTATATAAAAATGGGACCATACAAAGGGGAATTAGGACCAACGACACATATCATCTTGGCAGGAGTGATCTCATATGAGGGGACCAAAAGGTTGTCCACCAAGAATTCATAGCAAGTTTCATTTTGCGGTAGATCAATCAACGAGGCAATAGTAGCCATGACATCTGCAACTCGATTGTGTTCTATTGGTATCTTCTTAGAGGTTATCTTTACGAAATATTGCTTGAAGTCATCTACCATTTTCTTGTAGGGTAGTAATTTTTCATCTTTTGTTTGGTAGTCATCAGTTGCTTGACAAATTACAAGTTGAGAGTCCCGAAAAACATGAAGTTCGTGGATCGTCCACTGAACTACAATTCATAATTTAGTTGTTAATGCCTCATATTTTGCTATATTATTAGTACAAGGAAATGACAATCAATATGATTTAGGAATAGAATCTCCTTAAGGTGTAATAAAGAGGATGCCAACTCGTGTACCATGCTGCATGTATGAGCCATCAAAGTATAGTTGCCAAGGCTTCATGTGTGACACCATCAGAATGGATTCATTTGGAAAATCTGAAGTTAGAGGAGCATCATCAATCATGGGTGCATCTGCCAACTATTCTGGGATAGTTTGTCTTTTGATTGATTTTTTGTCCACATATTCTATGTTGAATTCCCTCAAGATCATAACCCATTTAGCTAGTCTTCCAGTGAGCATTGACTTATTGAGAAGATACTTCAATTGATCTATCCTTGCAATAAGCTTAGTTTGATGAATTAGCATGTAATGTCATAATTTTTGCAAGGCAAAAACCACAACAAGACACACACGCTCAATTGGTGTGTAGTTAAGCTCATAACCAACCAAAGTGCGGCTGATGTAGTATACTGCCTTTTCTTTGCCTTCCTTGTCTTGTTGTGCCAAGAGTTCCCCCAGTGCTATCTCTGTAGCTGATATGTAGAGTAACAGGGGTTGTTCTAGAATTGGTGGCATCAAGACTAGTGGATTCATAAGATAATCTTTGAGTATCTAAAAATCTTGTTGATAGTTATCATCCCATTTTAATTTGATTTTTTTGTGTAGAAAGTGCTTAAAAGGATGACATTTATTCGCACATTATGCTATGAGTCTTTGTATGGATTGGAGTCTTCCTTGTAAAGATTGAAGTTGACTGATATTCCTTAGCGGTGACATTTCTAATATAGCTCTGACTTTTACTGGATTGACTTCAATTCCTTTTTTTGAAATGATGTATCCAAGGAGCTTCCTAGAGGTTACTCCAAAGACAGACTTCTTGGGATTTAATCTTGTATTTTTTTAACCGATCAAAAACCACTGAAATGATGTTTAAATGTGTGTCTCTATCTAATTATTTTCCCAAGAGGTCATCAACATAATCTTCTACAGTTACATGCATAAGATCATGAAAATTAGTAGTCATAGCTCTTTGGTATGTAGCACCTCCATTCTTTAGTCCGAAGGGCATGGCATTCCAACAAAAAGTTCCCCAGGGACAAGTAAAAACCATTTTGTGCTAGTCTTCAAGTGCAATTTTTATTTGGTTATAGCCAAAAAGTCCATCCATCAAAGATAACATCGCATGACTTGCTGTGAGATCCACTATCAGGTCTATGTTTGGCAACAAAAAGTCATCTTTAGGACAAGCTTTGTTGATGTCTTTGAAATCTGTACATATTCTGATGCTATGATCTGGCTTATTGACTGGTACTAAGTTGGAGATCCATTCAGGATAATCAATTGGTCTTATGAATCCGACATCCAACATTTTTTTAAGTTCCACCTTTACTAATAATGCCACTTATGGATGCATTTTCATTAATTTTTGTTTCACTGGCTTTGCTCCTGGTTTAACTGTCAAATGATGCATTACTAGATCAGGATCTAGTACAGGCATATCGGCATATGAACATGCAAAATTGATTTGTCACTCTATGAAGAAACTTATGAACTTCAGTCTTTCTCTTTTTGTCAGAGATTGCACCAAGAATATGTTATGTGGAATCTCTTCTGTACAAATGTTCATTTTGATACTCTCCTGTACCAACATGGATGATTTTTCTTCATATGATACCAGGAGAATATTGAGCCTTCCATCTTCAGGTGCCTCAGAGAGGTTTTCACCCTCAAATACGTCCTTTCTTTTTACTTTTTTAGAGTCAGATAGTTTCACAATGTGGTTTTTACCATAAAACCCATGATTTGTTTTAATTTTTACATTTTTGCAACTAGAAGACCCAACACCCTCACCGAAGTATGCCACACTGTTGAGTTCTATAGTGTATCTCTCCTTATGGTCCCTAAGTAGAAGATCATCTCATATGCCCAAATAGTCTATGAAAGCATCATCATTTTGAAACGTGTCGAGTTGTAAAGGTCCTTCATGGTCCCAATCAATAAGTTGCTGGTGAACGAGGGGAAGGTCATCAATATTTTCAAAGTCAATGGGAGTAAGGGTGAAGATACAGTTATCTTCAGGTATATCAAGGTAATTGTCGAGGTCATCGCTAACACCCTCCTCATTTGTCTCGAATGAGAGTGAGTCCAAATTATCATTATTAAAAGCGCATTCAACAATGGGAGTCCCCACTCTTTGTGATTTCGACCTAGAAGCTAAAAACAAAGACTTTGGGATCCTCAGGGGTTTTTTCTTGACTAACTCTAAATTTTCTATAAAATTCCTCTTCTTCTATGGGTTCACCTAGTTCTCTAAATGTTTTGGTGACCTCATAATCCTTGGATGATTTATCTGAACCCCATTCCCATCCATTGGAGTCGGTGGAATAGCGGCTTTCTTGTTGATCATTGGAACTTTTGATTGGAAATGCTTCTTCATATTTGCAAGTGTTTATCCTGAAAGGTAAGAAACCAAGCCCTTTTGAGCACTGATTTTTAAATGTCAATTTTGGTTGCAAAGGTTGAGTGATACCTTCTTTTCTTAAGCCAAGAGGACTTTTACCATTGCACCCAAACTTTTGTAGGATTTTGAATCCTTTGCCATATGTTTTTGCATGGTATCTTGATGTGATCTTGTGTATCTTCTTTAGGGTCTCTATGAAGAATTTTGTATAAGTCCTCTTCTTCCATCTCACCCCACTTTTGGAATATAGTAGGATCCTATTTTAGGTTAATGATAGATACCTGTTTAGAAGGATGTTGTTGTCTATATTCTTTCGGTGAATCCATGACTTGCCTCAAGCACATGGTTTGATTTAGAGTGTATTCACCCATGCCTTTATCCTAATATTTCCCTTTAAGCTCATCTTGTTTTGATGTTGAAGGTTTTAGTGACTTAGGATCAATATATGCAGATGATGGGATTGCCTCTCTATTAATTGGAATTATTGTCTTAGCTTTTGGCCTCAAATTATTGCAGTAGATAAATGGATTAGGATCACCATTTACTGTCACTTAAACTCCATTATGAGGAAACTTAATGTATTAATGGTAACCAGATGGGTCTACTCTCATCTCATGAATCCATTGACATCCTAGAAATATTTTGTATGTGAGATTGAGGTCTAGGAATCAACAAACCACATCCTTCATAATTGGCCCAACTCTGAGACGTAAGGTGACTATTCCTTTAGATGAACACTCTTCGTCATCATATGCCTTGATGGTAATTTTGTTTGTAGCATTCCCAACTTTATCTGAATATCCCAATTGTATTATTATGTTCAAAGTACATATATTGAGATCAGATCCTCCATCTATCAAGACTTGTTTTATTCAGTGTTTGTGTAGGAAGGCTTCAATGTGTAAAGGTGCATTATGTGGTTGGCTTATGAAGGCGTCGTCAGATTCAATGAATGTAAGGGAATGTGGAATGGAAAGGTATCCTACCATGGCTTGAAATCAGTCCACATTCAGATTAGTTGGTACAAAGGTTTCTCTCAAGACTTGGTCAAGTATGGCCTTATGTGAAGGAGAGATATGCAACAATTCTAGGATTCAGATAAGCACATGTGTCTTCCCTAATTGTTTTACTAGGTCACAATTAGGTTTGGCCGATGAGGAAATGGTGGTTTTAATTGGAGCACCTTGCAAGATGACCTTACCTCGATGAGTTGTGACATTACATTTGGAGGTAGATTCAGAAGAAGGTCTAATACCTTTTAGGATAATTTTGACTCTTTGGGTAGAACTTTAAGGCATTTTGTCCTTTATGATAATAGTAGAAACATAGTTGTCCATCGAAATGTGGTTAACGATTGAATCATAATCATAGGACACTTTGGTATAGTTATCTTTCTCATATGTGGCTTTGGCTTTTCCCTTGCCATGTTTAGGGAATGGTTCCTTAAACATCTCATGTTCTTGATTGGATGTATGTCCCTCGATCTTAATGTCACTTCTATCAATAAGATCCTATATAATGTTCTTCAAGCGATGCCAATTTCCTATTTTATGTCCCTTGCTCTTGTGATATTCACAATACTCATCATCATTCCACTAATCTGGTTTGACTTTTGGCTCATATAGAGGATTGTTTGGAATTGTTATTATCTTGTTTGCCACTAGCTTCCTAAAAGATAACTCAAGTGGTTCTTCCAATGGGGTATATTTCCTTCATGGTTTTGGAGTTCCTTGAGTATTTACTTGGTTGTTTATAGAAGGACTTCATCTTGAAAGAATGATTTTTGGTCTCACTATGTTAGCATCAACAATGCCATCATTTACTGTGTTCTTGTTCTTGTTCCAAAATCGTGGCTTGTCCTTTCCTTTAAAATCCTCTTTATTTTCTTTGAATATCTTGATGATTCCTTTCTCAATTAAGACCTTATTTGTTGCTAAGCCTTTCTCAATGGCATCCTTGAAAGTGGAAAAACAAGCTTTCCTCAAGTCATAACCAATTTCTCTATTGACATTCTGTGTAAACATCTCTACCATTTTTTTTTTGTGGAATTTTGCAAGAGCATCTACTGGCTAAATTCCTCTATCTTTGTAAGAATGATGAAAATGACTCCCCATCTTTCTGTTTGGTATTGCGTAAAGTGATAACTGATATATCTGTCTCTATGTTATATGAAACTTTTTCTAGATCACCCCATGACTTAATTCCAGGTGGAAGTTGGGAGAACCATTCCATAGCTTGTTTACCTAAGCTTTGTGGAAACAATCTCATCAAGTATGTTTCTTCTGCTGCTACCTCAATGCAAGTTGTGAAAATCTATCTTATATGTGTCTTAGGGTCTCCTTTGCCTCTGTATTTATCATACTTTGGTGTTACGAGGTGTGTAGGAAATGGTGGCATTGGAATGCTTTTATCAAATGGATAGGGACATATATCTCATTGTGTAAGCTAGTTTTGGTGTATTGATGTCCTCCATCTTCTTTTGTAAGTCCTTTATCTGTTGTTCCAAATTGTTTTTGGGTGGAGACCGACTTCTTGGACCATATCCCATGCCCGAGCCACTGGGTGGAGGAGGAGGATACTGCATATATGGATGGTATTGATCATAAACATGTTCATATGGAGGAGGTCTATAATGATAATGCATGTAGGGACCACTTGATATAGGGTCATAAGGCATATCATGAGTTTTCTCTTATGTATTGCCCCCAAATTTGACATGGGATTTTCTTGTGTCCAAATTTTGAGCATGCCTCTGGATATCCAATTTCTTTTGAGGTTGGTCCTTAACATAGGTATGTGATTGAGTATATTTATCCATATAAGATTTCCATAAGGTTTTGTGTAGACGAAATTGTTCATGAGATGTTCTTTCATGAGTATCATAAGCTTGACCATGTGTATTTGGGATCTCAGGTTTTTGAAACAAGGATGATGATGACTTTGGCACAAAACGTGGTCCTCTATTACCTCCACTATTAGGTCTCCTTTGATCCATGTTGAGTTGACTTCCTTGAGTAGGTCGATTTTCCACTATTTAGGACATGTCAAAATCATGAGGTATCTTAGCTCCACTTTGTGCCATCACTTGTAGGAAATATTGTCCATCTCTTCTCATGATATCTTCAACCATTCTATTAAAATGGGGATCTATGATAATTTCCTCCACCTCTGCTGAATGTACTGAAGTGTTGTCAACATTGTCATTTTGTGTATCATTGTTGTTTGTATCATCCATGTTCTCAACATTCTAAATGTTTCTATATATGTCCATGTCAGGTAATGTGGTATGATCAGAATTGAAAAAGATATCATTGTCGTACTCATAGCCACTCATGTTTGCAGACCCTTGAGCCTGTTTAGCTTCTCTCCTATATTTTTGGGAATGAGTTACGACCATGAACTAGGTCTTGACCAAAATGTGTGAGACTAGATGAAGATGGAAAGAGTATGGAAGACCAAGAGTTGGGTGGAATGCAAATGAATTTGAGGTGTAGTTGCAATGTCCCAAGTGTAATACCAATTATGTATATAGTAGAGTAGGTGTGATTTCCAAAGAGATGATAGATCTCTTGATGAGGTAAGTTGACCTTGACTCTAAGCAAGACCAAATAAGACCCAAAGGTGATAAACCTTGATGAGGGACCACTTAGCAGAAAGTTGCTGTATGTATTTTATTGACCAAGCAAGATGGGGACAAGCAAGTGACCTTTTGACTCAAGTTTAGACAAATGTGAATGTAATGCAAGGTGTAAAGCAATGATGAACTTTGTGAGACCCAAAAGTAGGATGAATTCTAGATGAAAACCCTAAGAAGTAACCTAGGAAGCTCAAGAATTCTAAAACTGATTGCTCTTGTTTGTTGAACTTAAATTTTCCCAATACTAAACACAAATGTGCCTGTATACTTCACAGATGCGGTTACCCAACACAAACTTGACTGAATACTGCACAAACACATTTTTGAGAATCTCATGAATACAGTTTGCTACGAGGACACAAATACTTTTTTGTCCTACATAGACGCGGTTACAGTACACAAACGTGTTTCTGTTACACAAAGACGTGTTTATAAAACCCGAGTGTAATTTTTTCCAATTTGTGAAGCTGATGTTGCGACCAAATTTGAAATTTTGACTGTTTTTTCGTGATAAGAGGACACAATATTGATGAGGACTCAATGTTTGCAGGTGTTTTGACTCAAAATGACTCAAAAGAAAGTATTTTGTTTGATGTAAAAATGTTTTGCATACACTTGAAGACACAAAAGATACAATGTTTCAATGTTTGATCTTGAATGTTTGAATGTTTAAAAGAAGACAAGCACAATTCCTATGGTTGGCTAGGACAATAGGTGTTGATCCCACATGGGGTTTCCCCCGAGGCTACGCTATTCAAAGCAGATACTTAGGTGCTTGACCCTACTAGCTCCACCCTCAACACTCACTTCTTCAGGGCAGCCAAGCACAAGTCCCCACAAAAAATCCCCGTGGTGAACTTTGTACCTCTACTAAGAACTGTATGTGTGTGGGCCACTCCAGAGGTCTGACCTCCTACCCCAACAATTAGAAGGATTTTGGCTTTCTAAAACAAAAATGTTCTAGTAAGGGCATCCACTTGTGTGGCCATACATGTGGCACTTTTAGCTCTGTAAATACAGAAAGCTCCCTACCGATAGGGGTTATGCCCTACTATTGATCGAATAAATTTGATCAAACGGGTTTATGGGGAGACATAGTGTCAGTATGGACTAATCATCACATGTTACCCATGGCTTTCACCATGGATACAGTTATTTATAGTGGTTTGGAAGAGGGGGGTTTGCCTTGCTACCACTTGCGTTGTTCCCTCCTCACTAGTAGTCCTAGTGACCACACAGGGAGGCATGCCCTCTAAAGATAAACATAAAAGAGCTTATTGCTCAAGATACAAATGGCACCGATTCAATTTTAGTGCACCAATTGAAGTGTTTGCTAATATATGAAAACAAAGAACACAATGAAAATCAAAAGGAAACCCTTGCCAAGATCCTGCAACAAAGATTTGTTAGTAGTTTGGGTTGTTTCAAATGATTACCCCTTCTTGCAAGAAAACAAGTTAGGTTTATTTTAACAAAATCCCAAAACACTTTGTAAAGATTAGGGGCCTTCGACACAAGATTCGCTTTCAAAGACAAGATGCACCACTTCGTTAGCTGTATCATAAGATATTAGCTCAAATAAATTAGTTCTGTAACCCTAAATGACAAACAAAAACCCTAAATTAGAATTGGCAAATTTGAAAATGTGCAAAAACATAAACATGGATTTACCAATTAGAGATGAGGTTCTGGAACATAGACGTGTCTGAACACTTCACAAATGCAATTCTACAAAAAAATCCAAAACAAAACCCTACAAAATACAAACACTAGTAAAATGATCACAGATGCAATTATATTTCCAAACATGGTTAAATCTCTCACAGACGTGCCTATCATGAAAACCTACAATTTGGCAAATGAAAATGTTGTTGGGAGCACATACGTGATTCAGGGAAGCACAAATGTGTCAGAAAAACAAAAACACGTTCTAGAAGGTGCACATATGAAAAGTCAAAATATGGTTGGAAAATATCAGATCTGCAACTTCAAAAACACAAAATGTGCAACCAAAATTGTTAAATGCAAAAGGGACAAGAGTCCCACCGGGAATGCCAAAGTATGTATGGTGAAAAGTGGATAATGAAAACAACAATGCAAATCAACAACAATGGAGATTAAAACCCTAGTGGAGGTGTGATGGTACCATACATATTTTGGCATCCACTTTTCACCATAAAGAAGTGGAAATAGGTTGGGATAGGGGTTTGCTTAAGTCAAACCCTTGTTTTAGAATTAACCATGAAATAGAAATGAAAAATAATTGAATTTTGTTAATGGAAATGTTCTCCTTTTGAGGGAGATGTTGAATGATGATTGAAAACAAAAATGATATACCTCATTGTGAAGTTTTGTTTGTCTCCACATGAAATTAGGGTTTCATGAAATCTTCAACAACATGGAACACGAATGTAAACTCCAATGCTTGAATCTTGACCTTATTGCTGCTCCAATACTTGAAGAAAGTTGATTGCTTGCTCACTTGAATTTTGAATGTTTGAGTTTTTGAATTGATTGATGAATATGATTACTAGATAAAATTGTATATCAAAATGAGAGGGGTAGAGCTCCTTTTATACTTGCTACTCAAAAAACATATTAATTTTCTGACATGGGGCTAGATTTCCTGCTCAATTTTTGAAATAGCCAAGGGGACAAAAGTTAGGTCCTAATAGGGAGGACCAAGGCACCACACCCTAGTCCTATTGGGGACTAAGGCACCAAGCCCTGGTCCTACTCAATTTAGGGGCCTCAACAAAGGATTTAATTAATGCATGAGGTCAATGTGAAGTCAAATTTGCATGACTTCCTAATTAAGCCTAGGAGCAAAAAATCTAAAGTGAGGATCCAAATGCGGTCAAAATTATAAGGGAGTACAATTTAGGATGCTATATTTATCCCCCACTTTAGCGGGAGTATGAGGTTAAGCATACTCTTAGTAAAGTACAAAGGTTCCAATTGAAAGGTTTTCATCAAGATGCTAAGGAATGAAGATGCACCAATCCCCTAGTGGACTTTAGGTATCTTATGGCTTCAAGATTGAGATAAAAGAGAAATCATAGGAAAGAGAAAGAGAACTATGACTGCAAGACTAGTAAGATTCACTTACCATGAGTTATGAAAATAAAAATACCAAAATTACAAAGCAAAATACTAAGTTCACTAAGTAACTTGAGTATCACTCAGATGTGCAAAGAGAGAAACATTGAACAAAGTGTATGCCCCCATTTTAAAGCGATTACACACAACTTGTTGGGAGAAATTGCTTTAAGGTAGTATACATTCATCCAAAAGAGAAGCACATTATCTCAATGACATTCCACCAAGAAGGATACAAATCAAAGGATAATGATCACAAAACACAAAATAAGGGTTCTACTTAGCTCTCGGGTCAGTATGCTCTTATAATAAATAATATATATCATGTATATATTTGTATTGAATTGTTCTCATTCCCCAAAGAATGCAAAACCACTATGGAAGAAGGGTACATGTGTCTTTTGAGTCAACATGGGAGAGACCAAAAGAGATCTCAATGTTTTGAATCTTACTCAAGTAGACAACACTAGGGAAAATAAATAGAAGAACTAAGAAACAAATAGAAGAAGCTTATGAATAAGCAAGAGAGAGAGAGAGAGAGAGAGAGAGAGAGAGAGAGAGAGAGAGAGAGAGAGAGAGAGAGAGAGAGAGGATCTACAACACCAATGAAGCTAATCAAGCAAGTCATTTGACTCCCAATATTTCTCAATGTTGTTTTGGGAAGGTAGATGATATGCAAGAGGAACAATTTTGAGTACAATAGATGAAGATATCACAAGTTCCGAACAAGGGCCATGCTCTAATGATGGATCAGTTTGCCTATTACTAGGAGCTAGGATTAATGCTTGTGAAAAATATTTAGATAAATAATTGTCAACATAAACATATTCATGTTCATCACTTGAATCAGTTACATTATTAGTAGGAACATCATTTTCATTCTGTAAAGCGGAAAATCGCGATCGAACCCTAGTTGCTCTCCCCTCTTCCAACTCCAAGGAGAGAGAAGGGAGATTCACTAGGGTTGATGGTTTTCACTTAGGGGAGAGACTTTACATTCAAAAGAGGGGTTGAAACCCACAAGATCCAATCCCACGCAATGCAAGATTGGATGCTAAATGTGTTTCAAGGGTTAAGAAAGCAAGGCTACCCTCTTTTGTAAAGAATGTTGATAGAAGAATTAAGCTTGGAATGCATAGAAAGTGACAAAGATTCACTTATAAACCGAGATAGGGATACAGTATGAAGCTGCGGACCTAGAATTAGCAGTAAAATGTCGATACGGCGCTGTCCTGCAAATTTGAGCAAAAGTTGTCGGGACGATGGCGCCCGGCGCCACGGTCCTCCGAAAAATCCGCGAAACGAAGGGGGATCTGTTCGTCTCTGCACAAGGATTCCAGATCTTCAATTTCAGCCGCGTACCTGCAACCTACACATAGAAAAGCGAAGACGATTGGGGGGTTAGGGATTAGGGGTTTGCCTTTAGGTCAAACCCCAGTTTTGGAATTAACTAAGAAATGAGCAAGTGCTGTAAATGTAAATGTCTGTAATGTAAAACAAGTACTAATACCTTGTTGTAAGGATGTTTGTATCCTTATGTGCGAAGGTATAGATGTTGTTGTTTGTTGTATTGTTGTATGTAGCATGTAGTATGTGATCTCCTCTTCAATGGTTGAATCCTTGTCTTGAATGCAACACTTAGCCTTGAATGGAGACTTAGAATGATCAATTGCTTGAAGGAATGCTTGAATGCTTGAATGCTTGAGTATAGTTTCCATGCTTTTCCATCATCTGTATCTTGTCCAAAATGAGAGAGGAAAATGTAGTTTATATACTTGTCATTTAGGGCTGATAGACTGATTTTCCCGACCTTAGGTCGACCAGGAAAGTTAATTTTCCAATTTGCAAACATAAAGACCCGAAGTCCAAAAGAGACCGGGCCCAAAATAGGACCCAGGGACCAGGGCGCTGGGCGCTCTGGTCCCACCTCCCGGGACAACAGGGTGCAAAGGAGGTTCCGGCCAGGGTGCAAGAAAATGCAGTTTTCAGTGTCATAATCAGATTTCGGGGTCTCCATTCAGGTTGCGTGTTGCGTCGCCATCGTGAAGACCAAAATGCAGTCGAAATTGCAAGTGTCACAATTTTAGGATGCTACATTTAGCCCCCACTTTAGCGGGAGTATAAGCGTATGCTCATACTTCCGGTAAAGTACAAGGAAACAATATTGAAAGACTTTCACCACGTCAAGGAGGCAAGACACACCAAGCCCCCAGTGGACTAAGGATCTTACGACTTCGATTGAAAAAGTAAAAGGGAAGATCACGAGGGAGAACCATGACTGTCAGTAGTAAGGTTCCCTCACTATGAGTCATGCAGGAAAGATATAAAAAATTTTCAAGGCAAGGCTAAATTTACCAAGAAATTTTCAAGTATCTTGAAAAGATATGAACGGGATGTATGCCTCCCTATGTTAAAGCGATTGCAAATGCCTCATCGGGGGTGATTGCTTTAAGGTAGTGATACATATAAGAAATGAGAAGGAGCACGTTATCACAAGGATTTAGCCCCCCAAGTGTGAGATAAGCCCAAGGATAATAGACACAAAACACAAAGCACAACGTAACTTCGCTTTCCTCAGGGTCAGTATGCTGTATGATAATTCATGTATATCATATGTATGTATGCATAATTGTTCTTCATTCCCCAATCAAGGAAGGTCACCTAGAAGAAGGGAACACATGTGTCTTTTGAGTCAACATGAGAGAGATCGAGAGATCTCAATGCTTTGCATCGTCCTCAAGTAGACAACACTAAGGACAACAAATAGAAGAATGAGAATAACACATAGAAGAAGTAACAAAAAGAGAGGAGGAGAGAATCTGCTATGCTAATGAAACTAGTCTAGCCTGTCATCTACCCCCCGATCTTGCTGATCAATGTTTCGGGAAGGCAGGGAACACGCTAGAGGAGGAACATTCAACACAGCAGATGGAGCTATCACAAGATCCAAACAAGGGCTATGTTCATGTTCCAAGCCATGCTGTTCTTGTCTAGGAGATAGGATAAGTGCTTTAGAAAATTCATTAGATAAATGGTTATCAACATCAACAAGTTCATATTCACTATCAGAATGAACAGGAGTAACATTTTCATCATGAATAACATTTTCATCTATAGCATCATCAAGATTTATAAAAATAGGGTCTTTGATTCGCACAGGATCAAGACCATCATGCATCTTATGTTTAGGAGATTTTGGAGAAAATGGAATAATGCTTGCTGAAGGTGTTTTTGGAGATTGCAAAGTTTGAGAAGCAGCTGCTTGAGCTCTAAGACGACGCTTTCGCCGGCATTCACGTGCCAAACGATTTCGTCTAGTCTTAGTAGGAAGTTGAGAAGATTGAGGAGGAGGAATATTCTCATCCTTATCACTTGGGTGTTTAGGTTGTGGTCTCTTAGGCTGGATAATAGGAGAAGAAGAAGGTCTCTTCTCTCTATAAAAAGAAGGAGGAGGAATTGCTCCATATAAAGGAGGAATTTTTGGTTTAGGAAGAAGACCAAGTCCATCATGACGAGAAGGTATAAGTCTACTCTTAGAAGGTTTATTAGGCATAGACATAATCACATCCATGGGAACGAGTTGGGAGTCTTCTTGAGGAAAGACATTAGTTTTATCTTTCAAAGGAAGACCTTCCTTCTCAAGAATGATAGGAATATCAAGTTTAGGTGTTCTAGGTTCACTTAGAGATAAGATCATATCTGTTTTCCACTTTTGATAAGATTTGAAAAGATGATCACTTCGCGGAGGAAGAGATTGGAATTGTTTAGGCCAAAAGTAATCAGGAGGAACACTAGAGGTTCTTTCAGCTGGTTTAAAGAGACTATGATTGACAGTAACAATTTCACCATTATGGGGAAATTTCAAACACTTATGAATAGGAGAAGCAATAGCTTTCATGGAAGATAGCCAAGGATAGCCAAGCTTCACACGAAATTGTTCGGAAGAAGGAATAATAGCAAAGTTCACATCAAGGGATTTGTTATGGACCTCAATAGGCAATGTAATAGAACCAATTGCAGGAGAAGAAAATGCATCAAATAGTTTCACAATCATATCTGTTTTGTCATATATCACTTGATTCAAGTGCAAAGTAAAAAGAAATTCTTCAGTAATAACATTAACCGTGCACGAAGGATCAATAAGCACTCCACGGCAAGGTGTATTCTTGACTTTTGCAACTATGTATAAAGGACCATCAGGTGCCCTAATGGTTTCACTGGAATCAAATGTGATGGAAGGTTCTTTAGGGTTTTCTTGCTGCTTTACAAAGTTAATCACATTCGGAGTCATAGACACAAGAGCATCAGATGAGAGAGAGGAATCATTAGCCTCAATTGCATTAGAGGTATGAGAAGGTAATGGATCAGTGAAAATCTGAAGATTTTGATTAGGAGGAGCTACAGATGTATTGCCTTTCTCATTCACTCCAGAAATAGAAATAGTATTATTATCAATCAAATCTTGAATTTTACCCTTTAAAGAAAAACATTTTTCAGTATCATGCCCAGGCTGACGATGAAATTGACAAAAAGCTTTGTTATCAAAATAAGGTGAAGTAATCTTTGCAGGGTCAATTTGCCTTATAGGAGGAAGAGTAAGCACATTTTGTTCCAATAATTTATTCATAATACTATGCAATGATTCATTCAAAGGAGTATACTTTCTTTCTTTCTTGAAAAATTTAGAAATAGGAGGCACACCTGATGCTGCATTCACATTGTTGTTGATGATGTTTTCATTGAATTTGATGGAATCTCTGTTCAGTTTAAACTTCCCAAATGGTTGTTGACTGCTATCACCCTTATCACTCGGAGCCATAGGATGTGATTGTTCCATTTGACTCACAGTCAGTTGATAATTGTGAAGAGTGGCACACAACTGTTGGAAAGAAGTAAACTTAGAAAACAGAAGTTTGTCTCGAATATCTTTTTGTAAATTAGAAATAAAGATTCTTTGAATATCATTGTCAGGCACTGGAAAAGAAATTTGAGCATACAAATGCTTATATCTACCAATGAAATCAGTCACTTTTTCTTTAACACCTTGTTTACAATGCATTAAATCAATCAAAGTAACTTTAGGACTTATATTGTTTTGAAATTGTTGAATGAAAGCATTTGCAAGTTGTTCGAAAGAAGTAATAGAATAAGAAGGCAACGAGCAATACCATTGTAGGGCTTTGTCTCTTAATGTTCTAGTAAACAATTTTGCAAGCAACCTTTGGTCATAAGCAAAATCAGTACATATTGTTTGAAAAGTCTTAACATGTGTTAGAGGATCTCCTTTACCATTATAAAGCTCCAAATGCAGGATTTCATCATGTTTAGGAGGGATAGCTCGAACAATGTCAAGAGAAAGTGGGCTCGCAACATCAAATGTGGGCACACTAAACTTAGATTGATTCATAGAGGCAATTTGTTGCTGTAAAGAAGAGACAGTTTGTGCAAGATTGTTAATGGTCGCTTCAGTCGAAGAATTCATATTAGATGTGTTAGATTGAGATGGAGGTGTTATGTTATTGAAAGAAGGTAAAGAGTAAGGTGGTGGGACTCTATGATAATTAGTCATAGGAGATGATTGGACAGGAGGAATACTACAAGGAGGAATGGAATGATTGAATGAATTGCCCCCTTGCGTCATGTTCATTTGTGGAGATATAATAGGGACACTCATTGAAGGAATGAATGAAGAAGTCGGATTAAATGAAGGAAGAGGGTTAATTGAAGAAGAAGGGTTGCCCCCATGACTGGTGATCAGAGGAGGAATGTCTTGTGTAGAAGTAGCCATTATGTTTGATGTAAAGGTAGGTACGCTAGCAATAGAAGTCATCAAAGGAATAGAATGATTGACTTGAGTAGGAGGTTGTGTATAACCCAAATTTTCAGCACAACTCTTCATAGGCATCACATTCGAATCCACAATGTGTGCAATACCACGCAAAATATCAATTCCATTCTTATCACTTTGAAGCATACGTTTTAGACCCTCAATTAAAGGAAGAGCTTGACTATCAGGGTATTCTTGAGACATCCATTGTCGAAAATCGTCGAATTGGTTATCCAATTTTGAAAGTTGTTCTACAAAAACCTCATGGAGAGCTTCTTCATCATTAGGAGGATTAGAGGAATTACCCATGTCCTCGTTAAAAAGGCTATTCAAATTAGGTTCCATCTCCTCAATAATTAAACCTTGGAAAGACTTAATTCTAAGGCTTCGTCTAACGGGAATAGTGTAAGTAGGGCTTATTGTTGTAAAACTCATGCACTAGAGAGGGAGAGAAAATTTTGATTTTAGAGGTAGCAATTTTCAGTAAAATCAGCCAATCTTCTGGATTTAAGCTGTTAAATACAATCAGGACAATCTCCCGAAATTTCAGAAAAAATGTCAGGGACCGTGGCGCTTCGGAGTGCACACGGTCCCAGCAACTTTTTTCGAAATTCGCAGGGATGAAAGTTATGATGATTTTAGAGCTAATCTGAAAAAATTGAGTGATTTTACGATCTGTAGATAGGCCAAATTAAAGTTGCAATCTCGAAATTGAACCCTATCAAGATTGTCGAAAAATGCAAAATTTGAATTTTGAAAAAGAGAGGGAAACTGAAATTTTGAATTTTATGATTTTAGAGGGAATACCAAAAGCAATGCAAGTTTTGAAATTTGAAAGTTGACTCAATTTCACGCAAAATTCAATTTTGAAAGCGGAAATTAAAGTTGTTGTAATTAAGCACTTAATTTCAAAAGTCACAAATTGTAAGAATTTGAATAAAGCACTGAAATTTCGAATGAATGCAAACACACTTTTCAGATTTAGGACAGTAAGAACACAATTTTGACACAAAATTTCAATTTCGATGATTTTTGAATGTTTAGAAGCCTTAATCCAAGCAATCACAAGAGCAACTTTGACTGTAATTTTGAAGGTGTTAAAATTGATAAAATCAGCCAAAATTCTGGATTTTAGCAGGAAAATACAGTAAGATCTCGCTCCCGAAATTTCAAAAAAAATGTCGGGGACGATGGTGCTCGGAGTGCACACGGTCCTCGCAACTTTTTTCCAAATTTTCAGGGATGAAAGATATTGTGATTTTATTGCGGAATCCAGAGTTACAGCTGATTTGGAGATGTTTTGATCAGTGAAATTGTCGGACAAAGGTTGAATCAAGAGGGTTTCAAAAATTAGGGTTTTGACACTTAACCACTTAATTTTCAAAATTAAAGCACAAATATGAATTGATGATTTGTAATAGAAGGGCAGATCTGAAACAAGCATTAGCAATTAAACATTTCACAAGTTTAATTACCTAAAAAGAAAATTTAGGGTTTTTATGCAATTAACCTCTAAAATTTTGCCAAAGATCAAACATGGAAATGTAATCAAGGAATCCAATTTTCAGATCTAACTATGAATAATCAGAAAGGATGTTCACGTCGGGTTCACCAAAATGTAAAGCGGAAAATCGCGATCGAACCCTAGTTGCTCTCCCCTCTTCCAACTCCAAGGAGAGAGAAGGGAGATTCACTAGGGTTGATGGTTTTCACTTAGGGGAGAGACTTTACATTCAAAAGAGGGGTTGAAACCCACAAGATCCAATCCCACGCAATGCAAGATTGGATGCTAAATGTGTTTCAAGGGTTAAGAAAGCAAGGCTACCCTCTTTTGTAAAGAATGTTGATAGAAGAATTAAGCTTGGAATGCATAGAAAGTGACAAAGATTCGCTTATAAATTGAGATAGAGATACAGTATGAAGCTGCGGACTTGGAATTAGCAGTAAAATGTCGATACGGCGCTGTCTTGCAAATTTGAGCAAAAGTTGTCGGGACGATGGCACCCGACGCCACGGTCCTCCGAAAAATCCGCGAAACGAAGGGGGATATGTTCGTCTCTGCACAAGGATTCCAGATCTTCAATTTCAGCCGCGTACCTGCAACCTACACACAGAAAAGCGAAGACAATTGGGGGGTTAGGGATTAGGGGTTTGCTTTTAGGTCAAACCCCAGTTTTGGAATTAACCAAGAAATGAGCAAGTGCTGTAAATGTAAATGTCTGTAATGTAAAACAAGTACTAATACCTTGTTGTAAGGATGTTTGTATCCTTATGTGCGAAGGTATAGATGTTGTTGTTTGTTGTATTGTTGTATGTAGCATGTAGTATGTGATCTCCTCTTCAATGGTTGAATCCTTGTCTTGAATGCAACACTTAGCCTTGAATGGAGACTTAGAATGATCAATTGCTTGAAGGAATGCTTGAATGCTTGAATGCTTGAGTATAGTTTCCACACTTTTCCATCATCTATATCTTGTCCAAAATGAGAGAGGAAAATGTAGTTTATATACTTGTCATTTAGGGCTGATAGACTGATTTTCCCGACCTTAGGCTGACCAGGAAAGTTAATTTTCCAATTTGCAAACATAAAGACCCGAAGTCCAAAAGAGACCGGGCCCAAAATAGGACCCAGGGACCAGGGCGCTGGGCGCTCTGGTCCCACCTCCCGGGACAGCAGGGTGCAAAGGAGGTTCCGGCCAGGGTGCAAGAAAATGCAGTTTTCAGTGTCATAATCAGATTTCGGGGTCTCCATTCAGGTTGCGTGTTGCGTCGCCATCGTGAAGACCGAAATGTAGTCGAAATTGCAAGTGTCGCAATTTTAGGACGCTACACATTCATCCCTTCATCAGGATTAACAAAAAATGGATCTTTAATCAAAATAGAACATGAATCTTGTGAGATTTTTCCAAGATCAAGAGCTCAATGAAATGTAAAAAATAGAGAGACAAGATATAGGATAAGAATAGATTGTATTCTCATCAATAGATAGAAAAAAGATGTTACATACAATGTAGATAAGCCTGCTTATATAGGAAAGACTATATGGATATGTGAGCACACAAATATGACATGTAGATCAATAAGAAACAAGGGTAGGTAGGAAATAGGTGTGGGTAGGTAGGAGAAACAATAAAATATTCCACATGAGGTGGATCATCCACCGAAGGTGGAATTATCACTCCACAATAAGTGGATATGATAAAGTAGTAACAAGATCAACACCATAAAAGGTGGAAATTCTCCTACACACCCTCCCAATGTGACACAAACACCCAAGTGCCCCATACCCAAACTACTATGAAATGAATTTCCTAAGTAAACTTAAGTAAGGTGTAATAATATCCATGATAAATAATTATTTATACCAACACCCCCACTTAAGTGCAACTTAGGGGAATGCACTTAAGTCTACAATGCAACTAAGCAATGCAAGATGGGTTCTGGCTACAAGGCCATGTTAGGTACCCATGTACAAATGCGAATGCATGCAAACCAATGTAATGAAATCTCTCACAAAGCGAGGAAAGAGAGAAAAACCCAATGGGGAAAAACCCTCCCCCAAAAGAGAGATGAAAGTTATAAAAGAGAACTCTCATAGAATAATGTGAGGAACAAAACCCCATGTGAGGAAAAGTCCCCCCTATATGAGAGAAGAAGAGAATCTAGGTAGCCCCCCCTCAATGTAGAATCTGCACCAATGATAGAAGCTCAATGAAGAATGAAGAAACTGCTCCATGAATGTCAAACAACATTCCTCCCCTTAGGAAGAAATAAAACCAAAGGTGTATCCACGAAGTCTCCTCAATCATGAAGGGAAGATGTATGAAAAGAACTCACGATGAATGAAGTCTCTGAAAACTGCTCAAGTGTCCCCATGCTGATGCTGAAAGATACCCCCTCCAAAGGTGGTGAACTGCTCCACACTGCTAAAAAAGGTACTCTAAGATCTAGTGGAGATGAAAGTAGAACAAGTCCCAAAGACTCACATGTCTCCTCAAAGGATAAAGAGACCTCCTCCAACTGCTATACATAAGTATCCACAATCATGTCAACCTCGAAAGAATGATCATGAAGAGAATGAACAAGAGGGTTAGAGTGTTCCCTCACAATAATTGAAGAAGGATTATCTTCATCAAAGAGAAGATGAATATCATCAATGATGTCTTCCAAATTTGCAATGTAGGACTCCACAAACAAACCTGCAATGTCTGTCAAGTACTCATCCCATGAAACTGAAGCTGGAAGACAATGAATATCCTGCTGCAATGAATCACATGAGGGCAAAATTTTCGCACTAGCCACATCATCAGGTGCAATAGGTGATGTGATATACATAGGAGGAGATGAAACAAAAGGATCAAGAACGAGGTCACATGTGAGAATCACCAAGTTCAAGTACCCAAAGTTCTCCTCAAAATCTGAATCATCACAAGAAGTGTGATCATGTGTAGAATCATTGATGATATATGAAATCATTATCATCAACAAAATATGAAAAAGGAGCATAAATGAGATGCATGATCAACCACCCCGGATGCAATGATATCTCTAGTCTCCAAG
The DNA here is from genome assembly GCF_030272615.1 of Cryptomeria japonica. NCBI lineage: Eukaryota > Viridiplantae > Streptophyta > Pinopsida > Cupressales > Cupressaceae > Cryptomeria > Cryptomeria japonica. The sequence continues at coordinate 239,020,935 of NC_081406.1, forward strand.
CATCTAATGAAAATTGACTCAGGTGTGAACTCCACAATTCTCTTAGTTGTACCATGTGTGATTTGATATATGGAAAGGAGATTGTTTGTCAAATGGGGTACACATAACACATAATTGAAGGAGTTATCTCCAATGTCAATACATCCTTTCCCAATCAAATCCATGTATGTATGATTGCCCATCAAAATTTGCGGCATGGTGCAAGGCTCAAATGTAGAGAACATAGACTGCGAAGATGCCATATGATGAGAAGCCCCTGAATCTAGAAGCCATCTCTCTGAATCATGACTTGTAGTAGCACAAAGAGATTTTCCTTTTCTTGTCCCAAAAGAGTGAGTCTTCCCACTTCTAGAAGCCATGAATGCTTGCCCTTTTCCTTTTGATTGTGAGGAAGTGGAAGCTGATGAATCATTCTTCTTGTAGGCATTAGGAAAATAAATGTTGTGCTTTTTGAGGATGTGTGTGAGCTCATCAATCTTCTTAGAATGACAACAATGCTCCTCATGACCAAAATTTTTACAATAGGCACAAGTAGGTCTCTCCCTCTTTGGTGAATTGTCCCTCTTGGAAGAGGATGAATCTCCTTTTTGTGGAGAAGGTGATGCTTTGTCCTTAGTCTTTGATTGCCATTTCTTCTTGTTTGAGTTGTCCTTTCCTTGATTTCCTTTGTTCCCTTGATTTGCCACTAATGCTTGAGACTTAGAATCCTTAAGAATTCCCATGCCTATCAACTTAGTTTGTTCCATGATCAACATTTCAATGAAAGCATCAAATATAGGCATTGTGTATCTTGAACCCATTGTCATCCTATGGGTTTGGAGACTAGAAACAAATGCTGCATATTCTTGTGGAAGTTTGCCCATCAAATTGAAGATCAATTGAGTATCCTCCTTATCAATGCCACAATCCTTGAGTTGCTCCCTCAACTCTTTTGCCTTAGTGACATAATCTTGTATAGTATCAAATTTCTTGGGATCTAACATGGTGAGGTCACTATCAATATAATATCCCCTAATCTAATCAACTTGACCATACAAGTCTTGAAAGCCAAGCATCCTTGATTAGAGTACATTTCTCAATATGAAAAATGAGATCCTTTGATACATACTTTCTTAAGGTACCAATTTCCACAATATTTTTAGTGAGCCAATCCAAGTGACAAACAAGATCAACCTTAGGATCAACGGGAGCAACAATAGTTCCATCAATATAATGAGTTAGTCCTTTTCCCATAAGTTTACTGCATGCATCAATTTTCCAAGTAGCATAATCATGAGGAGTTAAGAGAGGAAACTTAGAAGAACCCATAGCAAAAAAAGGAAGGAACACAAGATCACAAAAGTACAAGAGACACCCCTCCCAAATTCAATCAATCAAAGTACCCCCCAAAAATGATGATTTTGGCACTTTATATGTGGTGCGTGTACAATGGGCCACTTGCAAACAATAGCAAGGTGGACTTCTGATTTTATTTTACAATGGCCCCAATAGGCTGAGAAATACAATGCAAAAGACCAATAAGATAGATCTATGCAATACAAGTGCCAAATTGGCCAAAAAACACCATATGCTGAAAGTACAATTTCTACCAAATTTTCTGCAAACTGATAGCATATTATGAGATTAGACAAAAAAATTATGCACTTTAAAAAAAATGGCACCTGAAAAGGAGTTTGTATGAGCCCAAACAGAGTCCTTGAAGTTGCAGAAACGAGGATTAGATAGGTACAGTCACCAAAAACTGATATTTCTAAAAAATATGTCCATCAAAATAAGAAAATAATGCCACCACAAGAAAGTACATGAAATTCTAGTTCATTTCAAAAACAATTGCACTGAAAAAGGAGCAAAAATGAGCAAGATATGGCCATTTGAAGTTGAACTGCAAAATAAAAAAGCTCAATGGAGGGGGTGTGCAATATTTTTTAGAATGATGACGTTAGGAAAATGCAAGCTTAAATTTGATGGCTGTATGACTATCACCAAAATTCACCTCCCTGCCTGCGTGGCATCCATACAGTACTAACGAATGACGTGTCATAGTTTGATTGGTAGAAACAATGACATGTCGTACAACCTGCTGACGAGGACGTTAAGATGTTTTGCTAATTGGGCAGGTCATGGTAGGTGACGTGGCCAATGGGTTGCCATTGATTGGCCATCAGGGACTATTAGGGCCGGAGCTGTAGTGGGGGGCTGCCACAATCGGGGCGCGGGAGGCGAGGTCGACGGGTGGCAAGGCTGTCAGTGGGAGGGAGCCCGGTGCTGGCAGGAAGGCCGGGAGCTGGGAGACTGGGGGGCCAACAGGAGAAGACATTGAGGGGGCCAAAAGCCAGCAAGGAAGATGCCAAAAGATCAGAAGACCAAAGCCGAAGGACTGCAGGGTACGACCTTGCAACCTGCAGAGTACGAAGGTCGGCGGGGGGAACTCCACCACACAATTTTTAATTTTAATTTTTTTTTTTTTTCAAAAATAACTTTTTTGAATTTTTTTTTCTGCGTATAATGAAATATATATATATATATATATATATATTCTTTTTGCAGATTTTTTTAAATTTTTTTTTTTGAAATCCGTACTATACCACCCAAATTGGGCAAAAATTTTCCTCCAAGCTCGAAATTTGACTTTCACCAAAATAGGTCGAATTTATACTCACAATTCATGGAAACGACCACTTGGATGCAATGGCAAGGTCAGATATGGTCTAGGACATCTCCAAAAGATGCTTCTCCTGAGTTCTGCCTATTGATATCACAATAATATCTCTCAAAGACGAGTCATTGATGCTCTAATGGCTCTGATATCATGTGATATTTTGCCAAGATCAAGAGCTCAATGAAATGTATAAAATAGAGAGACAAGAATAAACTGTATTCTCATCAATAGATATAAAAATGATGTTACATACAATGTAAATAAGCCCACTTATATAGGCAAGGCTATATGGATACATGAGCACACAAATATGACATGTGGCTCAATAAGAAACAAGGGTAGGTAGGAGAAACAATAAAATATTCCACATGAGGTGGATAACCCAGTGAAGCTAGAATTATCACTCCATAATAAGTGGATATGATAAAGTAGTAACAAGATCAACACCATAAAAGGTGGAAATTCTCCTACACACAGTATCCCAATGTGGCACAAACACCCAAGTTTCTCATACCCAAACTACTATGAAATGCAATTCCTAAGTAAACTTAAGTAAGGTGTAATAATATCCATGATGAATAATTATTCACACCAACAAACCCTCATTTTTCTTAAGTATTTCGTTTCTTGGAGATTTAGGTTGAACTTCCTCCCTAGGGTTAGGTGAATGCTAGATAAATGAGATCATGCCAAAATTTGGAGTCTTTGGGAAGGAAAGTAGTTGAGAAGTAAGTTCACAAGCTCTAGTATGATGTCTCCATTGGCGTTCTCTTGCCCAATGGGTTTTTTTAGTTTTAGCTAAAAGTTGTGAAGGTTTGGGATACATAGGAATAGGCTTATTCTCTTCTTTAAAAAAAGGATGTGAAAGAGAAATTTTTTTAGTTTGAAAGATAGGCGCTTTCCTTTGTATAATGAAGGAGGCAGAACCATGACATATAAAGGAGGAATAGAAGGTATAGGAAGAAGATCGAGTCCATCATGAGGAGGAGGAATGGGTCTATTATGAAGAAGAGGAATGGGATTAGGATCTTGAGTCTTGCTCAAGGATAGGATCATCTCATTCTTCCATCTTTGATAGGATTTAAAAAGAGCATCACTTCGAGGCTTAAGCAGTTCAAATTGTTTAGACCAAAAGTAATCAAGATTAACATATCCTTTCCTTATCATGGGTTGATACATGTTGTGAGTAATTGTTTCGATTTTGTCATCAAGAGGGAATTTAAAGCACCAATGAACAATAGAAGAGATTTATTTCATGGAAAAGAGCCAAAAATGTCCCAAATTCACATGAAATTGTTCCAAGGTAGGAATGATAGCAAAATCGACATCTAAAGATTTAGTACCAACCTCAATGGGAAGGGTAATAGAGCCAATAGTGGGACAAGAGTAACCATCAAAGATATTAATTATCACATCATATTTCTCATATGTTACTTGATACAATTATGTATAAAGATATTCTTTAGTTATCACATTTACCATGCATGCAGGATCAATGATCACACCTTGTGAAAGCATGCTTTTGATCCTCACAATGATGTATAGTGGGCCATCAAGTGCTTCAATAGTCTCACTAGGATCAAAGGTAATACATAGGTCCTTAGGAGGTGTATATTATCAATAAGATTGATCACATTGTTAGACTCAAAGCCAAGATCATTAGGAGAAAATGCAAGATGATCGTACTCAATCACATTAGTATTATGGGAAGGCAAAGGATTGGTAAAGATTTGGAGATTTTGATTCAAAGGGGCTACGGATTTGTTTCCTTTGTCACTCACACCAGCTACATATATGGTATTTTTATCAATAAGGTCTTCTATCTTACTTTTTAGGGAATAACACTTTTCAGTGTCATGATCGGATTGACGATAATATTGGAAAAAGGATTTGGATGTCATAATGAGGTGGAAAAGGTTTGGTTGAGTTAATTGGTTTGATGGGAGGAAGCTTCAACATGTTCTTACTCAACAATTGTCTCATAATTCTATGCAAAGATTCAAGAGGATTGAATTCTATTATGAAGTACTTGGATAAAGGAGGCACACCTATTGTCACAATTGCTACTTGAGTATTGTTGTTGTCATTGAACTTGATGAATCCTTTATTCGGTTTAAACTTTGTAAGAGGTTGTTGAACACTTTCATTCTTATCAACCAGAGCCATTGAAGGAGATGATTCAAATCAATTCAGTTGAAGTTGATAATTATGAAAAACTGTGCATAACTACATACAAAGGAAGTAAACTTAGAAAATAGAAGCTTAACCCTAATGTATTTTTTCAAATTAGAAATGAAAATTCTTTGAACATCTTGATTAGGCATATGATAAGAAATTTGAGAATACAAATGCTTATATCTATCAATAAAATCAGTCACTTTTTCTTTAACGCCTTGCTTACAAGGTGTTAAATTAGTCAAAGTAATCTTAGGACCAATAATATTGAGAAATTATTGAAATTATTTAATAGAATAAGGAGGTAAAGAAAAATATCATTACAAAGTTTTTTCTCTGAATGTTCTAGTAAACAATTTGGCCAAAGGTCTTTGATCATAGGCAAAATCACTACACAAAGTTTGTAATATTTTCACATGAGTCATAGGATCACCTTTTCCATTATAAAGATCCAATTTAGAGGCTTCTATATGTTTATAGGGGACAACACGAACAATATCATTAGATAATGGGCTAGTTACATCAAATGTGGGCACATTATACTAGATTTACATGGAAAACCCTAAATAGGGAAAAATAATGATGAGAATCATACTCACAATATGAATAAAATTGATTACAACATTTAGGCTCAAGGCCAAGGAGTTCATTTCTCCTAAAAGGACTTTCAAGACTAAGGAGCAAAACCTTAGGGAAAGATACAAAGGACTTGTAGTATTGAAACTCATTGTCTTAGGAAAGGATACAAATGAATGCATTGGCTACCAAAATAATCACATCTTCTTTTGGAAGGTGTAGAGGATCAGTGAACTAAAATGAAGAAGATCACTTGATCATGAAATTTTCCTCTAGCCACCGTGTCAAGTGAACAATATCATGGCAAACCCATATGATTTCAAATACCGTCTCAAAGCTTCTTCATAAGCTATATTTCACACTTTTGATATACCAAATCTACTTGGACATCATTCAAATCCACTCCACATCAATTTACATACATCCCATACTCAACTCATATATATCTGCAATCCTAGATATACAAGATAATTCATTTAAACCCTAATTGAGAGTTGGCCACAAATAATATAAACAATAACACATACATTTGGCCACTCAGACCAAAAATATCAATTGTGGCCCACTCCAGGAGATAAAGGAGACCCAACACCATTACAACACATCCTTTCCAAATTATTTTAATGAACTGCACATGCTAGCACATTCTTTAAGGTTAGCAACAAGTAAAGCATGTAGATGAATAACATAGCATGCCAACCAATCGACCTAAAAACATCTTGCAATGCACAAAACTAAATGTAGATCTACAAATTCCATAGTGACCCATATCAACCTTCAAATTCATTGGAAACCAAAGCATATCTAGAACCAAAGGACATGTGATCAAACATATAGGATACAACACTTTAGTCAATTGAAAACCAACTCGACTAACAACACAACTCAAAACACCATAACTTCCCTTGCCAATCAAATCATCACTAGAAAAATAAACTAAAACACTACATAAAGAAAATAAACATGTCCTCCAAGAAAATAAATAGTGAACAACTGAGAGTGGGGGGGGGGGGGGTGAATCAGTTGTTAACATATTATAACATTTAATCCACAAACCAACCTTAAACTAGAGCACATAAATATTTAAATACCAGTAAGGCAGACATAGATGCCGGTAGACACATATACCGGTAAACAATGTAACTCAACAATTAAATAGATAATCAATGCAAAGAAACCATACCATATAACACCATGATTTGTAGGTAGAAAACCCAAAAAGGGAAAAACCATAGTGGGAATCCTACCCACAGTCAAATGATACTTCTACAGAAAGTATGTAATATAATGAGGGGCCTGCACATGCAGAAAGACACGCTTCCTAGAGTAAACTGCTCATTGCAAAAGAGTCTCACCGACTATAGAGGTTAAAACCACCTCAAGATATTTGGACAACAATCCAGAATAATGATATGCTAGAAATAGCATCTACCATGATTGATTACAGTCCTGGTTAAGCTTAATACCGGAGGCCTTTGACCTCTTCCTTAATCCCAATTCGATCACCTATGATCGACCTAATACTTCGCATATGATATTACAATTCATGACCACGATACACGATCTACAATGAGATCTTACATTCATTTATACCAACCCTAAGGCCTAAACCAATTAGGTTAGCCACCTAAAAGATATTACAATAAGATCATTACATAAATCCATTTTACAATGATATGCAGTGTCGTCTTAAGAACAAAACAACAATTACAAATCCATAGATCATCCCGAAACATCTCGGTAATGTGTAGAGTACACGTTATCATGATATCGGTCCATAACCTAGATAGGTACCAGACCTATTATGGGTCCACCATGCTAAAGAAATGTCTTCAAGGAGTTGAAGCATGATTAAAGAACATTTTCAACATCCTAAAATCCATTTAGAAGCCGCACCAACACCACTTGTGCATCCTATCAAGATTCCTTAGTGAAAGCTCTACTGGTAAAACCTTAAACCAATGCTGGTAAGGCTTTACAAGAATGTATGATAGCATATGATTACCAAGTCAATACCAACTGACCAAAACATGCAGTAGGAACATGTAACACATAAAATCAAACATGCTCCATTGATCCAAACATGCTGGAAGTGTCCAACAGATAATCTCTTCTACCGGTAACACTAGATCTTCTACCGGTAACCAAAACCTGTCTGTTGGTAACCTTCCATAACAACTAGTGTTGACATCAATGACAAAAGATCAATGCAACACATAATCAATTCATCCATAATGCCAAAAATCTCCCCCTTTGGCATTGATGGCAACACTAGATGTGAAAAAACATAGATAAGTACTAAGAAGTGCCAAACAAGTCTCCCCCTATGGAAGACAACCAAAAATCTGTGTGAATGATATCTCTGTAAAGTTCTAAATAAATATCTCCCCCTAATGTATACAACTCTTTTTTCTTTATTTTTACATCAATATCTCTCCCCCTTTGACATCAATGCCATAAATTTGACAAAAATATCAAAGCAATAATGTAAATCTCAAAGCTTACTACTTCCCTTGAGTAGTAGCACCACTCATCAGTGCCATAATGAATAATATCTTTGATAATGCATGTCGGACTGATGAAAAAATTGCATCAATCAAGTCTCTGTCGGAGGGGCAGAAACCCCAAACCTGTCTCTCAAGTACTCAAATGATTCCTTAGACAATGGTTTAGTGAATATATCTACAATTTGTTCTTTAGTGTTCACATAAACCATTTTGACTTCCTTTTCTTCTACCTTGTCCTTCAGAAAGTTGTACTTTATCGATATATTCTTAGTCTTGGACTGAAATACCAGATTTTTAGACATGTCAATAGGTACATAGTTATCACAATAGATAACTGCTGGTTCACTATAATTTACCCTGACATCCTTCAACATTTGCTTCATCCACAAAACTTGAGTGCAATTAGTTGCTGCTGCAACATACACAACTTCTGTAGTAGATAAAGAAATGCATGATTGTATTTTGCTGATCCATGAAACCAATTTCTTTCTAAGAAAGAAAGCTCCACTAGAAGTGCTCTTCCTGTCATCAGTATCTCCTGCCCAATTTGAGTTAGTATATGCACATAAAGTGAAATCATCATTTTTAGAATACCATAAGCCATATTATGTTGTTCCTTGCAAATACCGAAATATCCTCTTTACTACACATTAATGATTTTCTTTAGGATTACTTTGATATCTTGAAACAATAGCTACTACATTCATAATATCAGGTCTAGTATGAGTTAGATATACTAGACCACCAATCATAGACTTATACCTTGCCGAATTTACCGGTATAGAAATATCCTTGATAGATAATTTCTCACTTGTCACCATAGGAGTACTTACCAGTTTGGAATTATCCATACCAAACTTCTTCAAAAATTCTCTCAGATACTTAGTTTGACAGATAAAAATGCCTTTGTCAGTTTGAGTAATTTGCAAACCTAAGAAAAAATTCATCTCACCAATCATGGACATTTCAAATTCATTCTTCATATTGTTAGCAAATTCCATGCACAATTTATCTTCTCCTCCAAAAATGATATCATCAACAAATACTTCAATAATCAAAATATCATCATCAATGATCTTATAGTATAAATTACTATTAGCACTACCTTTAGTAAAACCAAGCTTCAAAATATATTTATCCAACCTTGCATACCAAGCTCTAGGAGTTGTTTCAAACCATATAAAGCTTTCTTCAATCTGCAAACCATATCTTTATCATCTGTCAGTGAAAATACATTAGGCTGTTCAATGTATACTTCTTCCTCAAGTTCACCATTCAAAAATGCACATTTAACATCCATTTGATAAACCTTATAGTTCTTATAAGCTACACAGACAAGAAATAGTCTAACAACTTCAATTATAGCTACAGGTGCAAATGTCTCACCATAATCAATTCCTTCCATTTGAGAATATTCTTTACAAACCAATCTAGCCTTGTTTCTTACAACTTGACCATCCTCATTCAGTTTATTTCTAAAAAACCCATTTAGTTCCAATAACATTCTTATTTTTAGAATGGGGAACTAAAGTCCAAGTTTCAATCTTCTCTATATGATTTAATTCATCTTTCATATCCTTTAACAAATGTTTATCCTTACAAGCTTCAATAACAATTGCCGGTTCAACTTGAGAAATAAGACATACCTATTCATTAGCCATTTTCCTTCTAGTCATAACTCCCTTGTTCCTATCTCCAATGATTTATGTTTAGAGTGATTTAATCTTACATACCTTGGTGTCTTCTGAACTTTAGGTTCACTGCTCTAATCATCAATCATAGTTAAATTTTGTGATTGTGCTGGTGTAACTATCTTAGCTTCCTATATTGGTTGAGGCATTTCTGGTTCAGTTATGATCATTTTCACTGCCGGTTCCTTGTATGATATAGATTGATTTCTATACTGCTCATCTACTTTTACATTAGCACTCTCCACAATTTTCTGTAATCTTTTGTTATAACATCTATATCCTTTGGTTTGAATTGAGTAACCAAGAAATATCCCTTCATCACATCTAGGACCAAACTTTCCAATTGAATAATCTTTTTGATATAGCATTTACTTCCAAAAATTCTGAAATATTTAACAGTAGGTGTGTGTCCAAACCATAGTTCATAAGGGGTCTTACTAGTTTCACCTTTGATGTGAACTCTGTTGAATGTGTAGACTGCTGTACTCACTACTTCTCTCCTATAGATATGAGGCAATTTGGCTTCCATCATCATAGATCTTGCTGCATCCAAAATGGTTCTGTTCTTTCTTTCCACTACTCCATTTTGCTGAGGAGTCCTAGGTGCAGATAGCTGTCTCCTGATTCCATTTGTTTCACAATAACTGTTAAATTCATGAGAAGTGAACTCACCTCCTTGATCCGATCTTAGACAATTGATTTTCAATCCAGTTTTAGTTTCAACCTTTGCTTTAAAGATCTTGAATTTATTATAAGCTTCAAACTTCTCCCTTAGAAAAGTCACCCACATCATTCTAGAATAGTCATCAATAATCAACATGAAATACCTATCACCTTGAAAGCTTCTAGTCCTTGCTGGACCACATAAGTTAGTGTGAATCAAATCAAGTACACCATTATATTTACCATGTATGCTCTTAAAAGAACTTCTAACTTGCTTACCCAATTGCCATTCCTTACATACTAGATTATGAGGCTTCATAATCTTAGGTATATCTCTAACTGCCTTAGTTGAACTGATCTTAACAATACAATTGAAATTAACATGACATAACCTCTTATGCTATAACTGACTCTCATCAATATGAGAAATTAAGCATGTCTTATTACAAGTGTTCAAGTGGAAGATATTACTTCCTGTCTGAATACCGGTTGCAATCTCCAAACCAATCTTGTTAATGATTTTGCATTTTCTATCTTTAAACTGAAGTTGGAAACCCTTGTCCACCAATTGACCAACACTCAAAAGATTATGCTTTAAAACTTCTACATAATAGACATTATCAGTATTATGCTTTCTATCCAAAGAAATAATACCTCTACCTTTGATCATACATGCTTTGTCATCTCCAAATCTGACTTGACCACCATTGTATTCTTGCAGGGACAAAAATTTCCCTTTATCTCCAGTCATATGATGTGAGCATCCACTATCAATTACCCATTCATCCTTATCTTCAACTTTTGCTGCCAGGGACTTCTCTTCATTCTTGATATCCAGTTTTGGTTCATCTTCCTTTAAAGAATAGAACACCCATTTCTTTCCATTGCCGGATCCACTAGTAGAGTCTTCTACCAGTTCATCCCCAGAGTCATCAGTTACTCATTTCTTAACTCTTTCCTCAAACCTTACATTCCTTTCAGGACATCTAGATGCAAAATGACCAATCTTATTATATGCAAAACATTTAAAAGGTTCTTTTCCTTCATACTTACTTCCAATCGGTCCTTTAGGTACTCTTCTAGCAAATAAGGCTTCAATTTGCTCAAGTTCTTCATCTTCTTTCCTCATGTCTTCCAATTCTTTTGCATATAGGACTTTCCAATCACTTTTGTCGGTAGATGATGATGATGATGATGATGATGATGATGATGATGATTATGCATGAAAAGGAGGTTCAAACTTTACAGCTCCAAAAGATCCAAATTCTTTAAGCTCAAACACAGATAATTTCTCAATCAGAATGTCTCCATTAATTGAAGTGTTTTCCATTGTTCTTAACTCATTGATGCTCTTCAAAAAGGATTAGAAAATCTGTTTGATGGCAACACACACAAGAGCACAAGAAACAAACATTAGTGTTAGCAACAAAAGATTATCCTAAACAGGCATATCAAGAGAGATATTAAGCATGAAATAGAAAGCATATAAACATAGAATAAAATAGCTAATCAAGATGCTCATAGTTGCTCCTCCCTTGTTCCTCTCCTCTCCAAGTCCCAAATGAGTGTAGCTCTCAGCAGCTTTTTGCACTATGGATGCTTATGGAGGATTGAGATTTAATATTAAGCTTCAAATATGAAATGAAAAGCTAAATACTATGCTATTGATGCTAAAATGATTGATTTTACCAAAAAGACAAGATTTTAGTTATGCTATGCTAAATGCTCTCTAAAAATGTCTATAGCCTAAATGCATACAAGTTTTCAGGATCTGGATTATGAAGGAATGGGCTCTATTTATAGGAAAAATGGAGCAATGGATGGCCAAGATTGAAGGGTTTAATCAAGGGTCAAGCTTGAAAGTTGGGGATCCATGTGCACAATTGGCACCAATAAAATAGTGACAAGTGTCAACACAGGATTGGGTTGAGAGAAGAGGTTGGAGGCATTAAAGACCTGAGAAGACCTCATGGTTATCTAGAAGGTAAGGGTCAAGCCTAAATTAGGATTACCCACTGGATTAGGAGTTAATGCAAGGATAAACCTTTGTGCAAATGATTAAGAGATAATCATGGTCAAAGCATTAAAGGCTTGATGAGACCCTTGGGTTGGGTAGAGGTTGAGTCAAAACAAATGTTTTAACCATGTGGGAGGGTTTGAGGTAACCATTAATGGTTATTGGAGACTTTGGGGATTAAGTGGTTGAAGGTTGAAAGCCTTCAATGGTTATCAAAGACTTTGAGCCATTTAGTGGTTGAAGGTTGGAAGCTTTCAAAGGTTATCCAAGACTTTTAGGCTTTGAGAAGTGACTCCATTTTGCTTAGGAATGTGACAATAATTAGGGGATGGATTAAGTTAATTAGGAAGGGGTTAAAAGAATCTAGAAGGGGATTAGATTTTGCAAGTGGATTTGGTGGGTGAGGGAAAATAGGATTTTATTAAAATAAAAATTCATTTATTTCAATAAATGTGTGCAAGTTGTATTTGGATAAATATTCAAATAAATATTAATTTATTTAAATGAGAAAAAGGAAGATAAAGCATTAAAATGCTTGAAGACTTTGAGGGGAACCATTAAAGGCTTGAAGACTTTAAGGAAAACCATTAAAGTCTTAAGAAGACTATAGAAGGAAGCCATCAAGTTTGAAGACTTTAAAGCCATCAAGTTTGAATACTTTAAGGGAAACCATTAAAGGTTTCAAGTGGGTGAGGATAAATAGGATTTTAAATAAATAATTTATTTAAAATAGTTGTGCAACTTGCTTTTGTAGGAAAATACAAGTGGGTGGAGGATAAAGGTGATTTAAATAAATTATTTATTTAAAATAATTGTGCAACTTGCTTTTGTAGGAAAATACAAGTGGGTGGAGGATAAAGGTGATTTAAATAAATGATTTATTTATTTAAATGTGAGAGGTGGGATTTTGGGGGATTTAAATAAATATTAATTTATTTAAATGTGAGAGGTGGGATTTTGGGGGATTTAAATAAATATTAATTTATTTAAATGTGACAGAAGATTTAATTAAACAAATATGATTTATTTATTTAATTAATGGTATGAATTTGGTTAAGTGAATTAAATCAAATAAATTGAATAATTTATTTAATTAATAGGAGAAGAGGGTTAAGATGAATTAATTAAATATTAATTTAATTAATTATTAATTGATGGTTAAATAATCAAATAAATACTAAGTATTCATTTAATTAAGTGGACAGATTTATGTGACTACACTCATTAATTGGAGTTTCCTTCATCTTGTAATCCAGTGGAAGGGCTCTCAAGACTTTGAAAACCATTTCATCTTCACTTAAAATTCCTCCACAACATTGAATTCCCATAACAATCTCATTTACTCTTTCCATAAATACAACAATTCTTTCATTATCTTCCATTTTCAAGTTTTCATATCTTACCCGGTAACCATCAAGTTTAGCAATTTTGATAGTAGGGTCACCTTCATTCAGAGTTTGCAATTTGTCCTACATAAAATTTGCCGATGATTTATCAGTCAATCCCATGATCTGCTGATCAGTAAGTGCACATAAGAGGGCTTCTCTAGCTCTGCAATCATTTTCAATATTCTTATCCAAGTCTACAGAAGAAGGATTGCCAGATGCCGGATCTTAATGTGTGTATCCTTTCTCAGTGATCTCCCAAATATCCTTGTCAAGATATCTAAGATGAGTCTCCATTCGAATTTTCTATATCCCATAATTTGTTCCATTAAGCTTAGGGATTTCTCTTATTAAAATAGTTGCCGGTGGATTAGAAGTGTTAGCTGCCATAGGATCTACCTCAAGCAGTTAAGCTTCTACAAAAGAGGACCAATGCTCTGATACCAATTGTTAGGATAACCGGTGAACAACTAAGATTGGGGGGGGGGGGTGAATTAGTTGTTAGCAGATTATAACATTTAATCCACAAACCAACCTTAAACTAGAGCATATAAATATTTAAATACCGGTAAGGTAGAAACATATGCCAATAGACATAGATACCGGTAAACAATATAACTCAAAAATTAAACAGATAATCAATGCAAAACAACCAAACTATATAACACCATGATTTGTACGTAGAAAACCCAGAAAGGGAAAAACCATGGTGGGAAGCCTACCCACAATCAGATGATACTTCTGTAGAAAGTATGTGATACAATGAGGGGCCTGCACATGTAGAAAGGCACACTGCCTCGAGCGTACTGCTCATTACAAAAGAGTCTCACTGACTATAGAGGTTAAAAACACCTAAAGATATTTGGACAACAACCTAGAATAATGAACTGCCAGAAATAGCATCTACCATGCCTGATTATAGTCCTGGTTATGCTCAATACCAGAGGCCTTTGACCTCTTCCTTAATCCCAATTCAATCACCTACGATCGACCTAATCCTTTGCATATGATATTACAATTCATGACCACGATACATGATCTACAATGGGATCTCACATTCATTTATACCAACCCTAAGGCCTAGACCAATTAGGTCGACCACCTAAAAGATATTACAATAGGATCATTACATAAATCCATTTTACAATGATATGCCGTGTCGGCTTAAGACCAAAACAACAATTACAAATCCATAGATCATCCCGAAACATCCCGGTAACGTGTAGAGTACACGGTATCATGATACCAGTCCATAACCTAGATAAGCATCAAACCTATTATGGATCCACCATGCTAAAGAAATGTCTTTAAGTAGTTGAAGCATGATCAAAGAACATTTTCAGCATCCTGAAATCCATTTAGAAGCTATACCAACACCACTTGTGCATCCTGTCAAGATTTCTTAGTGAAAGCTTTGCCGATAAAACTTTAAATCAATGCTGGTAAGGGTTTACAAGAATGTATGATAGCATCCGATTACCAAGTCAATACCAACTGACCAAAACATGCTGCAGGAACATGTGACACACAAAATCAAACATGCTCCATTGATCCAAACATGCTGGAAGTGTCTAACATATAATCTCTTTTGCCGGTAACACTAGATCTTCTACCGGTAACCAAAACCTGTCTACCGGTAACATTCCATAATAGCTAGACATCAATGTAACACATAATCAATTCATCCATAATGCCAACATAATCCACAAATCGGAGATTCACCAAACATTCTTTGGAATAGTTCTGACATACATCCACTGTTACAAGCAAGAATAACCAATGCTACCATCTGAGTAATAATGGAATTGTAAACCTAATAGCAAAAAATACATAGATCATAAGAATGATATCTAGAAACACACTTTGTAACCTTCACACATCGAAGGAATGCAAACCATTCTTCCATTGGGACATTAAATACTCTTTTCTTCATAAATACTATTTCCTCCATATTGAAACTTCCACTACATCAACCTTTTGGAAACACCTCAAATGTTCTCAATATCACTACTAGATAACAAAACAACATCACCATTCATTTTCGGACCAACTACAACATCCATATACCACAACATAACAAATCAAGTTTTCAACACTTTGAAAACCCAGTTTACCTTAAAATAAATAACAAGCTAATAATTATTTAGAGTTTACCTGTATTTTAATAAACATACACACCAACTAAATTTTGAACCTTCCTTTATAAATTTATTTGATAAAATTTATATATTCTTGTAAACATATTTATTCTTTTACATAAGGCTATTGGTTTAACTCTCTCTCTCTCTCTCTATCTCTCTCTCTCTCTCTTTCTGGTTTTTTTACACTAGATTAAATAAACTACTTGTTAACATACATGAGCCTTAAAAATATCTCACGTTGCTTTCCTTTTCATAAGAGAGACTTACCATCATATGTAAGGCCTTTCATAAAATTTTATTAAGAAGGGAGAAAATGTGCAACCTTAATACACAACTATAAGCAATGAAGTAACGTAATTTAGTTGACAATTGAAAAGCAAGTTTTGACAAAACTCCATATGTTTTGTCCATATGTAAAATTGACATAAATCAATTATTTCAAATTAAAGAACACCATAATTGAAATCAATTAGTTAAAATGAAAAAAAAATCTCTTGATCATAGAAAAAAATCAAATTTTAAATCAACTTAACTAACCATTTTGCAGAAGCCAGTGCTGCCTACATAGGACTACACATGGCGAGCAAGGAGGGGTTTAGATGGGTTTGGCTGGAAAGTGACTTGCTTAACATTGTCAAATTCATTAAGGGATATATGGTGCCTAGTTGGACTATTTCAAACTTAATCAAGGACTACCTTGAAATGATTGCCGACCTGGATGGTTTCAAGATCTCACACATTTTCCAGGAAGGAAACAAACAGGCAGATCATTTGGCCGACTTGGCGGTGGATAACGTGGTGGTTAAATGGTGGAGAGGAAGGGAAACTTTCCCGAAAAAATCTATTCGACCTGGAAAGAAATGATATTGAGATCTTCGGCCTTTCCAATGAAATTCGATGAAAGATTATGATGGGATGGGAGCCGTTGGGGTGGTATTTCGAATTATTACCACTTTGAGAAGTTTTAGAACTTTTAGTCTGCCCTGTTTTTGGTTTTGTTTCCTCCTAGTTTTTCTGGAGTCTTGTTGTCTGAATTGCTTGAGCTACAGAATGGGAGGTGAAAATAATAGGGTTGAACCCATAACCTATGATAAGTGGTAGAAGAATAAGGAGGTTTGGGAGGAAATTTATGATGGTGGGATGGTGCCCTTTTTGGAGAGACTACATGGTCATTTTGCCATTGTTATGAAAATCTTTGTTAAAGGTTGGAACAAGGGTGTGCTGATTTCCTTTGGTGTGGAGTTTCAAGTCGACGAAACCCTGGCTGCCACTGTTACTGTTCTGGATATGAAAGGAAGGAAATTCTATAGAGATAGGAAATCGGGTGAGGAGGCTATTGCTGCCTTTTATGATAAGGAAAAGGTGTTGGCAATTGATACTCTATTGGTTGGTTTCACTATGTTGTTATTGATGGCAACATGATTTTGGGTTCCGACTTCTTATGGTGTACCGACAGGCACTTCACAGATTCTACACTGGCACTGGCAGGATAGAAGGTTTCTTTGGTCACCAACAATGCAGTGTGACATGGTATAGCAAAGATCATTGGTATTGGAGGCCGACATATCTTAGATCCAAC
Source organism: Cryptomeria japonica (assembly GCF_030272615.1). NCBI lineage: Eukaryota > Viridiplantae > Streptophyta > Pinopsida > Cupressales > Cupressaceae > Cryptomeria > Cryptomeria japonica. The sequence goes on from NC_081406.1 coordinate 239,038,328, forward strand.
ATCAGTAATTTGTTTTAATGCTTATACATTTATGTTATCTGACTAACATATAATCTGATATTGTAAGCCGACATTAGGCATGAAAGTTGTATAGGGTATATAGGTCAGTTTGAGAGATCATTTTGAACAAAGATGGATATGATTTAGGATGGATATGTAAATGTAATATGATGCAAAATTAATCAGAGATATTATGTATGTGAGGAATTTATTGTAAGGGTTATTCTGATAAAGGAGTTAAGGGTTTTAACCGGAATAGACAAAGCTTAAACCAAAACTGTATTCTGACATAGAAGATGCTATCTTAGCAATTCACATTTCTCCAGATTATTGTCTAGAATTTTATGTAGTCAGTGAAGCTCCTATTGTGATTGAGCAGTTTGCTCTAGGCTATAAGCCTTCCTGCAAGTGCATGCCCATCATATATTATAATATCTTTTCATATGGCCAATGGATTGATATTGTGGGTCACAAATCCCATTGTGGTTTTTTCTCTTTGAGGTTTTCCACATATAAATCCGTGTGATGATTTTGATTTATGTGTTTGGATTATTCGTTGCATTACTTCTTTCAATTCTGTTTATACCGATATAATGATTGGTGTATGAATGTTTTGTTAAAGTTAAAATCTACTATTTTAGTATAACACTGATTCACCCCCCCTCTCAGTGTTATTGGTTTCCAACAATTGGTATAAGAGCCTTGTGCCTCAAAGGAAGTTTAACAGCTTGAGGAAGATCTTGAAACTGAAATCATTGAACATGGCTTTGGAGAAGCAACTTGAGATGGCACTTGAAGATTATGATGCTGAAAGATTGAAGAACTTAAAGCTACAAGATAATTTGAATTCTGCTAAGGAATTCATTCTGTATGCGGGAAAAGCGGTGCAATGAAACGAAAAATTACAAAAAATATTCGAAGACTTGCCCACACACCAATGAGATTCTTGGTGCAAGTTATGGAGCTATGTGGAATAGCTCAACTTCCCAAGGGGTTTTCAATTGTTCTCTATCTCACAAGACCCCTCAAGCCAATGCCTTTGCTCTCAGATTACTGAGCAAAGTGACTTAGGGATGACAATCATGAGAATGAGGGATGCTTTTGATCAATCTTAGTATGAATGCATCCTATTTATGCATGATTTTAGATATGAACTAAATTAGTGATGATAAGATGAAAAGATTAGTGAAATACTATCCTAACATGATATACTACTTTATATGATTAACTAAGATGATAGAAATACTTCTAAATTGCTTATTAAATTTATTTGTATTCCAAAGAGAGATTAAATGTTTGCTAAAAATGAGTATAAGTATGATGCTAAAGACTTGGATGATAAGAATGAGGGAATGAGGGCTCTATTTATAGGGAAAAAAGGGCAATGGATGGTCAAGATTGGATAATCTTATCAAGGGCCAGGATTGAAAGTTATCAATCCATGTTTACAATTCTCACCAATGAAATGGTGACAATTGTCAACATAAGACTACTTGAGAGGGGATGTAAGAAGCATTAAATGCTTGAGAAGACCTCATGGTTACCTTTGGAGGTAAGGTTTAATGTTAGGTTAGGGTCATCCATTGGATAAAGCTTTTACCCAAAGGATAAACTCTTGTGCAAGGGTTAAAGGGATAACCATGGTCAAAGCAATGAATGATTGATGAGACCCCTGGGTTAGATGAGGGTTGAGTTAGACAAAAAGTCTCTAACCATGCCACAAAGGGTTAGTTTAACCATTAATGGTTTAAAAGACTTTGGGGACAAATTTGTAAGTGCTTCCAAATTTGGGGGTATTCAACAAGTTAGCTCGTTGAAGGCATAAAGGCTTTAATGCCTTTAGAAGACTTTACTCCAAATTTGAGAAGTGACATCCTCAAATTTAGGGAAAGGGGATAATTGAAGGATTTAGGCTAATTGATTAGGATTAGATGGGTTCTAGAAGAATTTAGGAAGGGGGTTTAGGAGGCAAGTGGGAGATGTAGGAAAATGCAAGTGGGTGAGGGATAATAGAATTTAATTAAAATAAATTTCTTTATTTCAATTGTGGTTGCAAGTGGAGGATTAAATAAATTAGATGTATTTATTTGGGGTGAACTATTTTATTAAATGTAACTTTAATTAAAAGTAGAGAGAAGGGATTTAATTAAATAAATTTATTTATTCAATTAAATGATGTGAAAGGTTTAAGTGAATTTAATTAAATAAATTGAATAATTTATTTAATCAAATAGAGGAATGTGGATGATTTAACTAAATTATATTTAACTAAATAGAGGAATGAACATTAAATATTCATTTAGGCATATGGTCATTTTTATATGTCTACACATTCTTGTCCTACAAGAGAGACTATCATTTGTTCAAGCTAGGAGGAAGGAACTTTTGCAAAATCAGGATGATGAAAATGAACTTAAGGAACAATGTTAGAAATTGAGTCAGGAGAACATGGTTATGAAGAATAAAATGCAAACTATGTTTATGAGGATGTCTAAGGAGATTGAGGACATAAAGAAAAAGGAAGAAAATCTTGCTGTATCCCTGAAGAACAAATTTGAAGAATGTGGTAGGTTGATTCATGAAAATGATATGTTGAGAATTGATTTGATACAATCACAAAGAAATAAGCAAGAGCTTGACAGACAAATGATGATACTAAGAGAAGGTTTAACCACTGCAAGTGAATACAAATAACAATTCAAGATCAACTCAGCACAACTTGATGACTTATTGAAGAGATAGAGGCAGATTTGAGATTCTAGTGGATTTGGATTTGAGCAAGGACAGAGTTTCGGTACTGCTAATTATGATCAAAACCATAAGGAATCAATAAGACAATTCAATGCTTATAAATTAAATGGTAGATGTTTTGTTTGCAATAGATTTGATCACATGGCTAGGCAATGTAGAAATAGAACAAATCATAAACCTGATTCTGCTCCTAGTAAATGTTCTAAATGCAATAAGTTTGGACATAAGACAAAAGATTTCAGAATGAATGTAAAATTCTATGCTTGTGGAAAATTTGGACATATGGCTAATCAGTGCAGGTCAAGCGATTTCACTAGTTTTAGCAAAGCAATTCAAAAGAACAATGTTACATGTTATGCATGCAAAGAAGTTGGATATATTGCTAAGTTATGTAGAAGCAAAAATCTATCGGTTAGTAATGGAGGATGAAATGAAAAAGGGAAAGAGAAGGTTAATGAAATCCAACATGATCATACTCAGAGATGGGCTAGGAAGACTGAAGAGCAATCATCAGATGTTACCTATCCTGCAGAAGAGGCTGCTCCAACACCGATAGTGAGCTCATCCGGTAACTAAGGCAGATGCCTTAGGGGTAGGAAAAATTCATAAAGATGATGCATATGCCCTGAGAAGAGATTCTAGAAGATGTTCTAGATATTGGAGAGGATTATCTGGTATGGATATGTTTGGAGCAAGATCCGGTATCTTTCATCGACAATCATTTATGTCAATGGAAGATTAGGGTTTTGATTGATAGATAAAAGGTCGAATACACTTAATTGTTAATCACCCTGCATTCAGAGCGATTCAAAGTGACTAAATGCAATCAAAGGTTATTTAGTGGCATTCAGATTTCTTCTTGAGCGACTTCACCGACGTCTGGAAGAGCTTGTTGAAGGTTTTCACTGGAAGCGATCAAAGGTATTTTTATTCAATAATGAAAGTGATATCATCTTCTATTCCTATTTTTGTTGCAAACCCAACTATAGTGGAGGTCAAGGACCACCATAGGCCAATTTTCAAGTGGTATCCACATGTGGCTACCAAGGAAGATTCAGTTGGAGCATTTTCTCGCGTTCCAGAGGGAGTGTGTATGTAGAAGATGCTAGGGAATATATTCACTGTCATATAGAGGACTTAGGAACTTCAGAGATCAAGAGAATGTATATGAATGAACTAATAGGAGAATCTAGAAAGATTAAACCGACATATCAACACATTGAAGATATAAGGTTTATAGACATTCTGGATATTCTAGAGTTCAAGGATGAAATAATCAGATATGTACTGAGCAGAGTACATGGGGAATTCGTATGGCTGGACAGACCTTATAAAATCACTAAGGAATGTTTCCAGGCAATTACTGGCTTGTCATTAGTAGGGAAACATCCGGATAAGAAAGTGTCAAATGAATTCATAAGGCAAATCACCGACACCACATCTGACAAGAGATCAATGAAGGTGAGCACTATCACTGATATCAACATCAAATTTGGAAGCATGGTTATAGGATACAAGGTAACTCAATCAAACCGATCGAATTCTGTTTCAAGTTCATGCATTTTGGCTGCATATAAGATAATGAGAGAAAATGTAAAGTTAGATCTTTGCGGTTGGATGCTTGATGAATTATTAATCAACTTAGGGAAGATTAAAGGTGAGAAGAAGGGAACCTTCTGGTATGGGAATTTGTTAGTCTTCTTGATGTTATACTTTCTGAATGATACACCTAATTCTGGTAGGAAACAATGGGCTTTTGACATTCTGGTAGGAAGACAGTTAAAACAATCAATTGCTGCATTAGGAAGTCAAATAGATGATAAGATATGGGGTTATTTCGAGGCTTTTCAAACATCTATGAGGTCTAGGATAAGAATACCTGAGCATATAGTAGAGAAATACCTTACCGACATATGTTTCATGGTTGAGAAGGACTCATGGAAGTAGTCAAGCCCCAGAAGATTTGGATAGAGGAAATGTGCTATGAGGTAGATGCATTAATCCTTGATGCCTATGCAAAAATTCTGATTGATGCAGAAATTGATAAGGCAGAGAAGCCCTGTGGAACTGCAGAGCAGAAGACTCTAGAGGTTGAAACAGAGTTCAACTAGAAGAAAAGGGAAAAACAAGAAGAAAAGGCAAGCAAATTTGTACAAGAGGTCTCAAAGGACATAAAGGAACTTATTGATGCTGTCCCGGAGAAAGGGAGAAAGAGGAAGGATCCGACAGTTCACATTGAACCTGTTACTACAAATTCTGAGTCAGAGGATGCCACACTGTTAGCCTTCAAGAGGGTTGTTAGGAGAAAACCAGAAGAATCAAAAGTGGAAGCAAAGAAGAAACTGGTTAGAAAGGTCACAATCAAGTTATCAACACAAAAGCAAGAACCTAAGGCTACATCTACAACTGCATCCGATACTTCCAAGAGGAGGAATAAAAGTGACATTGATTTAGCACTTGAAACTGGTAATGTAACTATCATACCACGCAAAACTTCTACAGAAATTATTGATGAAATAACTAAAGATGGCATGCTGAAGAATGTTAAGTTTTATTATGACAAATTAGAGGCTGATGAATAAAGAGAGGTAGAGGAAGCAATCCTGTTATACTTAGATATCTATAAGAAAGCACTAATAGAGATAGAAAATCAAATACCGACTGAGTTATATAACATGTTAGATGCTAGAAGGTTATCTGCTACGCAAGAAGATAATCACATTGAAATGCAAGAACTTTTAGCCATCTATGTTACTATAGCTCTAGATGAGATGGAAAAGACAATTGAGGCTACTGATAGAAAAGTTTTCAGTAGCAAACATAGAATAACTAGCTTGATGCTAGGGATAATGAATGAAGTCATAAAGGAAACACAAAAGGCATGGATCAAATATTTGGGAGAACACAGCGGATTATTTACTTCAAAGACCAACATTGTAGATACCCTAGTTGAAGGGAAAGGTAAAGGGATTATGGGTACTCCACCCATAGTTTTGAAAAATATCAAGATAGTGGAAATTGAGCCACCGGTTAATACAAATGTACAGACAAATACTAAAAACATTGTATAGGATACTAGTTAACATTGAGGATAATTGTCCTCCATATACTAATGTACAGGTTGAGGATACTGTTCCTATAGAGGAACTGACAGTTGCACAAACTGTACTAAGTGGCAAAGCCACCGATGCAAGTGAGGAGGTAATAAAGGATAAATCATTAGAGAGAACAGGGGAATCCAGTAGGGTACTAGTTGGGATCCCATCATTATTTTCAATTGACACTTCTCTAGTGGAAAAGGAAACCATCACAAAGATGACTCCCACAAAATTGATGATGATGACTTCTTAAAAACTGATGAAGGAGGGATCCACAAACAAGGGGATTATAGATCAGTCAATAACTATTTTGCATAGATTGGTCCCAAAATGTAAGATTGAAAATGAAGCAAGCCCTTCCGACAAGCTTAAGGTAATAACTGAGCACATATCAAAAAAATTTCAATCCTTACAACAAATCTCTAACCGATAAGCACTTGAAAGATTCACTCAGGATAAGAGAGCCACTTTTGATTGGATCATTGAGATAGAGAAGAAAAAGATTGAGAAGTTAATTCTAATTGAGAATTCTTTGAAACAATGCACAAATATATACATGGTATGTTGCAATATTGAAATGCTTATAACAAATGTAGATAAAAGGATAAAGGAGATATAAGAGAAAATTACTAATATTGCTAACTCTTTTAATGAACTCATTTCATTGACAACATCAAATGATGGACAAATTTTGACTTTGGAGAACCAAATTTCTGCTCTTGAAAAGGAAAGAGATAAAATCATCCAGAGAGTCAGAAGTCTTAGAGGTTGGTTGAGTCCAAGATTGGATTCACTCTGTGTACATAAGAGATAATGCATGGATATGGTGGTAAAACCCACACCGGCAGAGGTCAATGAGAAAGAATCTTTTGCATATTTATTGAGAAGACTTGTATCTATCTCTGACACATTCAAAACTGGTTGGGATACTTATGTGGATTTACTGGAGAAAACTTATCCGAAAATTTTGAAATTGGTCAAGCTCCGGTAAGACATTTTTGGAGGTATTCAATGTACAGTTCCTATTCTTTGACATTCTTTTTACAATTCTTTTTGGGCATTGATGTCAAAGGGGGAGTAGTATATATGTGAAAAATAATGAAAGAGTTGCATACATTAGGGGGAGTTACAGGGTTTTTGGATTTTTGGAAATATGGAGTATTTTGTATATTCAGCTCAGGGGGAGCAGGGTAGGATGAAACAAACAGATGAAACCATAACCATTTTTTCACATGAGTGTTGCCATCAACGCCAAAGGGGGAGATTGTTGGCAATTGACACTCTATTGGTTGGTTTCACTATGTTGTCATTGATGACAACATGACTTTGGGTTCTGGCTTCTTATGGTGTGTCGACAGACACTTCATAGATTCTACACTGGCACCGGCACCGACACCAACAAGATAGAAGATTTCTTTGGTCATCGGCAATGCAGGCAGACATGGTACATAGTAAAGATAATTGGTATTGGAGGCCGACAGCGACAATTTGTTTTAATGCTTATACATTTATGTTATCTGGCCGACAAATAATATGATATTGTAAGATGACATAAGGCATGAAAGTTGTATAGGGTATATAAGTTAGTTTGATAGATCTTTTTGAATAGAGATGGATATGATTTAGGATGAATATGTAAATGTAATATGATGCAAAATTACTCAGAGAGATTATGTATGTGTTCAATTTATTGTAAGGGTTATTCTGGTAAAGGGGTTAAGGGTTTTAACCGGAACAAACAAAGCTTAAACCAGAACTGTATTCTGGCATAAAAGATGCTATCTTAGTAGTTCACACTTCTTCGAATTGTTGTCTAGAATTTTATGTAGTCGATGAGGCTCCTATTGTGATTGAGTAATGTGATTTAGGCTATAAGCCTTCCTGCAAGTGCAACACATCATTTATTGTAGTATCTTTTCATATGGCCAGTGGATTGATATTGTGGGTTACAAATCCCACCATGGTTTTTCCTCTTTGTGGTTTTCCACGTATAAATCTGTGTGTTATGATTCTCATTTATGTGTTTGGCTTATTGGCTAGATTACTTCTTTCAATTATGTTTATACTGGTATATCGGTTGGTGTATGAATGTTTTGTTAAAGTTAAAATCTACTATTCTGATATAACACTGATTCAGGCCCCCCTCTCAGTGTTATTGGTTTCCAACAAAAGGAACGACAAAGGGTAACGAAAATGGTGAACGGTGGCTATAACAGGAAAGAGATGATTTTCCTCTGGGATGATATGGCATAATTCATCATGAGGTACATCACCCTAGATGGTAGACATGATAGAATTTTCTCACATCATTTTACTATGTTAAATCAATTTAGGCATTGGTAGAATTATTTCCATCCCCTTCTACTTGGTTTCATCCTTGGAGAATAGTTTAGTTATACATTTTGAAAACCAGGATAACCCTGTGATTCATGAAGGGCTTATCTTGTTGATTATGGAATACGCCCAAACTCATGAAGTGAAACCCTCCCCCGAGGATAAAACCCACATTTCCTCCTCTAACCCTGATGTGCAGTTTGTTTTTGACATGGAGATGGATGGGGATGACAGTGGTATTGCCATGGATTGACATGACATCAAGGATACAGAGGACCCCGAGTATAGACCAAAGAAAGAAGGGGAGCTTATGGTGACCTTGGGAACTAACAGTAGCAGGAAAATCAATCCTCCAAGGTGGCCGACATGTAAGTTCAAATCTACCAGCAGAAAAATGCAAGACCTAGAGCCCCGCACCAAAAAGAAAACAAAATTAACCAAATCTAGTGGCTCCAAAGTCCTGGACCATGAGATTAGGTTGGATATCCCCATCAATGTGGATGATGAGAAATAGGGGTTTGTGAATAAGGAAAACAAAGGCAAGAAAAAGGAGGAGAGGGTGCTGGGAAATCTGCTTTTAGAGGCTACTAAAAATCAGGAGAACTGCTGGAAGTGGGTGGATCAGGAAATTGGATCCCTGAAAGACGGGATCAAGGGAATTATTGAGACTTTCACAGAATAACCTGGACCTAGTAAAACTGAGAAGATCACGAGAATGATCCAGAAGATTTCTCAAGATGTTGAAACTATGAAGGTCGTCCATGAGTACAAAATTGAGAAGATGGAAGAGTATGTGAGTGAGATCAAGGAAAACCTAAACAATCTGGTGGAAATAAGTAGGGAGGTGACGAACAATAGTGCTAATGGTTTGGAGAAAATTAATTCCATGATGACCGACTATAGAACCATGACCATTTCCAGTGACCCTCCGTTGGGGGAAAAGAAGAAAAAGAATGCTTCAAAGGGTGGACAAAGTGCTGCTGGTGGGAAGACTAGCTTGGGTCCTTGCACTAGAACCAGGGGCCGGAGCAAGGACCAGGGAACCTCCAGATTCATCATGGAGGATTTGGAGAAAATTAATAAGAGGATTATTCAGAAAAATACCAAATTGGTGCACTTTGTTAGTTGAGTGCTTTGCCTTATTTTTTGGCTCTGTTGTTTTGGTTTTTTTGGCTTTCGGTCTGTGTGGGGTTTGTTCCTTGTTTTGCTTAGTTTTATTTTCTGGTTGGCTGCTAGCCTTGGTCTATAATACTCGGGGTTTCAGGTCCCTATAAAACTTGTTTATCTTTATCAAAAACAACATAGTAATAAATTTTTTAATTTGTATTTCTATCTGCATACATACTAACTAAACATAAAAGATTCATAGATAACTTTAATTTTAAATTTGAATTAGCCATAAATTATTTTTAAAACATCTTTATTTATTTAAAGCCTATAACTTGAGCCATGTTTTTCTTCTTTCTTTTTGTTTTTCATTTTCATAAGAGTAAATAAAGTACTTGCTAAACGGATATGGACTTTAAAGTAATCTCACATTACTTGTCTTTTTCATAAAAGATACGTGCAATCATATGTAAGACTTTACATAACTTTTTAATAGAAATGAAAGATACATATAACGTTAATTCATTGTTGTAAGGAAATAATGAATATAACTTAGTTCATGATTGAAAATAAGTTTCAACAACCTCTAAATATATTTCGTACATATATCAAATTGACAAAAACCAACTCTACCACCTTAAAAAACGCCAATGATTGAACTCACTTAACTCAAATTAAAAAAATAAGTCGTCCAATCATAAACAAAAAATGAATTCTTAAAATTAACTTAACAAAATAACATACTAATAATTTTTTTTAATATTGCTTATATCTTAATAAATACACCTACTAAGTATACATATTAATCTTCATTTCAAACTTTATATTTCTAAATAAATCACTCGTGTGAATCTCAAAAAGCACCTCACGCGACCTTTCCTATTCATAAAAGAGGCTCTGTCATATGGAAGACTTCAGCACCGCCTTCGTTGAGATGGAACAACACGTGTCATCTTATTTCGATTGGAAATGGCAATGGAAATTGTAAACAGTGAAAGACTGTGGTTGGTAAACAGAAATAGCAATGGGGTTTACAAAGAAATAGGGTAAGGTACTACAATAATACTAAGGCCCACCCATTCATTGACTATCGGCCCTCCAATTTTGAAACCGCTAACGCTTTAACCTGGGGTTGCGAAAACTTCGGCGCAAACCTAATTTTCAGATTGAGATAGATGCCCTATGCATCCACCTCTTTTCAATCTTTCTTTTCCTATAAATAGACGTATCACTACACTTCCCAGCAGCAAATTACTTGTGCTAATTCCATGCTTCATTTTAGTCTGTAAATCTTGTCTTTCTGTTGCATGCATTACAGATATTAAATGCAAGGTACCTTACTCAGTGTACTCATGGACCTTGCTGCCGACGTTTTCATTCCGGAGGACTACGTAAATAGCCGCCGTTCAAGGAAAACAGCAAACACTTCTACAAATGCTTTGGATACTCACAAGATCAGCTTATTTGCACACAAGAATGAAAATCCACATCGTACAAGCAGGTGGTTCGAGGAAACAAATTTTATTTGTTTCACTCTCTAGTCGGCTGCAAGATAGGATGACTCATTTCCCTTCTACTCGTGTAGCTTACGTGCATATAGGATTTGTTAACTCCTAATTATTAGTGAAATGAAAGTTGCAGGTAGAATAAGCATTCTGTTGAACAGATACATGCAATAGATTCGTCGCCTTAATTTACATTAAGGGAAATTCTTCTGGATTTGGATTTCTAAGTATTTGATCAGTGTTCGACAGTCTAGATACGTACAAACATTTGCTATTTAGATATTGAGTAGAATTGATTAATACCATTGGCATGTATTAAGGGAAAATTTGTGTGGCTTTAGATCTTTAAAGATCAAAATTGTGTATCCTTTACAAATATTTTTCAGTTGTATATTAAGTTGGAAATAATTAATGCAATAGACATGTATTAAGGAGAAGCATGTATGGTTTTAAATTTTAAATGTCAAAACTGTGTAGCTGTTACAAATATTTTCACGGTTCTATGTTCTGTTGAAAAGATTACCACGAACACTACCTCCAAATGTCAAAATGATATTGCTCAACAATTATATGCGTTTTAAATATTTTGCTTTACATTTTACCAGGGCCACTTATTTCAGGTTTATAAGCAGTTTACAGGTGTTAAAATAGGTTTCTTTATTTAGATAAAATGATAAGAAATATAGGTGCAAAAAAAATCATAAATGTATGAAGAGAATTGGTGGCCTCAATTTTCTTTAATATTGGGATGGATCTTAGGAGAGAGGACCCAGTAGTTGTGCATCCTAATTTCGTGCTTCTCAAAAAATCCTACATGAAAATTTCAAATCACTACCTATTTTTTACAGTAGCTTACTTGGCAAGTCCCTTGATTATAACTAAGGTTTTAGGGCCGCATCATCAAATATGATGCCACATCAGCATGCTTTTTGCCAATGTCCAAAACAGCCCAAAACAAATGTGAGACCAATAGGCATGCAAAAGGGCCTCCAATACATGTGCAACTGATGTGGCATCACATGATTGGTTGCTTTTCACAACAAATGATATATTTCATTCAATTATTGGTACTCATCATAGCAATAACAACTTTAAAGTCACAAAATGGCCTGGAAAAACACTTGGAGAACCCTAACAACCCTATTCTCCATGAGGGACTTATTTTGCTTATCATGGAGCATGCTAAATCCCTTGAAATTGACCCCCCTCTAGCTAAGACTGGCCTACAAATGGATATCCATGATGTCTCTAACTCGGAAATGGACCTGGAAGAAAGTGGGGTTCTTGTTGATGACCTTGAATATGAACTTGCGGATGAAGGGGAGATGATGGTCACCCCTAGGATGTTTGGCAACAAGAATCCTCCTAGATGGATGGCTAGCAAATACAAAACCACTAGCAAACTGATCTCCAAGGCCGAGCCTCTCACCAAAAAGAAAAAGCTGGCGGCTAAGGACCACAGCCTGAAGATTACGGACCAAGGGATTAAACTAGACATTCCTATCAATGTCCTGGAAGAAAAACAGGGGACCATAGCCAATGAAGAGAATTGTGGGAATCAGAAGACTGGTAATCTGATGAATCTGGTTTTGGAAGCTACCAGAAGCTAGGAGAGTTGCTGGAAGTGGGTTGAGCGCGAAATTAATACCCTCAAAATGGGGGTTAAAGAAATAATTGATATATTCACTGCTTCCCTTGAGCCCAACAAATCGGAGAAACTCATGATTATGACACAAAAAATCCCCCAAAACGTTGAGGTGATGAAATGCAACCACGAACAAAGGATTGATAAGGTGGAGCAATCCATGGTAGAGATTAAGAAAAATCTCAAGAACCTGGTCGATATTAGTAAAGAAGCCATGAACAACAGTATTGAGGGGCTTGAAAAGATTAATGCCATGGTTGCTGATTATAGATCCTATCACAATAAACCGATGAAAGATCTTCGAGGAGATGATATGGCTGCTGGAAACAACAAAACCACTGGACCCAGTTCTAGAACCAGGGGCAGAAGCAACAATAAGGGTACCTCCAGATTCATCATGGAGGAGCTGGAGGAAATCAACAAGATTTCCATCCAAAAGAACAAGGATCTAGTGATCTCTCTTAACTGAGAGGTTTTTTTTTTGTTTTGTCTTGTTTGTCTACGCTTCCTTTGTTTTCATGACTACTTGGGTTTGCTCCCCTGTTTTGATGTTGTTTCATGTCGGTTTGGCTGATGGCCAACTGTTGTAAAACTTTTGGTTTCGGGTCCATGTAAAACCCATTGATCTTTATCAAAAACAACTTTAAACAATAAAACCTAATGCTATATCTAGTTAAGACCTTTTGTTAAACGGTTTCGGGTCCTTTCAAAACCTGGTTTTACAATAATCAAAATCTTAATCTCAATAATTGTTACCATTTCATCATTGAAATTGAATTTAAATTTAACATTCACAAGAAAGTAATAAACAACACATCTTTTTAATTAGGTTAAATGAATAACTATTCTAGTTATCATCTCATTATAATTATTCTATAATAGTATTATCAATTTTACCTTTATGCACATTAAGTTACAAAAAACATATTTTTGTTTTGTTTAAGGCAAAGCGCAAGTGCACAATTTTATATTAATTAAAAAATAAACCACTACATTGTAACTTAAATAACAAAAAATAATCCTAACAGAGAGCAGAGCTCAATTTGTTTGTAGATAAACTAGACTCTTAAGACAAAGACAACCTCAGAGAGCCATGCTAAATCTAAGGACCAAAATTTTCTGTCTACGTATGAAAAAAGGGGATTAACAAAAGGAACTATAGTGGAAACAAAGAGAAAGGATCCATTTGTTTTTGATTAAGTAAAAATAGGTTTTAAGGGGCCCGAAACCCAATTACAATTGAAAGATATTTAGGAAAGAAACAAAACAAAACAGCTCAAAAGACTAGCAAAAAAACTAGCAGCAGAGAAAGGGACAGTAAGAGGCCAACAAGAAATTGACCCCAAGCCCAGCATTACAAGAAAGTTAAAAACTCTTCATGGTTTCCTCTGCATTCTGCACCAAGAGCATCATTGCCTTGGCCGCTTCCCTCAAGTCGGTGTTTTCTTGAACAATCTGACTCTCTTTCATTTTCGTGTCCTTCTCAGCAGTAGTCTGCCTGGTTCTATGCCTAGGGGTTTGGTGGGTTAGGCTGGAAGTTGGAGCATCTTCTATAATTACCAGGTTCTTCTCTTGGTTTTTCTTTTCCAGATGATTCACCAGCGCATTCATATTCTGGGAAGAAACTTTAAGGACTTGGAGGCTGTGGTTCATAAGGCTTTTCAATGCTTTCTCATTACGGGCCATCCGGGCATTGACGTTGTCTTTGTCCTCCTCCACCTGTTCTTTCATGGTATTAATAACATCCTCCAAATATTTTAGGTCACCTTTTATCAGATCTTTCTCCAGCTAGTCCTCCATTTCTATTTCCTCCTCCGCTTCACTGTTTTCCATCTCCTCGTTCTGTTTCCCAGAGTCAGACATCTTAATCAGCTTATGATCTTATCTTCCAGCTCCCTTTGCTTACCCTACATGCTGGTGATGTTTTCAACAACCCACTTTTGAAAATTGAAGAATTCAAGGGTGCAGTTGCGAGCGGTCTCCAGGATGGTATCCGCAAAGTCCTTGCTCTGTTCAGTCTCCTCAACATTAGGGTTATCACCCTCCTTAGGATTCAGAGCCTCATTCTCACTTTCTGAGCCCTTAGGGTTGGATTGAAGGTTCTCAGAATTTCCCCCTTCCTCCCCTTCACCATACTTCTCCTCCTTGTTAGGCTCCATTTCAGTATCAGTGTCCTTATCCTTTCCCTCTTCTTCATCACAATGCACATCCTTTTCTTCATGCTCTGTTTCAACCTTCCTTTTTTTATGGGTAGGGGTGCTGGGCTCCCCATTTGAATCAGAATCTTTGTATTTCTCAGATATCTGAGCATTGATGATCAAAGGATCATCCTTGGTTGCCCTAGCCTTATCCTTAATATGTTCATAAATAAGCAGAATGAGTCCCTAGTGCGCTAAAGGATAGGAGCTGAGCTTTTTGGCATGGTCAGCAAGTCTTTCATTTAGAGAGGAGGCTAAATAGAAGGGCAAGGATATTTTAGCCCCATGGCGGAAGTGGTTCAGGATAGCGAAATGATAGTTATAAATATTTGTAAATCTGCCATCCATAGTCAAATATTCCATTAAAGCCCTAAGAACTTTTTTCTAGAAAGGCTTTACCTATTGGGGGGTGTAGTATGATATGTTGTCCTTCTTCGCCAGGTTGCCCTTCTTGTCCTTCGTCTTTGGGAAATTTTTGAAAGCCTCAGTGGCATACTTCCTATCCCTGTAGAATTTAGTCCCCTCCATCTTGAGTCCCGTGACCTCCGCAATCAAATTTTCATCGATTTGCCAAATCTCCCCAAACAGGGTAGCCCTGTTGTTGCTCCAGCTTTTAGTGAAACCGTAAGACACAGAGTTTCTACTTCCATGGAGCTTCTCCATATAATTAGTGAAGCCGTGTCTGTGGAGCCTTCTCCAAACCTTTCTTTCGCTCTTCCAAT
The DNA here is from genome assembly GCF_030272615.1 of Cryptomeria japonica. Lineage (NCBI taxonomy): Eukaryota > Viridiplantae > Streptophyta > Pinopsida > Cupressales > Cupressaceae > Cryptomeria > Cryptomeria japonica. Next base: position 239,053,688 of record NC_081406.1, read on the forward strand.
TCTCGCAACCTGAAGGCTCATTCCTGTTTAGGTTACCACCCATTCTGATTTCCAGGTAAAGATACCCTTTGCTGCAATTCTCAATTCACAGATAAAGCTCTGAAAACTTGTTATTTCTGGTTTCCTCGTGTAAAGACTCTTTCTTAGTTTTGAGATTGCTACTCATGTCCAAACAAACCCAGCTATTATTACTATTATCTTTTGCACACATATGATCTTGGTTATGATGCCGAGAAACACTCATCATCTGACAGTTAATCCGCCCCCAAAATCTATCATTGGTACTCGTTCCCTAGAAATAAATCATGAGATTAGCTTGATCCATTGAGGCGATCAAAGTATATTTGCTCCTTAATCTCCCGTTTGATGTGATTTTCTCCTATGTATTTGACATCCTTCTCCAAATTGACCCCTTCATTGGCAAGGATATTCGCAACCTTATTGCCCTCTCTAAAGGTATGAGTTATAATAATGCTAACATAGTTATTTAGAATATCTTTAGCATTTTTAATTACATTGGCAATATTCCAGGAAACAGAACTAGTACCTTTAAGGGCTTGTATGATGTTTAAAGAGTCCCCTTCGAGCCAAATTTTTTTGAATTTGAATTCCTGAGCTAGCTGGAGGCTCTTTAGCATTGCCAGAGCATCAACCACATGGTTATTTTGGGTTCCAAAAGGGGAAGCAAAAGCTGCAATGCAAATTCCTTGAGCACTTCTAATAACTCCCCCTCCACCAACCTTCCTAGGGTTCCCTTTAGCTGCCCCATCAAAATTAACCTTTATCCAGTCATAATCAGGAAACCTCCATACAATGTTATCTCTCTTCTTCTTGTTGTCCGATCTGTGGACCTTATGTATTAGGTTCCATTTAGTATGGATTTCTTTTTCCATATCATTCATATCTGTAGTAGACCATTGCTAATTATTCTTGTGAGGAATGTTGATGTTCTCCTTTATAGCCCTGTATATTTTTTCAAAGACCACCTGAGTATTACACTTAACTTCCCTAAATATCCTGTTATTCCTTTCTTTCCAAATGCCCCAACATATCATGGGGAGGGTCGAAGACCACAGGTTCTTGATGATTTGGCATTTGGTTGGAAAATTTCATTGCCAGATGATATCCTTGATGCTCTTGTTCATGACCCAGTTAATTTTCCATTTTTCCCACATTTTGCACCAAATATCCCAGGTGAAGGAGCAGTGGAAAAATAGGTGATCAACTAATTCCCCCTCCTTCTGACAAAGCTCACATCTATTAGGGAATTTGAAACCCCTTCGAATTAAATTGTCAAGAGTAAGGGTGCTATTATGAGAAGCAAGCCAAAAGAAAATGTTGACTTTAGGGATCAAGATGCTGTTCCAAACTTTGCTCCAAATGGGATTGCTGGTTTGAGAGAAAGTGTTTTTATAGACAGAAGCAACCGTAAATTCACCTTTAGGATCAATTTTCCAGAGGAAAACATCATCATGGCTTTTGTTAGGGTAAAAGGACAACAACTCCTTCTAGAGAGAGGAAAATCTAGAATGGAGGTCATCAAGTCTAACCCACTTATTCTCCTTCAATTAGTCACATACCATAAGCCCAAATCTCCTTTTACACTCTTCAATAATTTGACTATTGTTTTGATCATAAAGGGCTTCATTCTTCATCCAGGGGTCTTCCCAAAACCTTATTCTATCACCTTTTCCAAGGACTCATCCAGCCCCAACTTTTACCATTTTTATGGATTTGGTAATACTATTCTAGATGAAGGATCCAACAGGGATATCTTTAGAGTTAAGGATCCCTTGGATAGTCTGATTCTGAATGTATTTGTCAAACCAAATTTGATTCCAATCTTTCTTAGTGTCATTGGCTCTCCATAACTGCTTGGCAAGAAGAGCTTTGTTAAAGGTTTTTATAACTTTAATCCCCAACCCTCCTTTGTTCTTTGGTCTACACACTTTGTCCCATGCAATCAAAGGTATTCTCTTTTTTTCTTCCACTCCTGACCATAAAAATCTCTTCTAGATTCTTTCCATAGCTTCAACAAATTTAGCTGAAATACCAAACAGGCTGAGGGCATAAACAGGGAGATTTTGAAGAGTAGCTTTAAGGAGCTGCATTTTCCCAACCTGAGATAACATTGAGCCTTTCCATCCAGCAAGTCTCTTATTAATTTTATCAATGAGCATATTCCAAAAGGAATTTGGGGGAGCTAACCCTAAAGGAAGGCCCAGATAGGTGGAAGGGAGCATTTCCACTTTGCACCCAATAATGTTAGTAATTTTCTGTTGTCTTGTGACCAGAGTATTGAGAAAGTACATAGCCGATTTGTCCCAATTAACTTGCTGACTAGTTGCCAAAGCATAGGAGTTAAGAGCTATTTTGAAGGCATCAGCCTCCTTGACTGAAGAATATCCCATGAGGATAGTGTCATCAACAAACTATTGGTGTGTGCAAAAAACATTAGCAGAGGAAGGTTGAAGACCTTTGATAGTTTTGCAGAGAAAGGATCCATTTGTTACATACTCTTACATATGGACTATAATAAACATCAAAACATAAACCTCAAGAATATAGTCCATGAGACAAAGGCCCTAATAAAATAGAAAATAAGGATATTTAACATAGTTTTAGTGAATATGAAGACACTTATATTGATGGAAATACTATACATCAACAACAAAAAATAGACTAGAACAAAAGAAAGGATAAATCCTAGCTAGAGTGACAAGCAAATGGTCCATACGCTAGTCCTTGGGGTTATTTCCCCCCATCTCTTCATCACCTGCATTTTACATCGGGGAATTTCAATCACCAAACCTCAAATCCACAAGTATCCATTAGTGTATGTTCTAAGATTGTCCTTAGGGTGCACCTTCTCAACCTTTTGGTGATGAGATTGGTGTAGTGCTAGCTGGTGGAGGGCATAAAGGAAATCTGAGAATTGGGTAGCCTCAGATGGGGAGATAATCTAAGAGAAAATCCCTAATTCCCCCTAGAAAAACTTGCAGTTGTTTCGTTCCACACTAATCTTCACGGCATTCTATAAATTTATATATAGGGTTTTTTTGTTTAGATACTTGCTTGGAAAGAGTCCCCAAATGCAACCCTTGACAATAAATAAGTTATTTCTTGATAGCCCTTTCTAGCTCTTCAACAAATATAAACTCTTGCTTGACATATTGAGAGAAAAGATGGAGTAGGCAACCATACTTCTATAGAATATCGAAAGCACTTGAAAAAAGAATAGACACCACTTGTGAAGGATATAAATTTCAGGGGGCCTTAGGATACATTACCTCTTCACCGATGATAGTGATAATCACTCGTCGAGTCTTTGACCAATCCCATGAAAATGTGTTTCAGGTGTTCTGACGTGTAGGTCCTTGAGGTTTTAAATTCCCAACCATTAAAAGTGATAATAATTCTTTAGTTGAGTGGCTTGTACTCCATGGGCAGAGGCACTAGCGAGAAGTTATAAAAACAATAATTAGGTTACTCCTCACATATTATGTAATCAAAACCAAATCTAAAAGTTAAAAGATAAATTTTGTAAATACTACTCATGTGAATAACATAAGGTACCAACATGAATGAAACAAACAATATAATGTTTATGTTGATTTAAGTGTGGGCCTCACATCCTCCCCCTCTAGGATGAAATTCCTCATAGAATTCATCAAGAGGTGAGGGTATGGTGCCATTAAGTGTGAAGCATTCTCCTAGGTAATCATAGTCCTCCACATATAATTATCACTTTATTTTTCTCTCTTTGAATAGAAAAATGTTTTTAGCACTTTTATCTAGTATAGTGAGCTATACCCGGGTCACTTGAGTAAATGTTTCTTGTCAACACATATCCAAAAACCCTTTCGAATATGAGCGTATCATGTGTAGCCTAATGATATTTTAGAATTATTCATTGGTTATCAAGAAAATAGGCATTGAAGACTCATGTAGCACAACAATATCTCTTTTAAGTAATAGACTACAATCACAATTTTCTTTTGTTAATTGTGACAAATCTCAAGCTCAAATACTTGATTCCTTCCCACTTCTTGTGTAGGGGAAAAAGTGAGACTAAGTATGGAAACCCTAATCCCACTCTCATACGAACTCATGGAATATGAAAGAGCTTAGGGAGGTAACACACATCGGCTACTTCTAATGGGAAAGAGAGAGCCGTGGATTGCCTCTTAGGTTTTCTATTCCTTTGCTGTAAATGAGAGAGAGGAATGACGCAAAATGCAATCTAACCTAGAAAGCAAGTAAGTAAGCTAATCCTAATTTGAGAATGTAGATCAAAGAACAATTGATACACTGCTGAAAAGTATAGATCAGAAGGAAAAATCAGAGGTGCACCTGTGTCTAAAATCTGAGCAGAAATGTCTAGGACTAGGCTGCCACGCCACTGTCCCGATTCTGCAATTCTAGAGTTGCAATTGAGAGGAAGGATTATGAGATTTGTGAGTTGCTATTTTTCTAAGTCCTACTAATAGAGGGTAGGACCAGGGTGCGACACCCTTGTCCTAGGCAGGACCAGGGTTCTACGCCCCTTTCCTTGACAAAATTCTGCACTTTTTGAGGTTTCTAGGTGGTGTAAATGCTTGTTCCAGACTTGTACCTGCTTCCAGATTCTTTTTTCTATACCTACAACTGAAAAGGAAGGTTTGGGGTGGCTATATAGAGTTTTTCCGTAGTCAAACCCCTGTGTTGGTGATTTCCACCTCCATGAATAGCCGATAATGTACTAAAAATGTGTGTGCAAGAACCTTGTGTATATGAAAGATCCTAAGAATGAAAGTGAACAACCTAGAGCAACCCTAAAGAGTAAACCCTAATTGCTTATAATTGAAAAAGTAAATGCTCTAAATCCATAATGCAAAGTGATCTAAAACATGAATATGAATCAAAATCAAGCTTATGCAAAGATTTGAAAACAACATGAAACCATACCCAACCCCAAGGGAGATGTACAAGCCAATCATTAGTCAATGATCTCCTATTATTCTTCTACATCTTCAAAAGCCCCCAATTGATAAAATGATGCTTGATGAATGTTTGATGAATGAATGTTGAATGTTGTTGAAGACTCTAAAGATCTACTCTTTCACTGCAAAGAAGGCTCTAACACTCCAAAAACTTCCTCTTAGATTCTTCGAAAAAGATCCCTTCAAATGAAGAAAGAAATCTCTTAAGTATGAAACCCTATATCTTAATTTCATGTTTAGGCCGACCTAGGATTTGCATTTCCCGCCGATATTTTAGGGTTAAGCATTATCATATCATAGGATTGTGCTCCCAAATTTTTGGGAAAAAAGCCGCAGACCATGTGCATTCTCACCATGGTCCAACCATCTTTTCACCAATTTTTTAGGGCCGTTAGATATGATTGTATTAGAGCGCATCCCAAAGTTACAATTGATTTCAAAATGTTTTGATATGCGAAATCGGGCCTAAACGGTCAAAATATAGCATAATTAGGGTTTATGATTAAATGATTCATTGGAGAAACAATATGAAAAGGGGCACACTTAGGGTAAAGGGCCCAACTTTTTAATGTGTAAAGTGATGAGACATGACCTTAGATTTAATTAAATTCTTAAGGGGGAATTACAAATGCAAGATGCAGGACACACTAAGGTGGGTGGTAACCTAAGTGTGAAATTATACTACCCTAGCAAGGGTGTAAAATTTACAACACTACATTATCCCCCAGTTTAGCAGTCACATGACACTACGTGAATATGTAAGATAAAGTACATAAAAGTAAACATCATTTGAAAAGGGATATATCCATAAGTTGTCGAACGAATCCCACAATGGTATCTCCAGTACACAGTTAGGAACTACACCCTACACAACCACATGTCAGATCACAAAATCACCTAATTCTTACTAAGGAAGGTGATGAAATTTGCGGGTAGCTATATGCCCCCCTGTTTCAACTTGCTTATTTGTGAGGTGAAACAGGGTATCATATTTTTCACAGCGAATTGTGATAAAGATCGCGATGATGCAAGTTCACAACAAGGCTTGATTACTCATCCAAGCACATTATGAAACTAATGCGGAGTGAGAGGGAGAACTCACGATTCCAATGCCATTGATGGTGCAAGAATCAAAGCTTCCTAGCTCAAGATATGATAGATTGAAGAAAAAGTACAAAAACTATGGTTTTAACTTTAAAATCATAAAGTCAAAAAGTGCATAATACATAAATATGAAAGTGACACCTTCATTTGTCACTTTCTAACATTTTGTCACTATTCACTACAAAGGATCCCACACACAAGCTATTATGCCTCGACACCAACCTGAGCGACCTACATAGATGGAGATCCTACACCAATTCATACTTGTTGGGTGTCTGCTCGACCAGATGAGTTGAATTTCCGTTGACTGCATTTGACTTTGTCATGTTTTTGTATTTTTGAGAAGTGATGATGTCATTGCCTAGTCTAGGCCAAGGCCCACCCTTTGGACACCTAGGGGTCCTAAGGCACCATGGTCCCAAGGGGGCTCCATGGTCCCCTCTGGGCACCATGGTCCCAGTAGGGTACCCTGGTCCATACAAGGCACCCTGGTCCCTATTCGGGGCAACCAACAACGACACTAGATCAGGCGACAAATGCTACAAATGATAGAATAATTGCTTTGATTAGATGATGATAGATGATTGATAGATTATTGATGATAGATTGCTTTGTGTTTTGCAGAAACTAGCGTACATCCATGAGCATATTGGATGTCTCACCTTTTGGAGCCTTTGGGAGTAGATCCTGAGACTGACAACAGGGGAGAGGGATTTGCTACATGCAGTGGGTTTATGGGATGCGATGACCATGCCGACCATCTGATTCCATTCTGCTATGCTGATGGTGTCGATGGAGAGGTGGGATGCAGATACCATGACATTCTCACTACTAGTGGGGGAGATGATGATCACTCTAGAGGATGTATACTGCATTCTGTGACTACCCATTAGAGGAGAGACTGTTAGATATCAATCCGACCGAACAGAGGAGGATTACAAGAGAGAGAAAGTATATATTGTGGGGAGAGTGATACACAGTGGGATGAGGGGTCACATTATGGTCAATTGGATCCTACATCGTACAGGCGAGGTTCCATTGGTGAGGTGACTCATGATTGCGACCCTTGCATTATTTGTGTGCCCCAATGGGCGCAACACACACATGCATGAAGGAGTCATCTATGCCATACAAGCCATGGAGACATAGGAGAGTATACTCTCGTGGTTGGAGCATGCTTGTGCATCTCTATCATGACCTGGGAGAGTATGTATTCAGACAGGGATGCATCCTTATGACATGCACACTACTAAATGTGTGGATGTTTGAGCATATCACATGCACTAGACCTAGTGGAGCCCCTATAGAGCTAATCCCAGAGCAGCCTAGGGTATATGCCTATCCTCTTACCCATGAGTGGTGATTTGACAATCTCCTATGTTGGAGACTAAGCATGGATAGATTGATAGCGGGTGAGATTATATGGAGACCCCAACTTAGGATGTCCCTGTGGGCAGGGCTACGCAGACATATGTTCAACATGTAGAGGAACCATTTACTAGAGGGACGATATAGCCACATAGTCATTCCTTTCTACTTTGACTGAGTTCGGTGGTAGTTTGGGTTCAAGTAGTGTGTTCCTACTGACATTCCTGTATACATATGACACTCATGGGTGATGCCACGGCTAGGAGCCATTCCTAGGCCCATGAGATCGACATCAGAGATTCAGATGGGTCAAATCAGGACATAGCGATAGATTATAGGGATGATTCAGGAGTGCATCGACAAAACATCACATGGTAGAGGACACACCCTAGAGCCATTTTCCCAGTAGACTTCCCTAGAGGGAACCCTAGACCATGGAGACAGTCAGGCGACGAAGAGGGATCTGATGCATCTGAGGAGGATTCAGATGATCAGGGTGATGACACAGAGAAGTAGGAGGCAGGCTGAGATGATCCTGATACCAGAGGGGGAGATTAGGATGGAGATGATGATGAGGATGAGGATGAAGAGGAATAGGAGGAGGAGGATGAGTCAGGTGTAGTTCATCACTCTAGAGAGGATACCAGAGCCCTAGATCCACTGAGTCTCCCATGATGGGTAGAGAGGGGTCCCACAAGGGGTAATAATCCTGATCCTCATCAGCCCACATTGACTATACAAAGACAATATGAGTAGGGAGAGCTTAGTGTGTCCCAATCTCAGGAAGTTGCTATCCATGATCCACACTGGTGACAAGGAGATCTAGTTAATGTGCCTTGTTATTGATTAACATATGCATTCTACCTATTTCAAATTTTATGATATTAAATGTTACTAATGAAAAATTTCTCTATCTTGCAGCCAATGTCTAGGAATGGTGTTCTCTGATTTAGAATGCAGTGGTAGACCTTATTGTGACTGTACACGTTCCGAGTTCCACACAGAGACCACACAGATCTCGGAGGAGTGCAGGATGACACAAGGACCTTTTCTCTCCTATTCGGACGAAGGTGGAGGTCCTATGGGACAAATTACAATAGACATAGCATGACCTAGCAGCGATGCAGATAGAGATAGCCACATATCGAGGGATCATGATGGAGAGAGACCACAAGAGGTCCTTGTGGAGTCACTGATAGTCCGTATTAGGATACACCCCCATGGGGCCACCTGCATGACCAGATCAAGAGGGGGCATCTAACCACCACCCTCCTGCTACTAGTCCTAGGGATAGGAGATGATTTTGATGTACTAATGTATATATGATGACACTCATGATTATGTTATTTGTAATGCTTAAGCAATCTACACATTTATTACATTAGAAGTAACATATTGATTAATGAACATGTATATCTGATTTAATTTCCATGTGATTGATTTCTCAATACTTCATGATTAAATTAATACATGTGTGATTTAATTAAATAACTAAGTATTTAATCAAATGCTACTATGATGATGTAAAAGAAGAATGTATTAAGCATGAGAAGTATATGACTAATGTGATTTAATTAACTCTAATTAAACACAACATGGTATAATTCTACTTAACAGATAAGAAATTGTATAACATGCTAGCAAATATGAAATGTAATTCCATTACAATTTACATAAAAATAATCCAAGACAAACAATACAATAATGAAACATGCTTGTCAAGAATGAAGTAATGTAGACCAAACAAATATAACATCCTTTTAATCTTACATACTTTAATGAAGACATGCTAACATATTACCCAATTTTTAAGAAAAGTACATAAAGAGAGAATATAAAGAAGACTAGAAGAGAGAGAGAGAGAGAGAGAGAGAGAGAGAGAGAGAGAGAGAGAGAGAGAGAGAGAGAGAGAGAGAGAGAGAGAGATTGTACTAGGCATAGTATCAACAAAGGTACATAGCATTTATGGGTTCCTTGAAAGGCATACCTTCCACATCCACTATCCTGTAAGCACCTAATCCATAGACCTCCACAACAATGTATGGTCGAAGCCAATTGGGACTTAACTTTCTTTTCTCCTTAGGTAAGGCATTCACATTGCGCTGATTCTCATAAAGGACTAAGTTCCCTATCAAGAAGGAACGTTGAATGACCTTATCATTGTAGCTTCCTTGAAAAGTTTTATGATACACTTGAACATGTTTGAGGGTATTGATACGCTATTCATCGAGCATCTCAAATTGTTGAAGTCTTTTCTCTCTATAGGAGTCATCATCCACTACCCTTAAGAGAAAATCTCAAAGAATGAATTTCCAACTCCAAAGGCATAATGGCGTCATCACCATAAACAAGATTATAAGGGGTACAACCCGTAGCCATACGTACACTCATGAGATAAGACCACATAGCATAGGTTAATTGGGTATATGCCAATCCTTACCATGCTTGTTTACGGTCTTTCAAAGAATTTGTTTGATTATCCTATTAGAAGACACAACTTGGCCATTTGATCGAGGATAATGAGGTGAAGAAAATTTATATTGAAGATGATATTTCTTGAGAAAATTCCTCACATCCTTATTTTTGAATGATGTTCCATTATCTGAAACTAAGGTGGAAGGTATCAAAAATTGAGAAATGATGTTTTTCAAAATGAATTGACAAATTACTTCAGTGGTAGTGGATCTAAGAGGAATGACTTCCACCCACTTCATAAATTAATTAGTGGCAGTTATAACAAAAGTATGCCCTTGAGATGAAGGAGGAGATATTTTATCAACAAGATCCAAAACCCATGTAGAAAAGGGCCAAGATGCTACCTGTGATCTAAGCTCTTGGGCAGGGGAGTGGATCAAATTTCCATGTTTCTAACACTGATGACATCATTTAACAAACTCAAAAGAATCCTTTTGCATTGTTTGCCAATAATATCCCATTTAGAGCAATCTTTGAACTAAAGACCTACCCCCAAAATGCCCCTCGCAAGCACCTGAATGCGCTTCTTTGAGAGCAATAGGGACCTCAGCCTTATTTAAGCATCAAAGAAGAAGGCCATTATAACCCCTCCTATAGAAAACATTAGAAAGGATGATGTATATAGAAGCCAATTTGTGAACCCTATCCCTAGTATTCTTATTTGTAGAGTCAGGAAAGGTACCATCACTCAAATATATTATGACATGCAAGTACCATTCGTCAGAATCTATAATGCAACAATATGCCACATCACTAGGGTTATCAATAATAGCTGGGGAAGTAAGGTTGTGAATAGTGAATTGAAGATCCACCATGGGGTTTACTAGAGACACAAGAGAGGCAACACATGCCATCACATCAGCATGTTGATTATCTTTTCGAGGAATGGGCTCCATGGTGTAAGAATCAAAATTTGTAACAAGGATAAAGCTAGATCTTTATATTGTGATAGCTTGACTTGTTTAGCTTGATAAACTCCTTTCACTTGTCTTATGATTAGTTGAGAATATCCATAAATATGTAGATTTTTCACACTCAACACCAAGGTTTCTTTAATTCCATGTATAAGAGCTTCATATTCAGCAATTTTGTTGGTACATAAGAAATTGAGATGATATGATAAAGGAATAGGATTCTTTTTAGGAGAAATTAAGACCACCCTTTCCCCTGATCCTGTATGACACTTAGAGCTATCTAAGTAAATTTTTGAAGTCTCATCAACCATAATGGAAATAATGTATTCATCGGGAAAAAGAATCTAGATTAGGTAGGGAGAAGGGTGAAGTATCATCAACTAAATGACCAGTCAACGCTTGACCCTTTATTGCCTTTTGTGAGACAAACTTTAGGTTAGACTCAATCAACATCATAACCCAATTAGCTAAGCATCCGAAAAGATCGGTTTTGAAGAAAATATGTTTAAGAGGATCAAATTTAATGATAACATGAATCTCAACATTCAATAGATAATGCCTCAACTTTTGAGTTGCAAAGACTAAAGCAAGGCACTGTCTTTCTATCGCAGAATATCGGACTTCGTAATCAAGTAGAGTGCGACTTATGTAATAAACCAGGCATTCTCTACTATCCTTATTGTTAGTCCCAACTAGTGCTGAGAGGGGAGGGGTGAATCAACACTTTACCAGTTTTACACAAATAAAACTTTTTAACTCAAGTCTGCACTAACTTAATATTCATCAATACAAACAAATACTGTAGAAGAATATGCATGCATGAAAAGATACACAGTGACACCAAGATTTATCTTGTGGAAACCAAAATGGGAGAAAAAAACAGTGTGAGTAGGAACTCACAAAATTTGTACTCTTCTGGAGTATGCCCGGTGAAGAGCCATCCCTATTAGCAGATTGCAAAGACATTGTTAGGTGCCACTTGGTTAAGGGATTTTTATTGAAGGCCACTTAGTGCCTTTACCCTGTTAAAGGTAGCCTAGTTAAAGGACTTTGTAACATAAATTAAGACATCACCTGATTAAGGGATTTTACAAAGGGACCTGTTAAAGTCCACCCGGTTAAGGGATTTGAGTTGCAATGGTTAGAAAGCAATAGAAAGATGATCTACTGGAGTAGCTACTAATAGCTTAATCAGGTCACAATGAAAATCATACTCTATCTTCACTAGTTGTGTTTTCTCTGCACAACACTGGTTTTCTGCTTATACCTTCATCTCTGCACTCTGTCGGTCCTCTAACCCTCGGCTCTGCACTCTACCGGTCCTTTGACCTTCGGCTCTACACTCTGTCAGTCCTTTGATCCTTGTCTCTGCACTCTGTTGGTCCTCTGACCCTCATCTTTGCACTCTGCTGGTTCGCTTCATACACTCTTTTCTCTGCTAAATCTTTTAGCACTTCCCCTCACTCTACTCTACACTTTGGATCGCCTTTCATAGGATCTTCTCTTTGCAAATTTTATGATCAAGAATTTTTGAATGAACTCAAAAATACTTTATACACTCTCTGCTACCATCTTTAGATGTTTCCTTAATCAATGCAATCATATATTTCGATGGATTTCAAATTCAAAATCTCTCGCTCTTTCTTTGCACACCCTGCAATAATTCCTCCAACTACTCTATTGAATTTGCCATCATATCCCCCAAAAATAGTGACTTCTGGTTGAGTCCAGTCTTTAAAATGTGAATCAAAAAATTTCGTAGGTAATCATGGCCTAATTGCATGATGACTAAAGTTGACTTCACCAACCTTTAGTTTGGCATAGATACAAACTCACCAACTCACCTTTTTCCACCACAACTAAATAATTGATCATCACTTCAATATTTTGGGAAAACACCTATCTTCCTTCTGCTTCACCGGTCTACCATTATACCAATGCGCTCTTCATTGCCAGTTTATTCTTTGATGTTGGTTTGCAGTGCTTCTATCAAGTCTCTTCTCCTGTTTACCAATGAGGTTCTAGTTTGCATACAACCTCAAGCCTTCTTGCCCAAGTCACCTTCGATGACTTCATTATCATCAAAACGACCAACCTAAAGATTTGACCTCAACATCGATCTTCTTGAGTGACAAACTAGTTAGCTTAGTCTATCTTCTCTTGAGCTAATTGAACCTTGATCACTTGTCTCTTATGCTGCTTCCATATTGTTTACAAGTCATCACCTTTTCTACTAGGATACAGGTCACTCCATCGGTACCATTCCACTAGTCAATGTTAGACATCAATGACAAATCTCAACATATATACTAGTTCTCTGGATTAACCAATTTTTAAAATGCCAACAATCTCCCCCTTTGGCATTGATGGCAAAACTTGAGAATCTGTCTTATCATTTTCTCCTGTATATACTTCTGCTCTGAGTAATGAATATCTCCCCCTGACACTGGCAATACTATGTTTTAGCAACTTCAGCTCGACACTATAATTATATCTCCCCCTTTGACAACAATGCCAAAGATTTATTTCAGTACACTTACAAGACTTCTCCCCATAACCGAAGTAATCCACACTTATCAATCTAGTCTTAGAAGTTTTTTTTTAAAGAAATCGTACTAGATTGATATAGAGTCCCTTTTCACTTATTTTAATGTAGGTAGGGGCATTACCCCAAGCTTACCTATGAGGTATTCAAAGTGATCCTTCTGTAGTGGCTTGGTGAAGATATCAACCACCTTCTCTTTTGTTGGTATATACTCCAACCTTACTTCCTTTTCTTGAGCCTGTTCCCTGAGGTAGTGATATTAGACATCTATATGCTTTGTCTTGGAATGCATCACTAGATTCTTGGATATGTTGATGGCACTGGTGTTGTCATAGTGAATCACTACCAGTTCAGTCACCTTTTCTTGGATAACTTCCAATAATTGCTTGATTCACATTACCTGTGTGCAGTTGATTGCAACAACCATATACTCTGCCTCAGCTATGGATTGAGAGATGCAATTCTTTTTCTTGCTTGTCCTTGACATAATTTTGTCTCCAAGAAAGAATCTACCTCCATTGATGCTCTTTCTATCATCAATGTTTCCTGCCCAGTCATCATCAATGAAGACACTTAGGTTGAAATCACCCTTGTGTGGACACCAGAGGCTATACTCATCAGTCCAACAACTTGTGCTATATCCGATTTGCTGTGTACTGTATAATGCAACTTACCGATCATGGATCGGTAAAGTGTCTCATTTACTTCATGAGCCTCATCATTTTTGAAGAGTTTGCAACCTGTAATTGTACTTAGGCAGTAAATAAGCATAAATTGCATAATCAGATATCAAAGAGAGAATCACAACTCTAATCTAATCAATATTATTCCTAAATTACAATGAAATAAAGCTAATATCAATTGAATTGAAAGAATAATCTATCTAAGACTCCCTCAATTGACATAGCAAGGCTTCCATTGCTTCTCTCTATTGTTGTTGATGTAGGTGGCTCTCAGGTGTTGCACTTGATTTCCTGCATAAGATAGACAACAATATTGAAGACTGTGATGCTTTTTGATTCTCAAAATCTAGATTGAAATGAGAAAATGATGTTGAATTTATATATTTTCAACACAAAGGGGATGAGAAATAGAACTCAAGTGTTGATTGATAGACAACCAAAATTGATTGATCAGTTAACATAGTTGATTGATTTGTTAACTCATTTGATTGAGTAGTCAACTAGATTGATTGGAGAGTGAATTGAATAGATGGATTAGTAAACTCATTTGATTGATTAGTGAATTGAATAGATTAGGGAGATGACTGAATTAATTGATTAGTAAACTCTATGAATAGATGGATTAGTAAACCCCATCAATGACTAGATTTATAATTACGCTAGGGGTCGAGGTATGTGTGACATTCACAAGATGAATTCTCCTATCATAGACACCCACTAGATCAATTGCCTCAAAACTTCATTGGTTCAAACCACAAAAAACAAACAAATAAAAGGGATCATGCCCATCACAAATCCTCTAGTCACTTTTTGGACATCCTTGAGTAGCTAAAAGCAATGATCTTTGCCAATTTGATAGAAGATAAAACCAACTAGAACAAATTGCAGCTACCATACTAATTTCTGTCTTCGTGTGATTGCTTGATGTGGTTTTGATAAATCAGAAGTTTTGGACCCCGTTTAAGACCGACCTATCTGGTTTCGAGTGTACTGATTCTGTTTAAGACAAGATCTTGATCACATTGATAGTTTGATAGTGATTCCATAGATTAGATAGTTGATCAGGTTGATTGTAGATGTTTTGACAAGATAGTTGTATCCTTTGTTTAACTTCATGCAAAGTGTTTACTAGATAACTTCTAGGATATTTGATTCTTGCGAGACATGTTTATTGCAACTTTTTGATGGTTTTGGATTTTTTCTGTATCATTTTTGATTTTTTTGTATTATTTCAAAATCATTTCTATTTTTTTTGGGATTTTGTTTGTATGTTTAGAATTGTTTTTGCTTTTTTTATTTGAATGTTTAGAAGTTTTTTTTTTTTTGGATTTTTATTTGAATGTTTAGAACTTTATTAGGACTTTTATTTGAATGTTTTGAATTTTTTCAAGACTTTTATCTGAATGTTTAGAATTTTTTCAGGACTTTTATCTGAATGTTTAGAGTTTTTTCAAGACTTTTGTTTGAATGTTTTGAATTTTTTCAGGACTTTTATCTGAATTTTTTGAATTATTTTAGGACTTTTATCTGAATATTTTGAATTTTATCAAGATCATTTTTTATTTTTAGGATTTTTTTAGTTATGCCCCCAAGTGTAGACCTATGATAATGATATGCAATATGTATGTGGGGACAATGAATTTTCAATATGAATTTTGTAGGATGTATGAACAACATGCAGTTCTTATTTGAACAAGTATGAGTGTGTATCTTTCATTCTGAAATGCACTAATTGGATTAAAAGGTGAGAAACATTTCAGAGACAGGAGTTCAATCCATTCTCAAAAAGACTTTGGCCATCCAATTTAACACACCTTGTAACCAAGATTTATGAATGGAGGCACGAAAAACTACTCCATCAATTCTTGAAACTTTGATCTTTCTTTTGCCCATGTGTGTGCAATTTAGTTTATTCTAACTCTTATAACCATCAAAGACCCTTGGAATCCTATGTTGCTATCTACATGAGTTATTCTGATTGCAAAAGCAACCTGGATAGAGCCTCCCTACCAACAAGCTTTTAGGGCTTCGTCGAGGTTATGCACTATAATCTCTCAGACATTGCTCCATTTCCAGTAGGCATCCATAGCCTTGATGGAGTTATTTGCATGTTCCCATAGTCAAGCTTCTTTTTGTCGCACTTATATGCGTGCTATTTCAATAATATATCATTCATTTTTTATTTATTTTTGCCTTGAGATTGACATAACACTTTTTTCTTTTATTTTCTTGCCTTGACTTGTCAGTAATGAAACCTACTTGGGTATGACAATTACAATGGCACTAAAGTAGAACATTGGATTTTTCACTAGCCACATGACCAACTAGGTATCAGTAATGACTTAGAGTTTTTTGATTAATGTGTGAGATATAACAATTGATAAATTTTGGTTGACAAGACTAGAGAAGGAAACCTCTACCCACCCAAGGATAAAGCATAATCTCAACATGACATTGAAGATGAATGACTTGAAGACTTCCTAAAGACTTCATGAATAGATATCTAGGAAATGAGACAACCTTCATTCCTTTTATTGCAAGCAGGTGAATGACTCAGACAATCACCATGTTTTATTGATGCAACTATATGAGAAAGGGATAATGCAATGCGATAAAGAAATATGCAAATGTAGTACTAAAAATTGAAATGAACCCACCCTTAGATGTAATATATTTTTAGGTGCATGTTGTAGATGGGATTAGGGAGTGGATCTCCCTATTAGGATAACTAGTGAACAACTGAGAGGTGGGGGGGTGGTGAATCAGTTGTTAACAGATTATATCAATTAATCCACTTTACAACCTTAAATCGGAGCACATAAACATTAAATATTGGAATAGCAGAAATAGGTACTGGTAGAAACAGATACCGGTAAACAATGCAACCATACCACATAATACCATGATTTGTATGTGGAAAACTCGATAAAGTGAAAAACCATGGTGGGAAGCCTACCCACAGCTAGATGATACTTCTGCAGAAAGTATGTGATACAATGAGGGGCCCGCACATGCAGGAAGGCACACTGCCTAGAGTGTGTTGCTCATCACAAAAGAGTCTCACTGACTACAGAGAGGTTAAAACCACCTCAAGATAATTGGACAACAATCCAATAAAATGATTTGTCAGAGATAGAATCTACCATGCCTGATTACAATCTTGGTTAAGCTCACTACTGGAGGCCTTTGACCTCTTACATAAACCCAATTTGATCTTAAACAATCGACCTAATCCTATGCTTGAATGATATTATAATATTTACACATTACACTCCCATGACTTGTCCGTTACCATGCCATGTCCATGATCTACAATGAGATCTTACATCAATTTATACAAAGCCTAAGGCCTAAACCAATTAGGTCGGTCACCTAAAAGATATTAAAATAAGATCATTACATTCATATTACAATGATATTCCATGTCAGCTTTAGATCAAAACAACATTAACCAATTCATAAATCATCCCAGTGACGTATAGAGATTAACATGATATCGGTGTATAACCTAGATAGGCATACGACCTATTCAAGGTCCACCACACAAAAGCAATGTCTCGACCTGGTTTAAGGCATGATCAAAGATCACCTTCTGCATCCTAGAAAATACACCAACACCACTTATGCATCCTGTCAAAGATTCTTAATTAAAGCTTTGCTGGTAAAACCTTAAACCTATGTCGGTAAGGGTTTACTAGAGCGTATGATAGCATTCAATCACCAAGTCAATACCATCTGACCAAGACATTCTCTAGAAGCATGTAACACATATAAGAAAACATATTCCATTGATCCAAACATGTCGAAAGTGTGCAACAGATAGTCCCTGCTGCTAGTAACACTAGATCTTCTGCAGGTAACCAAAACTTGTCTACCGGTAACCAACCATAACAACTAGTGTTGACATCAATGACAAAATATCAATGCAACACATAATCAATCCTTCCATATTGCCAACAATCTCCCCCTTTGGCATTGATGGCAACACTAGATGTGAAAAATATCTAAGTACCAAGAAATGCCAAACAAGTCTCCCCCAATGGAAGATAACCAAAAAAATCCCCCTATGAATAATATCTTTGTATAGCTTTAAAAAAAAACTCCTTAAGTTTTCTTTTTCACATCAATATCTCTCCCCCTTTGACATCAATGCCAGAGATATGACATAGATATCAAAATTCTGTGAATCTCAAATTTGACTACTCCCCCTGAGTAGTAGCACCACTCATCAGTGCTGAAATGAATAGTATCTCTGATAATGCATGTTGGACTGATGCCAAACTACATCAATCAAGTCTCTACCAGAGGGGCAGAAACTCCTAACGTGTCTCTCAAATACTCAAATGATTTTTTAGACAACGGTTTAGTGAATATATCTGCAATCTACTCTTTATTGTTCACATAAACCAATTTGATTTCCTTGTCCTTCAAAAAGTTATACTTTATTGATATGTGCTTAGTCTTAGATTGAAATACCAGATTCTTAGACATGTCAATAGCTACAGAGTTATCACAGTAGATAACTACTATTTCACTACACTTTACCTTGATATCCTTCAACATTTGCTTCATCCATAGAACTTGTGTACATTTAGTTGTTGCTGCAACATATTCAACTTCTGCAATAGATAAAGAAATGCATGACTTTTTTTTCCTGATCCATGAAACTAGTTTCTTTCCAAGAAAAAAATCTCCACCGGAAGTTCTCTTCCTGTCATCAGTATCTTCTACCCAATCTGAATCTGTATATGCACATAAAGTGAAGTTATCATCTCTAGCATACCATAAGCCATATTCAGTTGTTCCTTGTAGATCCTGGAATATCCTCTTTACTGCGCATTCATGATTTTCTCTAGGATTACTTTGATATCTTGAAACAATACTTACTGCATTCATAATATCTGGTCTAGTTTGAGTTAGATATGACAAGCCACCAATCATAGACTTATACCTTATTGAATTTACTGGTGCAGATGTATCTTTGATAGATAATTTCTCACTTGTCACCATAGGAGTACTTACCGATTTGGAATTATCCATACCAAACTTCTTCAAAAATTCCCTTAGATACTTTGTTTGACAGATAAAGATGCCTTTGTCAGTTTGGGTAATCAACAAACCTAAGAAAAATTTCATTTCACCAATCATGGACATTTCAAATTCATTCTTCATGTTGTTAGCAAATTCCATGCACAATTTATCTTCTCATCCAAAAATGATATCATCAACAAGTACTTCAATAAT
Source organism: Cryptomeria japonica (assembly GCF_030272615.1). NCBI lineage: Eukaryota > Viridiplantae > Streptophyta > Pinopsida > Cupressales > Cupressaceae > Cryptomeria > Cryptomeria japonica. The sequence continues at coordinate 239,073,003 of NC_081406.1, forward strand.
CAGAACATCATCATTAGTAATCTTGTAATATAAATTAGTGTCAGCACTACCTTTAGTAAAACCAAGCTTCAAAATATATTTATCCAACCTTGCATACCAAGCTTTAGGAGCTTGTTTCAATCCATATAATGCTTTCTTTAACCTACAAACCATATCCTTATCATCAGTTAGTGAAAAACCATCAGGCTGCTCAATGTATACCTCTTCTTCAAGTTCACGATTTAAAAATGCACATTTAACATCCATTTGATAAACCTTATAGTTCTTATAAGCTGCATAGGCAATAGTCTAACAACTTCAATTCTAGCTATAGGTGCAAATGTCTCACCATAACAAATTCCTTCCTTTTGAGAATATCCTTTACAAACCAGTCTAGCCTTGTTTCTTATAACTTGACCATCCTCATTTAGTTTATTTCTAAAAACCCATTTAGTTCCAATAACATTTTTATTTTTAGGCCGGGGAACTAAAGTCCAAGTCTCATTCTTCTCTATCGGATCTATTTCATCTTCCATAGCCTTTAACCAATGTTTATCTTTACAAGCTTCAATAATAGATGCTGATTCAACTTGAGAAATGAAATATACCTCTTCATTTGCCAATCTTCTTGACATAACTCCCTTGTTACCATATCCAATGATTTGATATTCAAAATGATTTAATCTTACATACCTTGGAGTCTTCTGAACTTCAAGCTCACTGATCTGATAATCAGTCATAGTTAAGTTTTTAGAATTTGTCAGTGTAACCATCTCAGTGTCCTATATTGGTTGAGGTATTGTCGGTTTAGTTATGATCATTTTCACCGCCGGTTCCCTGTCATATGATATAGGTTGATTTTTGTATTGCTCATCCACTTTCACATTTGTGCTTTCCACAATTTTTTGCAATCTTTTGTTATAACATCTATATGCTTTGCTTTGATTAGAATAACCAAGAAATATTCCTTCATCACATCTAGGATCAAACTTCCCAAATGAATCATCCTTTTTGATATAGCATTTACTTCCAAAAATTCTGAAATATTTAACAGTAGGTGTATGTCCAAACCATAATTCATAAGGAGTCTTACCGGTTTCACCTTTGATGTGAACTCTGTTGAATGTGTAAACTATTGTACTTACGACTTCTCTCCAGTAGATGTGAGGCAATTTGGCTTCCATCATCATGGTTCTTGTTGCATCCAAAATGGTTCGGTTCTTTTTTTCCACTACTCCATTCTGCTAAGGAGTCCTAGGTGTAGATAACTATTTCCTAATTCCATTTATCTCACAATAACTATTAAATTCATGAGAAGTGAACTCACCACCTTGATCTGATCTTAGACATTTTATTTTCAGTCCAGTTTCAGTTTCTACTTTTTCTTTAAATAACTTGAATTTCTTAAAAGCTTTAGAATTATCCCTAAGAAAAGTCACCCACATTATTCTAGAATAATCATCAATTATTAGCATGAAGTACCTATCACCTTGAAATCTTCTAGTCCTTGCTGGACCATATAAGTCAGTATGAATCAAATCAAGAACATCATTAGATTTATCTTGTATGCTCTTAAAATCAGTTCTAACTTGCTTTCCCAATTGACATTCCTTACATACCGGATTATGAGGCTTCATAATCTTAGGTATATCTCTAACTGCCTTTGTTGAACTAATCTTGACAATGCAATCAAAATTAACATGACACAACCTTTTATGCCATAACCAACTCTCATCAATATGAGCAATCAGACATGTCTTATTACCGGTGTTCAGGTGAAAGATATTACCTCCAGTCTGAGTACCGGTAGCAATCTCCAAACCAATCTTGTTAATGATTTTGCATTTCCTATCCTTAAAATGAAGTTGGAATCCTTTGTCCACCAATTGACCAACACTCAAAAGATTATGCTTTAAACCTTCTACATAATAGACATTGTCACTATTATGCTTACCATCTAGAGAAATAGTACCTCTACCTCTGATCATACATGCTTTGTTATCTCCAAATCTTACTTGACCACCATTGTATTCATGCAGGGACAAAATTTTTCTTTTATCTCCAGTCATATGATGTGAGCATCCACTATCAATTGCCCATTTATCCTTGTATTCAACTTTTTTTGCCAAGGCCTTTTCTTCATTCTTGATAGCCGGTTCCGGTTCATCTTCCTTTAGGGCATAGAACACCCATTCCTTTCCATTACCGGATCCACTAGCCGAGTCTTCTGCTGGTTTATCCTCACAGTCATCAGTTACTCCTTCCCCATCTGCTATGTAGCATTGTTTATTTCTCTTGAATCTATATCTATTGTGATTAGGCTTATATGATTTTTTAACTATTTTTTCAAATCTTGCATTCCTTTCAGGACATCTAGATGCAAAATGACCAATCTTATTACATGCAAAACATTTAAAAGGTGCTTTTCCTTCATACTTACTTCCTGTTGGTCCTTTAGGTACTCTTCCAGCAAATAAGGCTTCAAGTTGCTGAAATTCTTCATCCTCTTTCCACATATCTTCTAGTTCTTTTACATATAGCACTTTCCAATCATTCTTTCTGGTAGATGATGATGATGATGCATGAAAAGAAGGTTCAGATTTTGCAGCTCTAGAAGGTCCAAATTCTTCAAGCTCAAAAGAAGATAACTTTCCAATCAGAATGTCTCTATTAACTGAGGTGTTTTCCATTGTTCTCAATTAATTAATTGCAGCTGCCTTCATCTTGTAAGCCAGTGGAAGGGCACTCAAGACTTTGGAAACTATTTCATATTCACCTAGAGATCCTCCACAACATTTAATTCCCATGACAATCTCATTTACTCTTTCCATAAATGTAGCAATTCTTTCATTGTCATCCATGTTCAGGTTCTCATTTCTCACCCAGTAACCATAAGTTTTGCAATTTTGATAGTAGGGTCACCTTCATTAAGAGTTTGCAATTTATCCCACATAACCTTTGCAGATGATTTATCAGTCAATCCCATGATTTTTTGATCAGTAAGCACACACAAGAGGGCTTCTCTAGCTCTAAAATAATTCTCAATATTTTTATCCAAGTTTGCAGGAGTAGGATTTCCAGATAACGGATCATAAGGTGTGTAACCTTTCTCAGTGATCTCCCAAATATCCTTGCCAAGACATCTAAGATGAGTCTCCATTCAGATTTTCCATATCCCATAATTTGTTCCATCAAGCTTAGGGATTTCTCTTCTAAAGATAGTTGCCATAGGATCTACCTCAAGCGGTTAAGCTTCTGCAAAAGATGACCAAAGCTTTGATACCGATTGTAAGTATAACCGGTGAACAACTGAGAGGGGGGGGGGGGGGGGGGCGCTAAATCAGTTGTTAACAGATTATTTCAATTAATACACTTTACAACCTTAAAATAGAGCACATAAACATTAAATACCAGAATAGCAGAAACAATTACTGATAAACAATGCTACTCAACAATGAAATAGATAATCAACACAATTCAACCATACCACATAGCACCATGATTTGTATGTGGAAAACTTGGTAAAGGGAAAAACCATGGTGGGAAGCCTACCCACATTCAGATGATACTTTTGTAGAAAGTATGTGATACAATGAGGGGCCTGCACATGTAGGAAGATACACTGCCTAGAGCACACTACTTATTGCAAAAGAGTCCCACTGACTACAGAGAGGTTTAAACCACCTCAAGATAATTGGACAATAATCCAATAGAATGAACTGCTAGAGATAGAATCTACCATGCCTGATTATAGTCCCATTTAAGATCACTACCGAAGGCCTTTGACCTCTTACATAAACCCAATTTTATCTTCAATGATCAACCTAATCCTCTGCCTGAATGATATTAGAATTTTTGCACATTACACTCCCTTGCCTTGTCCATTACCATGCCATGTCCATGATCTAGAATGAGATCTTACATCTATTGGCATATGTGCAGAGTATGATGACATGATGATGTTGTATGTTGTCATTGATTTCAATATGCTGAAGAGAACTGATATATTGAACTTTGCAACAGTTAAGAGAACCGATATATGAAGGTTTTGGATGACTACCGGTTGGTAGTCTCAACTTCAGGATTTCCGGTTGTAGTGTTCCAAGCTTGTGTGATGAGTTAGCATTATAATGAAGATCAGATCGTGTTGCCACGTCAGCTTGAGCATGTGAAGGATCTTGCATGAAGGAGATCGATCCTATCCACCTCGAGAATGTGCAAAGTCTCTGTAAACAGTGGAGAGCGCATGATGGGTTATCAACTTCCTGAAGTGGAAAAGAATGAATGATGGAGAAAGTCTTGAGATATGTTGAAGACCGTTGTATTCAATGAAATGTGATTAATGGTCAGGATTGAACTGACTGTATTGGGAAACCTAAATGTTTAGGGTTTAGGGTTTATGCTACCGACCTATCTGTTTTCTATAAGGTCGATGTTGTGTTGCATGTTGAGGTTGTTGGAAAATGTTGTGTGTGTATCTAAGTGCAGAGGTACGTGATTATTGCCAGACCAGATAAGAGGATTGATGCCTGCATAGTGTGAGTGTAGAAGGAAGGAACTAAAGTGGATCTACATTGGTATTGAGTGCTATTACCAAATCATTGTAATGCCTGTTGATCTTTAACTACTTCAACAGATGGAAAATCCCTTAACCGGGTAGCTTTAACCAACTTGCTATAAATCCTTTAACAGGGTGACTCAAAGCCATTAAGTTCATAAAATCCTCTAACAAGGTAACTTCTAACAGTGTTTAACCCTTAACTAGGTATTCTAGCCATTCCTTAACCGTGTGATCCCTAACAAGATTGATTCCTAACAGAACCTGTTGTAACAGTCTTTAATCGGACTAGGCTCCTAACAGAATGGACTTCTAAAGAGTTCAAAAATAGCTTGTGGGTATTCATACCCACCATGATTTTTCCTAGTTGGGTTTCCACGTGAAAAATCTGTGTGTCATGTGTGATGCTCTTTCATGTGATGCTTTGTTACTTTCTGTCAAGCGGTGAATCATGTTATGCTAGTAAATTATTGTATCTCTGATGATAGATTATCTATTTATGCATAAGGATAAAGTGGAAATGAGGGAGTGGGTTGTATGGAAAGATAAGTGTTGCTAGTTTATGTCTTTCCTAGTAGCATTGTCTTTAACCAGTAGTAATCTGTTTATGACCGGTGTTAGTGATTGGCAATCAAGTTCACTGTTTGCAGTCAAACTGGTTAGGGAAAAGTTTTTGTTCCTATACTGATTCACCCCCCCTCTCAGTACTGGTTTGGTACTCACCATTCATCATTGAGTTATCAATTGGTATCAGATCCTCTTCTAGGTCCTCTATGTTGTAAGCTTAACCGCTTGAGGCAAAGATCCTACACTAATGATGAAGAGGGAAGGTCCAAAGTTTAACATAGATAACTTTAAAATATGGAAGGACATAATGAAGATATACATCAGAAGCATGGGTGCTCAACACTAGAGCTATTTTGAGAATGCTTATGTTATCTCTACCAGTATTCTCACCGATGATCAAAAGAGAGAGATTCAGGAGAATGGGCAAGTCATGGAAGCCCTAATCAGTAGTTTATCTGACATTGAGTTTATTGATGTTTAGGATAAAGAAAATCCTAAAGAAGTATGGGATACTCTTGAGAATATCTATGGCGGTGATGAGCATGTAAAACAAGATAAGGAAGAAAGCCTTAGAGGGAAGTTTGAAGACATGTAGATGGTTGAAGGTGAGACCATTCAACAATATGGAATAAGAATCAAAATTGTTGTTGGAGATATCAAGAGTGCAAGTGGTAAAATGGAAGATTCCACTATTCTTAGCAAAGTTTTGAGATCCTCATTACCAGTCTATGCAATAAGGGTTGCTGCTATTCAGGAGTTGAGATCAATAGACAAGACTAAGGTATCCTTAGACTCCATCTTTGTAAAATTAATAGCCTATGAGCTAAATAGTTTTGATGGCAGTGTTCAGAAGACTGAATCAACTTTTAGAGCATCTGCTGCACCATCCAGAAAAGGAAAAGAAGCAAGCACCAATGGTGAACCAAGACAGAGCAGAGAAATGGATGATGAGGAGATTCTGATGGAATTTGAGGCCCTTCTTGCCAAGAGACTTCCTAAGGGAACCGACAAATACAGAGGTAAGCTTCCTTTGAAATGTTTTTCTTGTAACTGGATAGGACACATTGCTATAAACTATCCTAATGGTGATAGAAAGGACAAACTAGAAAGGTTCAAGAAGTTCAAAGGAGGAAACTGGAGGAACTGTTTTATAGTAGTTGATGAAGGTGTCACTGAAGAGGAATCAGAAGATGAAGAAAATGAAGATATTGTGTTTGTTGCAGTCAAGGAAGATGTGTCATGCAAAAAGGCTCTTGTCTCCCGCTTTGATAATTCAAATGAGTGGATTATTGACAGTGGTTGTTCTCACCATATGACTAGTGACCGGAGCAAGTTTATATCTCTAGAATAGTATGATGGTGGTGTGGTTCACTTTGGTAAAGATGCACCATGTATGGTCAAAGGCAGAGGGTCCATCTCTCTAAATGGAAAGAGCAGTGCTGACAATGTGTATTGGGTGGAAGATCTCAGACACAATCTATTGAGTGTTGCCCAGCTGAATGACAATAAACTCACTCTATAATTCAAAAATGGAGTGTGCAAAATCAAAGGAAAGAATGGTGAATTGATGGCCACCGGTATGCAGACCAAAGGTAACTTATTTTAGCTAAATGCAAATATAAGTACATGTCTTATGGCTAAGTTTGATGATAGCTGGATATGGCATAGGAGACTCTGTCATGTAAACTTTGATAACATTGTGAAGGCCAGTAAGATCAAGGCAGTTAGAGGATTTCCGGTGCTGAGCAAACCAGAAAATCCTTTGTGCAGAGAATGTCAACTGGGGAAAATGTCTTCCTCAACTTTCAAAGGTAAATCTTTCACAATAGACAACTTACTTGATATTGTGCATACTGATTTGTGTGGTCATATGAAAACCAGGAGTGTGTAGGGAGATAGGTATTTTATGATTCTTACAGATGATTTCTCAAGAATGATGTGGGTCACATTCTTGAAGGATAAGTCTGAAGCCTTTGGAAAGTTCAAAGCTTTCAGAGCACTTGTAGAAAAGGAAAGTCATAGAAGAATCAAATGCCTTATAACTAATCAAGGAGGGGAATTCACTTCCAGTGAACTCAACAAATATTGTGAAGAGAATGGCATCAAGAGGCAACTATTTTCCCCTTGAACTCCACAGTAGAATGACCTAGTAGAGAGAAACAACCGGTCTGTGGTTGAAGCGGCTAGAACTATGTTGATCCAAGGAAAAGTTGCTCACACCTTTTGGAGAGAAGCGGTGAGCATTACACAATGAACTGGGTACTCATCAAGAAAGGTAAGGATACGTCTCCTTATCAGTACTGGACTGGTATGAGTATTTGGTAGCAAATATTATATCAAGAGGAGTGAACATCAGAGCAAGTTCGATGTAAATGTGATGAGGGAATATTCCTAGGGTATTCCACTAAGAGCAAAGCTCTCAAATGTTTCAACAATAGGACTCAGAGAATTGTTGAAAGCATCAATGTTAGGGTTGATGAAAACTCTGAAACATTAGAGGAAATTGATAGAGAGCATGTAAGAGATGAACCAGTAGTAACCTTCTAGGAGCCGGTTGCAAATTAGCCTAGTACCAGTAATTGTGCTCCTACACCGGTGGATGCTGATGTTGATGAAGATGAGGATGAAGAAGAAAAGCAAGAGGAATTTGTTAAGAACATACCTAGGTATGTCAAACTCAATCATGATCCAAAGCAAATCATAGGAGACAAAGATGCAGGAATCCTTACAAGAAGAAAGGTCAGAGAAAACTCATGTATGATCTCTAAATTTGAGCCTAAATCATTCAAAGAGGCACATAAAGATGAAGATTAGATCAAGGCAATGGAAGAAGAACTTGATCAGATAGAAAAGAATGGTACATGGTCCTTGGTACCTAGACCAGAGCATAAAAATGTCATTGGTACCAAATGGGTTTTCAGAAATAAGTTGAATGAAGATGGGATAGTGATAAGAAATAAAGCCAGATTGGTGTGTAAGGGGTATGCTCAAGAAGAAGGAGAAGACTATGGAGAAACCTTTGCCCCAGTAGCCAGATTGGAAGGAGTTCATATGCTTCTTGCATATGCAACTTTTAAAGGATTTAAGATATACCAAATGGATGTAACATCTGCATTTCTAAATGGAATACTTGAAGAGGAGGTGTATATAGAGCAACCGGATGGGTTTGCCCTATCTGAAGACAATGACATGGTGTGTAGGCTACATAAAGCCTTGTATGGACTAAAGCACGCACCTAGAGCATGGTATGAACACTTGCACTCCAATCTTGTGAAGATTGGATTTAAAAGAACAAGCAAAGATAGCAATATCTACTTGAAATCAGAAGGAGATCATATTCTGATATGTGAAGTATTTGTTGATGACATCATCTTTGGAGGAGATGACAAGATGAGTCATGATTTTGTAAATGAGATGAAGAAGGAATTTGAGATGTCACTCATAGGGGAGATTAAGTTCTTCATGGGACTGCAGATTCAACAAATGAAAGATGGAATCTTTATTACTCAGTCCAAGTATGTCAAAGAGGTGTTGAAGACCTTTGGCATGGAAGACAGTAAACCGGTTGGTACACCAATGGTGATTGGTTGTAAGCTATCAAAAGAGGATGACTTGGCACTGGTAAATGAGAAGGATTATGGATCAATGATTGGTAAGTTGCATTATGTAGTGCATAGCAGACCAAACATTACACATGCAGTGGGTATTACCGCTCGGTTTCAACAAAGCCCAAGAGAATCCTGCTTGGTAGCAGTCAAGCGGATTCTTAGATATCTAAAGGGAACTATTGACTATGGGTTATGGTATCCATACAATAATGATTTCAACCTAAAAGTGTTCACAGATGCTGATTGGGCTGGTAATGTAGATGACTAGAAGAGCACAACCGGTGGTGCATTCTTTCTCTGTGGTAGACTAGTCTCATGGATGAGTAAAAAGCAGAGTTGTATCTCTCAATCTACATCAGAAGTGAAGTATGTTGCAGCTTTTATGAACTGCACCTAGACTATTTGGATGAAGCATGTATTGAATGGCTTCAAATTTCCTATATCTGAATTGGTAAGTATATTCTATGACAATACAAGTGCAATTAACATTTCCAAGAATCCGGTTTTACATGCTAGAACCAAGCACTTTGAACTCAAGTATCATTTCTTGAGGGAAAAGGTTCAGAATAAAGATGTTATATTGGAACATTTCTCCAGTAAGGAGTAGTTAGTAGACATATTCACCAAGCCTCTACCGAAGGCTACATTTACCTATTTGAGAGGTGAATTAGGGGTGCTACCCCTTCAAGAGGTGAACTAAAGTTATGTGCTCCACATCAGTCAGGTATTGCATTGTCAAATATTTTTAGGATTTATGTGTTGAAGGATGCCACTACTCAGGGGGAGCAACATAGTGGAACGTGATAAGCTTGTGCCTCCACTTTGGCATTGTTGTCAAAGGGGGAGAAGATGTGAAGCGGAGAAGATATCTGCAAATTTGGGGGAGAAGATGTGAAGCAAAGAGATATCTTTGTATATTGCCATCAATGCCAAAGGAGGAGATTGTTGGCATATATGTAGAGTATGATGACATGATGATATTGTATGTTGTCATTGATGTCAATATGCTGAAGAGTGAACCAGTATATTGAAGTTTGCAATAGCCAAGAGAACCGGTATGATACCGAGAACCAGTATATGTGAGAACCGGTATAACATTGTGAATCGGTATATGTGAAAAGGTAAATTGGTATTTTGGTATGAGAACCGATATATGAAGGTTTTGCATGACTATCGGTTGGTAGTCTCAACTTCAGGATTTTTGGTTGTAGTGTTCCAAGCTTGTGTGATGAGTTAGCATTGTAATGAGATCAAATCATGTTGCTACGTCAGCTTGAGCACGTGAAGGATCTTGCATGAAGGAGATGGATCCTATCCACCTTGGGAATGTGTGAAGTCTCTATAAATGGTGGAGAGTGCGTGATGGGTTATCAACTTCCTGAAGCGACAAAGAATGAATGATGGAGAACATCTTGAGATATGTTCAAGACCGTTGTATTCAGTGAAATGTGATTAATGGTCAGGATTGAACCGACTGTATTGGTAAACCTAAATGTTTAGGGTTTAGGGTTTATGCCGCCGACCTATCTATTTTATATAAGGTCGATGTTGTGTTGCATGTTGAGGTTGTTGGCAAATGTTGTGTGTGTATCTAAGTGCAAAGATACGTGATTCTTGCCAGACTAGATAAGAGGATTGATGCCTACATAGTGTGAGTGTAGAAGGAAAGAACTAATGCAGATCTGCATTGGTATTGAGTGCATACCTGTTGATCTTTAACTACTTCAATAGATGGAAAATCCCTTAACTGGGTAGCTTTAACCAACTTGCTGTAAATCCTTTAATAGGGTGACTCAAAGAAATTGAGTTCATAAAATCCTCTAACAAGGTAACCTCTAATAGGGTTTAACCCTTAACCAGGTAGTCTAGCCATTCCTTAACCGAGTGATCCCTAACAGGATTGGTTCCTAACAGAACCTGTTGTAACAGTCTTTAACCGGACTAGGCTCCTAACAAAGCAGACTTCTAAAGAGTTCAAAAACAACTTATGGGTAGTCATCCACACCGTGGATTTTCCCAGTTGAGTTTCCATGTGAAAAATCTATGTGTCATGTGTGATGCTCTTTCAAGCGGTGAATAATGTTATGCTAGTAAATTATTGTATCTTTGATGATAGATTATCTGTTTATGCATAAGGATAAAGTGGAAATGAGGGAGTAGGTTGTATGGAAAGCTAAGTGTTGCCGGTTTATGTCTTTCCCAGTAGCATTGTCTTTAACCAATAGTAATCTTTTTCTAACTGGTGTTAGTGATTGGCAGTCAAGTTCACTATTTGCAATCAAACCGGTTAGGGAAAAGTTTTTGTGCCTGTACTGATTCACCCCCCCTCTCAGTACCGGTTTGGTACTCACTGTTCATCATTGAGTTATCAACATTAATTATACAAACCCTAAGGCCTAAACCAATTAGGTCCACCACCTAAAAGATAGTACAATAAGATCATTACATACATTCATATTACAATGATATAACATGTCATCTTTAGATCAAAACAATATTAACCAATCCATAAATCATCCTGGTAACATGTAGAGAACACGTTAACATGATACTGGTCCATAACTTAGATAGGCACCAAACCTATTTAGGGTCCACCATGCCAAAGAGATGTCTCCACCTAGTTTAAGGAACGATCAAAGATCACCTTCTACATCCTAGAAACCGCACCAACACCACTTATGTATACTATCAATGATTTTCAATAAAAGCCCTGCCGGTAAAACTTGAAACCTATGCCGGTAAGGGTTTACTAGAGTGTATGATAGCATCCTATCACCAAGTCAAGACCATCTGACCAAAACATGCTCTAGAAGCATGTAACACATACAACCAAACATATTACATCGATCCAAACATGCCAGAAGTGTCCAACAGATAGTCCCTTTTGCTGGTAACACTAGATCTTCTGCCGGTAACCAAAACCTGTCTGCCGATAACTTGTCTGTCGGTAACCAATCATAACAGCTAGTGTTTACATCAATGACAAAACATCAATGCAACATATAATTAATCCTTCCATATTTCCAACACTCACTCCATTGTTTGCAAATGATAATCTCCATTTCCAATTACTTTCATGATGACAAAAGCACCTAACTAGTTAGGTTCGAACTTTCCTAGTTTTTCACTTTCAATAAGGTTCCTTTGATTTTATTTAAGAATGATATCTCCTATTTCGAAGAAATGTGGGTTGAATCATTTTTTGTAGCTTCTTCTCATTTTGTTTTGGTAGCCTTGTAAATGGTTTAGAGCACTTTGTCATTTTTCATCTAGGAATTTTGATTCTTGCAAATGTTCTACTCTATAGTTTTATTCTGAGATGATGTTTTTTAGAGAGACTCTTAGGGATGGAAATTCTACTTTGATAGGTAAAATGGCTTCTATTCCATAAAGCAAAGAGAATGGTGTTGTACCGGTTGTCGTGTGTATACTAGTTTGGTAAGCCTATAGAGCTGGATTTAGTTGGAGATACCAATCTCATCTACTGTCATTGACAAATTTCTTTAAAATTTTCAAAATATTTTTGTTTGTTGCCTCAGCTTGACCATTGCTTTGGGGATATCAGGGTGTTGCAAAATGTTGTTGGATGTTAAATTGTGCACAAAGCTCACTCAATTCTTGATTTTTAAAGGGTCGGCCATTATCAGTCACAATGCACATGGGTACCCCATACCTTCAAATGATATAATTCAAGATTAATTTAGCTATTTTTTTTCTTGTTGTGAAAGTCATTGAGATTTCTCAACCCATTTCATGAAATATTTTGTAGCTGTGAGAATAAAATTATGCTCGTTGGAGGAGGTAGGATTTATTTTCCCTGCAAGATCTAATTCCCATTATGAAAATGACCATGGTGATGTTATTGGCTGAAGATCTTGAGCAGGTGCATGAATGAGGTTCCCATGTATTTGTCATTGGTTGCATCTTTGGACATACTTGTAAGCCTCCTTTTCCATTGTAGGCCAATAATAACCTATTCGCAACAGTGTTTTTGCTAGAGAAGGTCTAGAAGAATGTGCGCCACATATTCCATCATGAACTTCTTTTAAGGCAATTTGTGCTTCTTGAATATCAAGGCATCTAAGTGAGGTGTTGTCTACACTTTTTCTGTATAAAGTATCAAAAATAATTGCATGTTTTTATGATTGTCGGATGAGTTCCTTCCTTTGATTCTGTGAAAGATCGAGAGGTATATATTGATCAGGCAGGTATGCGTATATATCTCTGTACCATGGAGACAGAGGTCCTACTATCATACAAACATATTCAGTGGATGATATTTCATAAGATGGGACAATAAGTTGTTCCACTTGAAATTCAAAGTTAGTTCCATCATTTGGCATATCCAAGAGATATTCCACTGTTGCCATTGCATCTACTACCTTGTTTTGCACTCTCGGTATCTGTTCAAATGTGACCTTGGTGAAGTGTTGCTTGTATTCTTCCACTAATTGTTTGTATGGTTATAAATTATCATCTTTTGTATTACAATCATCATTGACTTGATTAATGATGAGTTGCGAGTCTCCAAAGACCTGTAGGTCTTTGATCTTCCATTGTAGTGCAGTGCACAGTCCTACCATCAGGGCTTCGTATTCGGCAATGTTACTGGTGCAAGGGAAGCTAATCATGAATGATTTGGGAATTGAATCTCCTTGAGGAGTTATGAACATAATTCCTACTCGTACTCCATGATTTGTATGTGAACCATCAAAGAATAGTTTTTAGTGTGTTTATGTCGATAGTGTAAATATTGATTCACCTCAAAAATCTATCACCATTGGATGATTATCTTGTAAGGTGCTTATGCAAGTTGGTCTGCTATGATTTGTCCTTTTATAGCTTTTCTACTGATGTATTCGATGTTGAATTCACTAAGTATCATGACACATTTTGAAAGTCTTCTGGTTAGTGCTGCTCTATTGATTGGGTATTTGAGTGGATCGAATTGTGCAACAAGCTGTACTTTATGACTCAACATATAATGTCTTAGTTTTTGTGATGCAAAGACTACTGCAAGACATGCTCTTTCTATCTATGTGTATTTGAGCTCATACTGAATGAGTGTTCTACTGATGTAGTAGACAACTCTCTCTTTTCCTTGTTCATCTTGCTGTGCTAGGAGAGCACCTAAAGAGGAATTTGTTGTAGCTATATATAGGAGTAATGGTTTCCCATGTATGGGTTGAACCAATATCAGAGTGGACAATAGATATTATTTTATTATTTTGAATGCCTCCTGGAATTTTTATGTCCATTTAAATTTAACACCTTTCTTTAAAAGATGTTAAAATGGTTGGCACTTTTCTGCCAATTGGGTGATGAAGCACCTTATGGATAGTAATCTCCCTTGTAGACTTCTGAGTTGTTTGAGTGTAGAAAGGGATGACATGTTTAAAATAGATTTCACTTTCTCTATATTTATCTTGATTCCGCGATTGGATACAATGAAGCCCAAGAGTTTACCAAATGTTACCCCGAAGACACATTTTTTTGGATTTAGTCTTACATTGTATTGCTCAAGTCTATCAAATATCTTAGCCAATATGTTTAAGTGACTATCCCTTATTTTGGACTTTTCTAGCAAGTCATCTACATAATCTTCCGTGATTGTGTGTATCATGTCATGAAACAAGGTAGTCATTGCCCTTTGATAAGAGGCATCTACATTCTTAAGGCCAAATTGCATCACATTCTAGCAATAGGTTCCCCATGGACAAGTGAACATTGTCTTAGGTTGGTCTTCTAGTGTAATTTTTATTTGATTATAACCAAAATAACCATCCATGAGTGATAGAATTTCAATTCCAACTGTCAAGTCTACTATGATGTCTATGTTAGGGAGTAGAAAGTCATCTTTGGGGCAAGCCTTGTTAAGTTCTCTGAAGTTGGTGCAGATCCTGATACCTCCAGTATGCTTGGATACCAGGACTAGATTTGAAATCCATTCAACATAGTCTATAGGTTTGATGAAACCCACATCTAATAATTTTTGTAGCTCAATTTTGACTAACAAGGCTATGTAAGGGTGCATCTTTCTGAGCTTTTGTTTGTATGGTTTTACCCTTGGAAGTAAAGGCAAGTGATGTAGGACCAATTTTAGGTCTAATCCAGGCATATCTGCATAAGACCATGAAAAATTGATGGGTCTTTTCTTAAAGAATTTGATAAATTTCTTTTTTTTTTCACTGGATTAAGGGATTCTAATAGGTGAATGTTATGAACTTTTTCAACATCACCGATGTTGATTTCCTGAGTTTATTCTACCAATAATGTTGACCATTCTTTATCAATAGGTAGGGCATCTATTATGTGTTCATCTATATTATCACTATCATGATTAAGAGAGGAGCTTTCTTCTTCGAAATATGCAGTTCTGTCCAAATTTATTGCATAACCAACTTTGTGATCATCATAAGGGAATCCATCCCTTGCACCCAAGAATTCTGCTATGGCTTCATCATTTTGAAACCAATATAATTGTGGCTTTTGCTCTTGCCCCCAGTCAGTAAAAAATGGATGCATGGGGAGAAAGTCTTTGTCTCTTGTCATCTTAGAGGATCTTGATATCATGCATACTTGATTATGATATGTTGTTTCTTCATCATAAATTGGTGATGGTTTGTATTCATTGTCAGATGGAAATTCATAGTCATGAGAATCTATGACACTTTCTATGTATGTTTCTCTTTTTGATTCTGTATCACTTATCTTCTCTTGCTCTGGTAATTGAATTTGAGTGGATGTCCTTTATATTGTGGATACCCTTCTTAAGCCTGGTATTAGTCTTTGTAGCCTTTCTTCATCTGATTCAAATGGAGGTGCTGAAGCCTTTTCTCTTGGTAAAAGTATTAATAATAACCAAGGATTTGGTTCATCTACTGGTACTAACCCTGTATCTGTTGCTATGTTTGCTTGTGCAGATGATTCAGGTACTATACTGCTAGATGTCTCTGTGTTAGGTTCTTGTAGAAGTTGCCTCATGTATTCACCATCTGATTCTGTGATAGGAGATGTTGGTAGTCTCTTTCTTTTTGAGGTGGAGAGAAATCTATATTTGGTGATGATTGGTTTATAGGTATGAATTCTGAGGGTAACCTTGGCCTGTTCAATATATCCAATGTACATTGTTTGGATTCTGTTATTTGTGGCACATATTTATATACGAAGCCTTGATTCTTTGGGTTTTCATAGGGTAAAACAGGTTCTAATATTTCTTATCTTTGTAGTCCTAACCCTGTGGTTCCATCATACCCATGTTTTTGTAACATCTTGAAGCCATTTTCATATTTATGCAGAGGTATCCTAGGTACTATTATGTCATCTTCTTCTCTATATATCCAGTGATTGATATCTTCATTTAGAGATTCTTCTTGTAAGTCTCCCCATCTAATGAAAGAACAAGAATATGAATACTTTACTATTCCTTTTCCTTTAGCTTGTTTCACTTGTGTATTCTGAGGCTTCCCAAAAGACCTGGGAGAAAATGATGATTGTTTGCACCTGATGTACTTGAAATGGTATATTCTCCACAACCAACTTATTTAATATGCAAAGAATATTTGGTTGGTGTATTGTTCTCTTTTTCTTTAATTGATAATGCTTCCATTTGTAGGTGAATATGAGCTTCCTGATTGTTTTGTATTTGATTTTATGAGCTTTCCCTTAAATAATTATAATGTTGAAAAGGGTTTGGGTCACCATGAACAGTGATCTCTATACCATTGTATGGGAACTTTACACATTGGTAAAAAGTTGATGGTACTGCTTGCATTGTATGTATCCATGGGTGACCTAACAACATATTGTACCCCAATTCTCTGTCTAGGACTTGAAAGGTGATATTTGTTGTAGCTAGTCCCACTTGTACTGGTAAAGTCACCACACCCTTAGAAGGGTGTTCCTCTTCATCATAGGCTTTGATATTGATTCTCTTGGTAGGATCAATATAATGTTCAAAATATCCTAAAGCTTTGATCAAATGTAGAGTGCATATGTTGAGGCTAGTGCCACCATCTATAAGTACTCTTCAAACTTTTTTTCAATAAAAAAAGCTTCCAAGTGCAAGGGATCATTATGCATGGGTCTATTTGTAGGGATATCCTATTCAGTGAATGCAACCTTTGAAGATGCTAAGTTTCCAACCATAGATTGAGATGTGTTCTCATCAATATCTGTAGCAACAACTGAATCTTGTAAGGTTTTATCTAGGACTACTTTATGAGCTGGTGATATGTGCAATAACTCAAATAGTGAAATTTGGGCTGGAGTTCACTTCAACTGATCTACCATATTGTAATTTCTAGTTATTGAAGGCATGTTTGAAGGTACTTTTAATGTGACTTTTGTTCTTCTAGTGACAACGACACAATCTTTTCTTTTAGGGTTCACTGTGATTGTAGCTACCATTTCATGTCCTTCACTTAGTGTGTTAATGACATAGTCAAATGCTACATTGGTATAATTGGTCATATTGTTTTGTGCATTAGAACTAGAAGCCTTTCCTTTGTCATGTTTAACAAAAGGATCTTTGAAAATGGTATGATCTGTGTTCGGTGCTTTATTATTATCCACTATAATGTCACCTTGATCAATGAGATCTTGGATGAGGTTCTTCAATTTATAGCAACATGTTGTCTTGTGACCCTTATTACGGTGATATTCACAGAAGTCATTGTCATTCCACCAAGCGGGCTTAAATGGACCTGTTTCATATGGCCTAGCTTTTGGTAAAGTTATAGCATTGCTTTGTATCAACTTCTTCAGTGCTGATTCAATAGGTTCTCCGAAGGGTGTAAAGTTCCTTCTAGGTGCGCCTGGCCTTGGAAGCCTTGGATTATTTGACTGTAGTGCATTGGTGTTGTTTATCTAAGATGGGTTCTTATCAGTTGGTCCTTGTAGAGATACTACTGGTTGCACTCTGTTTACAACACGTGCATCAACAACTCCATCATTTGTGACATTTTTGTTTCTAGACCAAAATTTTGTTCTTTCATTGTTTGTGTTGGCGGTTGGTCCACTATCCTTGTGGTCTTTCAATATCCCTTGTTCTAACAGGCCTTTCTCACATTTGATACCTTTTTTCTATTATGTATTTAAAATTATTTAGGCATTGCATTTATAATGGTTATTTAATCGGAGGCACAAGATTTTCATTGAAGATGTCTACTTGCTCTGCTTCAGGGATGTGACTAAGACATCTATGATATAGACCTCTCCATCTTTGTAAGAATGTGGCAAAAGTCTCACCTTCTTTTTTCTTTGTTGCACATAAATCCATTAAGGTAATCAGACTATCTATGTTGAAGGTAAAGTTGGATATAAATAACTCAGCCAATTCTCCCCATGAAGTAATTTTTGGTAGAAGATGTGAAAACCATTCTAATGCTGTCTCTCTTAGGCTCTTGGAAAATAATCTCATCAAGTATGTATCATTGTGAGCTACTTCAATACATGCTGTGAATAATTCTCTTATATGATCTCAAGGATCTCCTTTCCCTCTATATTTGTCAAACTTTGGATTTTTGAAATGTGGGGGAAATGGTGGCATGTATAATTTTCTGTCAAAAGGATACAGACAAAGATCTTCCATGGTATATCTCTTTTTATCATTCCCCGCTTGCATACTAGCCATTTTCTTTTGAAGGTTCTCCATATATTTAGTCAGAATTTCTATTTGGGTTATTGGTGTTCTGACTCGATGAATGTTTCCCATAAAAGGCATAGTGTTTGAGTACCTTTGAGCTTGTTGAAATGTAGACAAAATAGGTAAATGTGTGCCATAAGTCCTAGTAGGTGGTCTAAAGTATGCAAATTGTAGAGTGGTATTTGGCTAAGGCAATCTAGTTGTCCCTTGATTCACATTTTGACCATTGTGGGTGGAACCGACCGAAACTGCTGGTTGAGTTATATTTTCCAAGGTAGTGGTGTAATTTGTTGGAGCTTGCAACACCATATTTGGTATTGTCAATGTTGTAAGATTGGTACTTGCTGGTGCCACTATTGATTGTGCTAAGGTTGTAGCCATATTGGCATTTTGAGATATACCTTGTGTTGATGTAGCAACTGTTGCTTGTGTCTGCATTGTATCTGGCATTTCAGGTATATTCTGGTTTAATGTCACACTTTGTGGTAATATTGTTGAAATATATACCCCTAGCAACAACTTGGTCCCATTTTGGACTAAGAGAGAGAGATATATCTCTATCACTATTAATGAGAGCATTGAGAATCATTAATGTTGTGGGATCTTGTTGGGCTGCTTCCAACTCTTGCTTTCTCAAATTATGTCGTATTTCATCAATGGAAGGCATATTGTTCATGTTTGTTGACATTTTTGTGGGTGTGTAACCTTGTGTTTGTTGTTGTGTGGATGGATCCATATTCCATGTTGGGTTAACCAGGGGGTCGTTGTTAGGATCCATTTGTTTTTTTTTCCTTTTGAGCATGCGTTAATGGCATGAATATTGCTTCGAAGTGATCTTGACTCTCTAAAATGTGTATGTAAGACTCAGTTAAATGCAACTAAATATGCTTCTATGCCTTCCTAAAGTGCAGACAATGTGATCTATGAATGATGACTTGCTATCTAGGATTCTGAAATTTGAACACAAGATTTTTAGTGTATTGCCGAAAAGATTCAAATTCTGCCCCTTCTTTAATTTGATTTTTGAGGTCTTTGTCTATCTGTACCGATTTTTGAACTTCTTCATCTATGATAGCTTGAATTATGCCATATTAGTCTTGATCAACTATTAATTGCAAAAAATAAAGGAAAACATGAAAGAAGAGAGTCTAGTTTTTTGATCACCTATTGATGGGGAGAGCATAATACCTATCCCTTCGAAGACACAAAAAACAAAATTCTTTTTACCCTTCCATTGCAATGATTTTCTATTCTAAGTGGAGATGTTGCTCCACACAGACATGGTGTTCATTTTAACCATCATAGCAATGATGAAAGTTGTATTGTTATTTATTAAAAGCACCAAAAAGTAATATTTCTACTCTAACTCTGCAAAGAAAATAACGTTAGTCAACATATGGTGGGCTATCCAGCCTAATTTTCCAGTTACAGAGTTCTATCTTTTTATAGATAGAAAGATATCCTGGTAAAAACTAGAACTGCAATAGAACAGAAAATGAAAAACTGAATCTATCAAATGCGACTTACCTACAAAGAAAATGCGAACTGATATCACATCAATTATGATATGATATATCATCAATTGCAAATTACTATGTAAGCAATTGCGACACGATGACTGTTCAATTGCGATATGATATGATAGCAATTGCGATTTTTTTTTTTTTGAATTTTTAAAAGAAAAACAGAAGAAAAAGACAAAAGATAGAAGGGTTATTCTGCAATTATATTTTCCCACACCACACGATCCATCATATCAATTTTGTCAAAGAATTGTTACTTGGTTAAAAAATGGTGGATGGTTGTGTGATATTGAGCAATCTCCTCTTTTTCTTCGATCTCACAAAGATCCCTTTCTGCCTTTAAAATCCTTTGATAATCCTTTTGTTGTCTCCTATGTTGTTTTTCCTTCCTTGCACCTGAAATTTTGAAAGTCACCTTTCCTGCGATTGGATTAAATACATTTTATATGCAGAAATCAATTTTTCCAGAATTTAATGAAATTTCAGGGTTAGATGCACAAGATAACATAATGCAGAAACGACACATTTTTTTTTTGAATTTGTAATCCTTTAAATCAATTGTGATCTATTTAAGCAATTGCGATATTATGTCTGAGCAATTGCGATATGATATCATATAAATTGCAACATGTTATAGGCAATTGCGAATTTTTGCGTATGGAATTGTGAGATCTAGTTTCCTGTGCATGTAGGGATTTGCAAAATTTGTCAAAATAGAAAATGAAGGTTAGAGTGTTTCACGTTGGGTTCACCAAATGTTTTTAGGCAGTAAATAAGTGTAAATTGAATAATCAGATATCAAAGAGAGAATCACAACTCTAATCTAATCAATATTACTCCTAAATTACAATGAAATAAAGCTAATATCAATTAAATTGAAAGAATAATCTATCTAAGACTCCCTCAATTGACATAGCAAGGCTTCCATTGCTCTTCTCCATTGTTGTTTATGTAGGTGGCTCTCAGGTATTGCCATTGATTTCCTACATAAGATAGACAACAATATTAAAGATTTTGATTCTTTTTGATTCTCAAAATCTAGATTGAAATGCAAAAATGATTGTAAAGCGGAAAATAATCGAACCCTAGTTGCTCTCCCCTCTTCCAACTCCAAGGAGAGAGAAGGGAGGTCACTAGGGTTGACGGTTTTCACTTAGGGGAGACTTTACATTCAAAAGAGGGGTTGAAACCCACAAGATCCAATCCCACACAATGCAAGATTGGATTCTAGATGAGTTTCAAGGGTTATGACAGCAAGGCTACCCTCTTTTGTAAAGATTGTGGATAGAAAGATCAAGCTAGGAATGCATAGAAAGTGAGAAAGATTCGCTTATAAAATGAGATAGGGATACAGGATGAAGCCACGGACCTGGAATTAGCAGTAAAATGTCAAGACGGCGCTGTCCTGCAAATTTGAGCAAAAGTTGACAGGACGATGGCGCCCGGCGTGCACACGGTCCTCCGAAAAATCCGCGAAACGAAGGGGGATCTGTTCATCTTTGCACAAGGATTCCAGATCTTCAATTTCAGCCGCGTACCTACAACCTACACACAGAAAAGCGAAGACGATTGGGGGGTTAGGGAATAGGGGTTTGCCCTTAGGTCAAACCCCGGTTTTGGAATTAACCAAGAAATGAGAAATGCTGTAAATGTAATGTAAAACAAGTACTAATACCTTGTTGTAAGGATGTTTGTATCCTTATATGTGAAGGTATAGATGTTGTTGTATGTTGTATGTTGTATATTGTATGTTGTAGTATGTGATCTCCTCTTCAATGGTTGAATCCTTGTCTTGAATGCAACACCTAGCCTTGAATGGAGACTTGGAATGATCAATTGCTTGAAGGAATGCTTGAATGCTTGAATGCTTGAATGTTTGAATGTTTGAATATCGTTTCCACCTTTTTCCCTCCTCCCAAATGAGAGAGGAAAATGTAGTTTATATACTTGTCAATTAGGGTTGATAGACTGATTTTCCTGACCTTAGGCCGACCAGGAAATGTTATTTTCCATTTTGCAAACAAAAAGACTCGAAGTCCCATAGGAGACCGGGCCCAAAATAGGGCCAGGGACTAGGGCGCTGGGCGCCCTGGTCCTGAAGGACCAAGGCGCTGGGCGCTCTGGTCCCACCTCCCGAGACAGCAGGGTGCAAGGAGGATCAGGCCAGGGTGCTGGAAAAATGCAGTTTTTGATGTCGTGGACAAGTTTCGGGGTCTCCATTCAGGTTCAGTGTTGCGTCACCATCGTGAAGACCCAAATGTAGTCGAAATTGCAAGTGTCACAATTTTAGGACGCTACATTTAGCCCCCACTTTAGCGGGAGTATAAGCGTACGCTCATACTTCCGGTAAAGTACAAGGAAACAACATTAAAAAACTTTCACTACGTCAAGGAGGCAAGACACACCAAGCCCCCAGTGGACTAAGGATCTTACGACTTCGATTGACAAAGTAAAAGGGAAGATCACGAGGGAGAACCATGACTGTCATTAGTAAGGTTCCCTCACTATGAGTCATGCAAGAGAAATACCGAAAATTTTCAAGGCAAAGCTAAGTTCGCCAAGAAATTTTCAAGTATCCTAAAGGGATAGACGGGATGTATGCCCCCCTACGTTAAAGCGATCGCACACGCCTCAACGGGGGTGATTGTTTTAACGTAGTGATACATATAAGAAATGAGAAGGAAAGGAGCACGTTATCACAAGGATTTAGCCCCCAAGTGTGAGATAAGCCCAAGGATAACAGACACAAAACACAAAGCACAAGGTGACTTTGCTTTCCTCGGGGTCAGTATGCTGTATGATAAGTCATGTATATCATATGTATGTATGCATAATTGTTCTTCATTCCCCAATCAAGGAAGGTCACCTAGAAGAAGGGAACACATGTGTCTTTTGAGTCAACATGAGAGAGACCGAAAGAGATCTCAATGCTTTGCATCATCCTCAAGTAGACCACACTAAGGACAACAAATAGAAGAATGAGAATAACACATAGAAGAAGTAACAAAAGAGAGAGAGGAGGAGAGAATCTGCTATGCTAATGAAACTAGTCTAGCACGTCATCCACCCCCCGATCTTGCTGATCAATGTTTCGAGAAGGTAGGGAACACGCTAGAGGAGGAACATCTAACACAGCAGATGGAGCTATCACAAGATCCAAACAAGGGCTATGTTCATGTTCCAAGCCATGTTGTTCTTGTCTAGGAGCTAGGATAAGTGCTTTAGAAAATTTGTTAGATAGATGGTTATCAATATCAACAAGTTCATATTCACTATCAGAAGCAAGAGAAGTAACATTTTCATCATGAATAACATTTTCATCTATATCATCATCAAGATTTATAAAAATAGGATCTTTAACTCGCACAGGATCAAGATCATCATGTATCTTATGTTTAGGAGATTTTGGAGAAAATGGAATAATGCTTGTTGAAGGTGTTTTTGGAGATTGTAAAGTTTGAGAAGCAGCTGCCTGAGCCCTAAGACGACGCTTCCGTCGACGTTCACGTGCAGAACGATTTCGTCTAGTCTTAGTAGGAAGTGGAGAAGATTGAGGAGGAGGAATGTTCTCATCCTTATCACTTGGGTGTTTAGGTTGCGGTCTCTTAGGTTGGATAATAGGAGAAGAAGAAGGTCTCTTCTCTCTATAAAAAGAAGGAGGAGGAATTGCTCCATATAAAGGAGGAATATTTGGTTTAGGAAGGAGACCAAGTCCATCATGACGAGGAGGTATAGGTCTACTTTTAGGAAGTTTATTAGGCATATACATAGTCACATCCATAGGGATGGGTTGGGAATCTTCTTGAGGAAAGACATTAGTTTTATCTTTCAAAGGAAGTACTTCCTTCTCAAGAATGATAGGAATATCAAGTTTGGGTGTTCTAGGTTCACTTAGAGATAGGATCATATCTGTTTTCCACTTTTGATAAGATTTGAAAAGATGATCACTTCACGGAGGAAGAGATTGGAATTGTTTAGGCCAAAAATAATCAATAGGAACGCTAGAAGTTCTTTCAGCTGGTTTAAAGAGACTATGATTGACAGTAACAAGTTCACCATTATGGGGAAATTTCAAACACTTGTGAATAGGAGAAGCAATAGCTTTCATGGAAGATAGCCAAGGATAGCCAAGCTTCACACGAAATTGTTCGGATGAAGGAATAATAGCAAAGTTCACATCAAGGGATTTGTTATGGACCTCAATAGGTAATGTAATAGAACCAATTGCAGGAGAAGAAAATGCATCAAATAATTTCACAACCACATCTTGTATTGTCATAGATCACTTGATTCAATTGCAAAGTAAAAAGAAATTCCTCAGTAATAACATTAACCATGCACGAAGGATCAATAAGCACTCCACGGCAAGGTGTATTCTTGACTTTTGCAACTATGTATAAAGGACCATCAGGTGCCCTGATAGTTTCACTAGAATCAAATGTGATGGAAGGTTCTTTAGGGTTTTCTTGCTGCTCTACAAAGTTAATCACATTCGGAGTCATAGACAGAAGACCATCAGATGAGAAAGAGGAATCATTAGTCTCAATCGCATTAGAGGTATGAGAAGGTAATGGATCAGTGAAAATCTGAAGATTTTGGTTAGGAGGAGCTACAGATGTATTGCCTTTATCATTCACTCCAGAAACAGAGATAGTATTATTATCAATCAAATCTTGAATTTTACCCTTTAAAGCAAAACATTTTTCAGTATCATGCCCAGGTTGACGATGAAATTGACAAAAAGATTTGTTATCAAAATAAGGTGAATTAATCTTTGCAGGATCAATTTGCCTTATAGGAGGAAGAGTAAGCACATTTTGTTCCAATAGCTTATTCATAATACTATGCAATGATTCATTCAAAGGAGTATACTTTCTTTCTTTCTTGAAAAACTTAGAAATAGGAGGCACACCTGATGCTGCATTCACATTGTTGTTGATGATGTTTTCATTGAATTTGATGGAATCTCTGTTCGGTTTAAACTTTCCAAATGGTTGTTGACTGCTATCACCCTTATCACTCGGAGCCATAGGATGTGATTGTTCCATTTGACTCACAGTCAGTTGATAATTGTGAAGAGTTGCACACAACTGTTGGAAAGAAGTAAACTCAGAAAATAGAAGTTTGTCTCGAATATCTTTTTGTAAATTAGAAATAAAGATTCTTTGAATATCATTGTCAGGCACTGGAAAAGAAATTTGAGCATACAAATGCTTATATCTACCAATGAAATCAGTCACTTTTTCTTTAACACCTTGTTTACAATGCATTAAATCAATCAAAGTAACTTTAGGACTTATATTGTTTTGAAATTGTTGAATGAAAGCATTTGCAAGTTGTTCGAAAGAAGTAATAGAATAAGAAGGCAACGAGCAATACCATTGTAAGGCTTTGTCTCTTAATGTTCTAGTAAATAGTTTTGCAAGCAACCTTTGGTCATAAGCAAAATCAGTACATATTGTTTGAAAAGTCTTAACATGTGTTAGAGGATCTCCTTTACCATTATAAAGCTCCAAATGCGGGATTTCAACATGTTTAGGAGGGATAGCTCGAACAATGTCAAGAGAAAGTGGGCTCGCAACATCAAATGTGGGCACACTAAACTTAGATTGATTCATAGAGGCAATGTGTTGCTGTAAAGAAGAGACAGTTTGTGCAAGATTGTTAATGGTCGCTTCAGTCGAAGAATTCATATTAGATGTGTTAGATTGAGATGGAGGTGTATTGTTATTGAAAGAAGGTAAAGAGTAAGGTGGCGGGACACTATGATAATTAGTCATAGGAGAGGATTGGAAAGGAGGAACACTACAAGGAGGAATGGAATGGTTAAACGAATTGCCCCCTTGCGCTAGGTTCATTTGTGGAGATGTAACAGGAACACTCATTGAAGGAATGAATGAAGAAGTCGGATTGAATGAAGGAATGAAGGAATAGGGTTAATTGAAGAGGAAGGATTGCCCCCGTGACTGGTGATCATAGGAGGAGTAGTCATTATGTTTGATGTAAAGGTAGGTATGCTAGCAATAGAAGTTGTCAAAGGAATAGAATGATTGACTTGAGTGGGAGGTTGTGTATAACCTAAAGTTTCGGCACAACTCTTTATAGGCATCACATTCGAATCCACAATGTGTGCAATACCACGCAAAATATCAATTCCATTCTTATCACTTCGAAGCATACGTTTTAGACCCTCAATTAAAGGAAGAGCTTGACTATCGGGGTATTCTTGAGACATCCATTGTCGAAAATCGTCAAATTGGTTATCCAATTTCGAAAGTTGTTCTTCAGAAACCTCATGGAGAGCTTCTTCATCATTAGGAGGATTAGAGGAATTACCCATGTCCTCGTTAAAAAGGCTTTTCAAATTAGGTTCCATCTCCTCGGTAATTAAACCTCGGAAAGACTTAATTCTAAGGCTTCGTCTAATGGGAATAGTGTAAGTAGGGCTTATTGTTGTAAAACTCATGCACTAGAGAGGGAGAG
This sequence comes from Cryptomeria japonica, assembly GCF_030272615.1. NCBI lineage: Eukaryota > Viridiplantae > Streptophyta > Pinopsida > Cupressales > Cupressaceae > Cryptomeria > Cryptomeria japonica. The sequence goes on from NC_081406.1 coordinate 239,099,367, forward strand.
AAGATTTTGAATTTTAGAGGTAGCAAATTTCAGTAAAATCAGCCAATCTCCTAGATTTAAGCTGTTAAATGCAATCAGGACAATCTCCCGAAATTTCGAAAAAAATGTCCGGGACCGTGGCAAACGGAGTGCACACGGTCCTCGCAACTTTTTTCGAAATTTTCAAGGATGAAAGTTATGATGATTTTAAAGCTAACCTGAAAAAATTGAGTGATTTTATGATCTGTAGACAGGCCAAATTAAAGTTGCAATCTCAAAATTGAACCCTACCAAGATTGTCGAAAAATGCAAAATTTGAATTTTGAAAAAGAGAGGGCAACTAAAATTTTGAATTTTATGATTTTAGAGGGAATACCAAAAGCAATGCAAGTTTTGAAATTTAAAAGTTGACTCAATTTCACGCAAAATTCAATTTTGAAAGCAGAAATCAAAGTTGTTGTAATTAAGCACTTAATTTCAAAAGTCACAAATTGCAAGAATTTGAATAAAGCACTCAAATTTTGAATGAATGCCAACACACTTTTCAGATTTAGGATAGTAACAAACACAATTTTGACATGAATTTCAGTTTCAACAATTTTTGAATGTTTAGAAGCCTTAATCCAAGCAACCACAAGACCAACTTTGATTTTAATTTTGAAAGTGTTATAATTGATAAAATCAGCCAAAATTCTGGATTTTAGCAGGAAAATACAGTAAGATCTAGCTCCCGAAATTTCAAAAAAAATGTCGGGGACGATGGCGCTCGGAGTGCACACGGTCCTCGCAACTTTTTTCCAAATTTTTAGGGATGAAAGATATTATGATTTTATTGCAGAATCCAAAGTTACAACTGATTTGGAGATGTTTTGATCAGTGAAATTGTCGGACAAAGGTTGAATCAAGAGGGTTTTAAAAATTAGGGTTTTGACACTTAACCACTTAATTTTCAGAATTAAAGCACAAATATGAATTGATAATTTGTAATAGAAGGGTAGATCTGAAACAAGCATTAACATTTAGACATTTCGCAAGTTCAATTACTAAAAAGAAAATTTAGGGTTTTCATGCAATCAACCTCTAAAATTTGTAAAAGATCAAACATGGAAATATAATCAAGGAAGCCAATTTTCAGATCTAACCATGAATAATCAGAAAGGATGTTCACGTCAGGTTCACCAAAATGTAAAGCAGAAAATAATCGAACCCTAGTTGCTCTCCCCTCTTCCAACTCCAAGGAGAGAGAAGGGAGGTCACTAGGGTTGACGGTTTTCACTTAGGGGAGACTTTACATTCAAAAGAGGGGTTGAAACCCACAAGATCCAATCCCACACAATGCAAGATTGGATTCTAGATGAGTTTCAAGGGTTAAGACAGCAAGGCTACCCTCTTTTGTAAAGATTGTGGATAGAAAGATCAAGCTAGGAATGCATAGAAAGTGAGAAAGATTCGCTTATAAACTGAGATAGGGATACAGGATGAAGCTGCGGACCTTGAATTAGCAGTAAAATGTCGAGACAGCGCTGTCCTGCAAATTTGAGTAAAAGTTGACGGGACGATGGCGCCCAACGTGCACACGGTCTCTGAAAAATCCGCGAAACGAAGGGGGATCTGTTTGTCTTTGCACAAGGATTCCAGATCTTCAATTTCAGCCGCGTACCTGCAACCTACACACAGAAAAGCGAAGACGATTGGGGGGTTAGGGATTAGGGGTTTTCCCTTAGGTCAAACCCCAGTTTTGGAATTAACCAAGAAATGAGAAATGCTGTAAATGTAATGTAAAACAAGACCTAATACCTTGTTGTAAGGATGTTTGTATCCTTATATGCGAAGGTATAGATGTCATTGTATGTTGTATATTGTATGTTGTAGTATGTGATCTCCTCTTCAATGGTTGAATCCTTGTCTTGAATGCAACACCTAGCCTTGAATGGAGACTTGGAATGATCAATTGCTTGAAGGAATGCTTGAATGCTTGAATGTTTGAATGTTTGAATATCGTTTCCACCTTTTTCCCTCCTCCCAAATGAGAGAGGAAAATGTAGTTTATATACTTGTCAATTAGGGTTGATAGACTGATTTTCCCGACCTTAGGCCGACCAGGAAATGTTATTTTCCATTTTGCAAACAAAAAGACCCGAAGTCCCATAGGAGACCGGGCCCAAAAAAGGGCCAGGGACAAGGGCGCTGGGCGCCATGGTCCTGGGGGACCAGGGTGCTGGGTGCCCTGGTCCTGAAGGACCAGGGCGCTGGGCGCTCTGGTCCTACCTCCCGAGACAGCAGGGTGCAAGGAGGATCAGGCCAGGGTGCTGGAAAAATGCAGTTTTTGATGTCGTGGACAAGTTTCGGGGTCTCCATTCAGGTTCAGTGTTGCATCGCCATCGTGAAGACCCAAATGCAGTCGAAATTGCAAGTGTCACAATTTTAGGATGCTGCAATGATGTTGAATTTATAGATTTTCAACACAAAGGGGATGAGAAATAGAACTCAAGTGTTGATTGATAGACAACTGAAATTTATTGATCAGTTAATAGAGTTGATTTATTTGTTAACTCATTTGATTGAGTAGTCAACTAGATTGATTGGAGAGTGAACTGAATAGATGGATTAGTAAACTCATTTGATTGATAAGTGAACTGAATAGACTAGGGAGATGATTAAATTGATTGACTAGTTAGAAAAATATGATTTGGAGTGGAAAGGGGTGATTGAAGAGTTAATTGAGTTAACTAATTAGACAACTGATTTGATCATTCAATTATGATTTCAACATGTGTTGTAGGAATTTGAAATTGAATTTGATTTTAATTTTTGGATTTGAATTTGGTCATTCGAATGTTGAAATGCACATGAAATTAACTGAAATTCAAATGTGGGGAAAATGTGAATTTGGTGATATGAAATTAGATGAAATGCATTGAAATTCAAATTTGGAAGAAATGAGATGAAATTAGATGAAATTAATTGGAATTATAATCTCAGGAATTGGAGGAGTAAGTTAATTAATTAAATAATTTAAATAAAATTATTTAAACTTAGGAGATAGAATTAATTAAATAATAAAGATTATTTAATTAAAGAAAAGGTTGTAATTAATTAAATAATTGATATTTAATTAATAATTGAGATATGATTAGCTGATTAAAATTATTTGAGAATAGAAATAGAATAATTAGAATTGTTGAAGGGTGATGATTAAAAGAAATAGTTAGTTTAAGCAAATAATTAAAGAATTACTTAATTAATTAGATGAATAATTAGTGTAAAATTAATGAGACATTTTTAGGTGTCTACAGTAAGCATTGGAGTTCCAACAGGTTTGCAATCTTCCATACCAAATGTCTTCAAAATTTCCCTTATGTACTTGTTCTGGCTAATGAATATACCATTCTTTAGTTGAGACACTTGAAGGCCAATAAAGAATTTTATTTCACCGATCATGGACATTTCAAACTCTTGCTTCATTTGTTTTGCAAATCTTCTGCTCATCTCACCATCTCCTCCAAAGATGATGTCATCTACAAAATTTTTTGCAATCAGATGTTTTCCTTCTACTCCAGTCTTCAAATACAAGTTGTTGTTGTCACTGGTTCTCAGGAATCCTATGCTTAACAGATATGAATGTAACCTCTCATACCAAGCTCTTGGTGCTTGTTTTAGCTCATATAGAGCCTTCTTAAGTCTGCATACCATATCTCTTCCATCTTTTGATACAAACCCTTTTGGTTGTTCTATGTACACTTCTTCCTCTAAAACACCATTCAAGGATGTTGATTTGACATCCATTTGATAAACTTTGAACTTCTTGTAAGCAACATAAACAAGCAAGATTCTGACCCCTTCTAGCCTGGCCACTGGTGCAAAAGTTTTTTCATAGTCCAAGCCCTCTTCCTCAGAATACCCTTTGTAGACTAACCTTGCTTTATTTCTTACTAATTGATCAGTTTCATCCATTTTGTTTCTAAACACCCATTTGGTGCCTATCACATTTTTGTTCTCCGGTCTGGGTACTAGAGTCCAAGTTTCATTTTTTTCAATCTGTTCCAGTTACTCCTCCATGGTTTTGATCCAATCTTCATCTTTTAGAGCCTCCTTTTCTATTTTGGGCTCAATTTTGGAGAGCAGACAAACATTCTCTCTTGATCTTCTTCTAGTTAATACTCCTACATCTTTGTCACCAATGATATTTCCAGCTAAGTGATTATTTCTGACATACCTTGCTAGTACTGATTCATTTCTTGGAGATTATTCTTCTACAGGTTGTGCAGGTTGTACTTCACATGCTTCTTCATTTGCTGCTACAATAGGATTTTCTTTAACAGGTTCAACTGGTACAATATACTTGAATCCTTGATAATCCCCTGTTTCACTTTTTCTATCCTGTTCATTTTTCTTAGAGAACTCATCTACTCTGACATTGGCACTTTCCACAATCTTACCGGTCCTTTTGTTCAAAAACCGATATGCTTTACTCTTTCCAGAGTAACCTAAGAATGTTCCTTCATCACTCTTGGGATCAAAATTTCCAGAGTACTCATCCCTCTTGATATACCACCTGTTTCCAAATACTTTGAAATAGCAGACATTGGGTGAGTATCCACACCATAATTCATAGGGAGTTTTATTTGTCCCCTTCTTCACCTATATCCAGTTCAAGGTGTACACAACAGTGCTTACTGCTTCTCTCCAGAAGATATGTAGAATATCCTTCTATATCATCAAAGTCCTTGCATAATCAATTAGAGTTATGTTCCTTCTTTTAGCCACCCTATTTTGCTGAGGTGTTCTGGGTAAAGACATCTGTCTCATAATCCCCTGATCTTCACAGTAATTCATAAACTCTTGAGAGTTGAACTCTCCTCTATTTGATCTCAGACATTTCAGATTCTTACTGGTTTCTCTCTCTACTCGAGCCTTGAAGACCTTAAATGTGTGAAAGGCTTCATATTTTTCTTTCAAGAATCCAACCCACATCATTCTTGAGAAGTCATCTACAAACAACATGAAATAGGTCAGTCCCCATAGAAACTCTTGGTTCTCATAGGACCACACAATTCTGTATGAACTAAGTCCAACACATTTTCAGATGAAAAAGATTTGCTGCTGAAACTAGACCCGATCAACTTTCCTAGTTGGCATTCTTTACACATAGTATTTTTCAGGTTTCACAATATTAGGCATACCTCTAACAGACTTCATTTTACTGACTTTTTCTATGCTATTAAAGTTAACATGACATAGTCTTTTGTGCCACAACCAACTATCCTCTACCTTTTCCATTAGACAACTACCTATGGTGGTGTCTAGATAAAACAAATTACCTCTAGACTATTTACCGGTAGCAATCACATTTCTTGATTTGTCATTTATTTTGCATATTCCTCCATTGAATTCTAACCGATAACCCTTATTGTTAAGTTGTGCAACACTTAACAGACTATATTTTATCCCTTCTACCCAATAAACATCTTCACAATTTGTTTTATCATTTAGGACTATAGATTCCTTACCTTTTACTGCACAAGGAGCATCATTGCCGAATCTCATCGTTCCTCCATTGCAATCCTCCATGTCGAGGAATTTTTTCTGTCACCAATCATGTGGTGAGTGAAACCACTATCAATTACCCAATCTCCACACTGGTGTGAACAAGAAATCAGTTCCATATCACCTTCCTCTATGCTATCTTCCTTTACCACCATAAATGCAATTCCATCTCCATCAAATCCTTTTGATTCTTCATCAGTAACTCCTTCTGCAAGATAGCACTCCTTCTTGCTTTTGTCTTTGTAGCTTCTAAAATTGTCCTTCCTATCATTTTCAAAACATTTGGATGCAATCTAACCTATTTTATTGCAAGAGAACACTTCAAGGGAAGTTTACCTTTATACTTTCCTTTTCCTCTTGGCAGCCTTCTTGCTAACAGAGATTCAATCTCATCTTGTTCCCGTTCTTCAGATAACAGGTTGTCACATTCATGAGAATGATCGGTTCTTGTAGTAGAACCATTTACAGTTTCTCTTCTTCTCCTTGTTGGTGCATGTATCATGGAAGATTTGAAGGCAACATCAATCTTTGGTACATTGTTATCATAGTTGCTCAGTTCAAAGGAAGTCAATATTCCAATCAGTGAATCAAGTGAAACACTAACTGTTCCCAAGGATTTGAGTTCCTGAATTACATAAACCCTTATGGCATATTGTTGTAGCAAGGTTCTCAGGATTTTGCTGACCACATCATCCTCTTCAATCTTTCCTCCAACACTTTTGATGGAATTTACTACATCCTTTATTCTTTTGCTATACTACTCTATATTTTCTCATTCCTGCATCCTCATCTAATCAAATTTGCCTCTTAAGATGTCCACCTTAGCCTTTTGAACATGAGGATATCCTCTATAAATAGTCTTCAGTTTATTCCACATCTGATAGGCTATTTTCGGATCTTGAACCTCTGCATACTCATTATCAGACAAAGTGCTAGCAATCAGATCCATAGTTGCGGTGTTGTCTTGCCTTTCTTTTGTCTGATCTGTAGTGAGAACCCTTGTAGGTTCATTGTATTCTATGATTACATGATTCTAGTATCGATCTCATAAGGTTCTTAGATAGAGGTTCATTCTGCCACACCATAAGGTGTAATTCTCCTCAGAGAACTTAGGACCCTCCTTTCACATCATCATGGATCTTTCCTTAAGTTGTTAAGATCTTCTAAATCTAAGGACCAAAGCTTTGATACCAATTGTTAGTCCCAACTGGTGCTGAGAGGGGAGGGGTGAATCATCACTTTACCAAGTTTACACAAGTAATTTTTTTTGACTCAAGTCTGAACTAACTTAATAATCATCAATACAAAAAATTATTGCAGAAGAATATGCATGCATGAAAAGATACAAAGTGACACCAAGTTTTATCTCGTGGAAACCCAAATGGGAGAAAACCATGGTGTGAGTAGGAACTCACAAAATTTGCACTCTTCTGGAGTATGCCTAGTGAAGAGCCATCCTTGTTAGGAGATTACAAAGACATTGTTAGGTGCCACCCAGTTAAGAGATTTTTATTTAAGGCTTGTCAGTGCCTTTACCCTACAAAAGGTAGCCTGGTTAAAGGACTTTGGAACATCAATTAAGATGCCACTTGGTTAAGGGATTTTACAAAGGGACATGTAAGAGTCCACCCGGTTAAGGGATTTGAGTTGCAATGATTATAAAGCAACATAAAGATGATCTGCTGGAGTATCTACTGATAGATTAATTAGATCACAATGAAAATCATACTCTATCTGTACTGGTTGTGTCTGCTCTACACAACACTGGTTTTTTGCTTATACCTTCATCTCTGCACTCTGTCAGTCCTCTGACCCTTAACTTTGCACTCTGTCGGTCCTCTGACCTTGAGCTCTGCACTATATCAGTCTTCTGACCCTTGGCTCTGCACTTTTCTGGTCCTCTGACCCTTGGCTCTGCACTCTGTCAGTTTGCTTCATACACTCTCTACTCTGCTAAATCTTTTAGCACTTCCTCTCACTCTACTCTGCAATTTGGTTCTCCTTTCACAAGATCTTCTCTTTGCAAATTTTATGATCAAGAATTTTTGAATGAAAAAAATACTTTATACACTCTATGTCGTCATCTTCAGATGTTTCCTCAATCAATGCAATCATAGACTTTGATGGATTTTGAATTCAAACTCTCCCGCTCTTTCTCTGTATGCCCTACAATAATTCCTCTAGCTACTCAACCAAATTTGCCAATGCATCCCCCAAAAATAGTGACTTCTGGTTGAGTCCAGTCTTTTAAATGTGAACCAAAAATTTCCACAAGTAATCATGGCCTAACTACATGATAATTAAAGTTGACTTCACCAACCTTTAGTTTGGTGTAGACACAAACTCACCAACTCACCTTTTGCCACCATAACTGAATAATCGATCATCATTACGAGATTTTAGGCAAACACCTATGTTCCTTCTACTTCAACGGTCTACCGATATACCACTGCTCTCTTCATTGTCGGTTCATCCTTTGATGCCGATTTGTAGTGCTTCTATCAAGTCTTTTCTCCTATTTGCCAATGAGGTTCCAGTTTTCATACAACCTCAAGCCTTCTTGCCTAAGTCACCTTCGATGACTTCATTATCATCAAAATGACCAACCTGAAGATTTGACCTCAACACCGATCTTATTCAGTGACATACCGGTTAGCTTAGTATGTCTTCCCTTGAGCTGATTGAACCTTGATCATTTGTCTCTTATGCTGCTTCCATGTTATTTACAAGTCATCACCTTTTCTACTGAGATACACCACTCCACCTGTTAGTGTTAGAAATCAATGACAAATCACAACAAATATACCGGTTCTCTAGATTAACCAGTTTTGACAATACCAACACTTATCACATTGTGCCAATAAGGCTATAAGAGCTTGAGGGGAAGAAGCGGTGTATAGAAGGAAAGGCCTAGTAGGATCAACATGTTGAAGAATGGGAGGATTGGCCAAATAAATTTTTATGTCTCGAAATGCTTGATGACAATCCTCATTCCATTGGAAAGTGATATTCTTCTTAAGCAATTGTGTGAAAGGAAAGGTACGATCCGCAAGTTGAGAGATGAACCTACGAATAGCTTGGATCTTTCCTTGCAAAATTTTTATTTGAGAAATATTCTTAGGAGGTGGCATATTAACAATAACATGTATCTTTTTTGTATCCACCTCAACGCCACGATGTGAAACTATGAATCCTAATAGCTTTCCACTATCTACACCAAAAATGCATGTTATACTTTTGAATTCTCTCAAATATTTGATGAAGGATCTTAAATGATCTGTATGAAGGACAGATTTGGCTAAGATATCATCAACGTAATCTTCTAAGGTCTTATGCATATAATCATGGAAAATGAGTGTCATAGCATGCTGATAGGTTGCGCCTGCGTTTTTCAATCCAAAAAGCATCATAATCCAACAAAATGTACCCCAGGGAGTTGTGAAAGCAATTTTATATTGATCTTGGGGATTGATGAAAATTTGATTATATCCTAAGAAATCATCCATAAAGGATAGTAAAGCATGCCCTGCTACCGAATCCACTATCATATCAATATTCGAGAGGGGAAAATCATCTTTTAAAGAGGCCTTGTTCAAATCACAAAAAATTAGTACACATCCTAATCTTGTTTCTAGCTTTAGCCACTGCCACAATATCTGAAATCCATGGGGAATAATTGATAGGGTGAATGAATCCAACATCCAACAATTTTTCAATCTCATCTATAACAAGTAATGCCACTTTGGGGTGAATCTTTTGAATCTTTTTCTTCATAGGTTTAGCATCAGGAACTAGGACAATGTTATGAGTGACAATCTTAGGATCTACACTAGGAATGTTAAAATATATCCAAGAAAAGATCTTAGGAAATTCATGTATCAACTCAGCATATTGCTTTTGCTCTACTTTGTCAAGGCATTTCCCTATTTTGATGATCTTATCTTCAACAAAAGGATCCATCTTGATATCAATGGTGTCATTTATTGGGAGATTTGTTTGTTGAGGGGAATCTCTCAATTGAGGAAATTCTTTAACTATCTCATCATTATTTCTTTCCTTCCCAAAGTAAGCTTTCACATTTAAACAATAAGGAAAACTACGATTATGGTGATAACAAGGAAGGTTGTCATAAGCTCCCAAGAATTCAGCTAAGGAATCATCGGTAGAAAAACATCCAAAGCAAAGACACAAGAAGGGTCAAAGCCAATATATTCTAGATATTTTAATGAGAGAGAAGCATAAATGATATTAACACTAATAGATGGTCTCTTAGAGTATTTAGTACGCTTGAAAGGATCATAACCAAGCCCAAATGTCATATCATGAAATTTTGTTTTCTAAGGGAACTTTAATCCCTTGTTCTTGAGCACCACATCCATTTCCATTATATCCACACCTAGCTAAGATGTGAAAACTAGGACCATAAAGGTTAGTCATTTCTGAAGAAGAAGGAGGATTTTCAAAAAGCGAAGAATCAAAATCCTCTAAACCAGAAACTAAGGGATATGAAATCTGAGAAGCTGCCACAAAGTTATTACTCAATGGCCTAGATAAAGTAGATTTCTTGTTAGGTTCTTCTTCTTCTTTCTTCTTTTTGACCTTATGTTCTCTAGGAGGAATTCGATATTCCCCTATGAAAGTAGGATTTAAATCAAGGGATCCCCAATCATCTTCTACAAGAATCCATTCAGGAGAGAAAGTGTTCTCAATCGTAGAGTCAAGTTGAGAATATTCTTCCTCAAGAAGTTTAGGTCCACTTGAGAAAGCATCGGGGACCGATCCTGATATAGGAGATAGGTTTGATGAATTAGTCACATTAACTAGAGTAGAAGCTTTAGAGGGATGGTGTAAGACAATTGGGGAATAATTTATTGAAGAGGATTTTGAACTTGATGTTTGTAAACAAGCCTGAAATCTTGTGTCTCCTAACAGGGTATATGTTGTATTGTTGTGAATGAATTTGATTTGCCTATGCAATGTAGAGGGAACAACTTGCATGCTATGAATCCAAGGTGTTCCTAGTAACAAGTTGTATGTCAACTCTCCAGACATAAATGGATAGGAGTAGTTAAAGAAACATGACCTACCTTAACAGGCAAGGTGATGATACCTAGTGAAGATTTAGAAACATTATCAAAGCCATGGATAGTGAGAGAGTTAGGCTTGATAAGAGATGTATCAACATTAATCTTCTGAAACAAATTAATGCTACAAACATTAAGGCTAGAACCATTGTCCACTAATGTTCATCTTATCACGCTATCATTTATGATAACCACAATCATTAAGGGATCATAATATTGTTGAATTTCACTAGAAGGCAACTCATCTTGTGTAAACACAATCTGAGCCTTAGGTGATGTAATAGAGTGAATCAAGGAAGCCATATTATTGGATGTCACTATGGGTGGGACATTCAATGTTTTCAAGGCACCTTGTAGCATTGCATGATGAGTTGAGGAAGTTTGAAGTAAATCCCAAATAGATATCTTGGCAGGAGTAGCTTTAAGTTGTTCGACACGATCATATTCCTTACCAAGGGTTTGTGAAATACGAGGCTCTTGTGGATCAGGTAGAGGAGTTGGAACAATCAGAGGAGGGTTAGGTTGCCTATTATTTCTTGTGTTATAGGTATCGGAAACTGCATTATAACTCTCCTTAGTAAGTTGTCTAGCATAGCTATAAGGACTCTTAGTGGGATTCCTTCCTTGAACCGTAATGATGGGATTTTTTGGAGTGCTAAAGGAATCATGACCATATCCACCTTGAACCATGAAAAGAGGTTGATTAGGAAGAGGTGAAGTTGGAGAAGGACAGGCACCTTGAACAACAAAAAGTGTTTCTCTATGTTCATTCACATTGATCATGTTGATTAACTTTTTAGATGCATTGTTCTTGTTTTAAAGTTTAGGCAAAGACATAAAGTAATCAATGGAATCATCTAATAAAGCATAGTCATAGTGATTGAAAGGATTATCCTTGGATTCAAAAGGAGACAAAACATCATAGAGGGAATCACGGGAATCTACTATGTTGCTAGATCTAGTGGAGGAATTGATAGGAATATACCCATGAGAGGGATCATTCAACTTATCTTTCTCATCACCATGAAATGGCATAGTAACAAGGCTGATTAACTTTTGACAAAATGGAGGTTTAAAAGGCTTAGGGTTCAACAACTCATCTAGAGATTCATCTAATTCATCCTTACTAAAATTATAATAAAAAAAATTGCATACATCATCAAAATCATGAACTTCTTGCAAATATAAATATGACATTTTGAAATAGAAATTGTACGAAACTATAACACACAAAGCAAGGAAAATGAAAGAAACATATATATATATATATATATATATATATATATATATTTATTTATTTTTCTCTTTTTCTCTCTTTTTTTTTAATGTTTTGAAAGAAAATGAAATAAACTAGATCTAGATCTAACAATGCAATGTAATGTAAATAAAGTTGGATCCATGTCGGGCTCACCAAAGATGTGTAGGGGAAAAAGTGAGACTATGTATGGAAACCCTAATCCCACTCTCATACACACTCATGGAATACCAAATTTCTCAGGGAGGTAACGCACATCGGCTACTTCTTATGAGAAATAGAGAGTCATGGATTACCTCTTAGGTTGTCTATTCCTTTGTTGTAAATGAGAGAGAGGAATGATGCAAAATGCAATCTAACGTAGAAAGCAAGTAAGCAAGCTAATCCTAATATGAGAATGCAAATCAAAGAATAACTGATACACTGCTGAAAAGTACAGATCAGAAGGAAAAATAAGAGGTGCATTTGTGTTTGAAATCAGAGTAGAAATGTCTGGGACCAGGGTGCCACGCCATTGTCCTGATTCTGCAATTTTGGAGCTACAACTAAGAGGAAGGATTTTGAGATCTATAAGCTACTATTTTGCCAAGTCTTGCTAAGAGAGGGTAGGACCAAGGTGCCACTCCCCTACCCTTGACAAATTTATTCACTTTCTAAGGTTTTTGGGTGGTGTAGATGCCTGTTCCAGACCTATACCAGCTTCTAGATTCCTATTTCTGTACCTACAATTGAAAAGGAAGGTTTGGGGTGGCTATATAGGGTTTTTCCATAGTCAAACCACCATGTTGATGATTTCCACCTCCATGAATAGCTGATAATGTACTGAAAATGTGTGTGCAAGAACCTTGTGTATATGCAAGATCCTAAGAATGAAAGTAAACAACCTAGAGCAACCCTAAAGAGTAAACCCTAATTTCTTATAATTGACAAAGTAAATGCTTTAAATCCATAATGCAAAGTAATCTAAAGCATGAATATGAATCAAAATGAAGCTTATGAAAAGATATGAAAACAACATGAAACCATACCCAACCCCAAGGGAGAGGTACAAGCCAATTGTCAGTCGATGATCTCCTATTGTGTCGGTGATCTCCTATTGTTCTTCTACATCTTCAAAAGCCCCCAATTGATAAAATGATGCTTGATGAATGTTGAATGTTGTTGAAGACTCCAAAGATCTACTCTTTCGCTGCAAAGAAAGCTCTAACACTCCAAAAACCTTCTCTTAAATTATTCAAAGAAGACCCCTTCAAAAGAAGAAAGAGAGCTCTTAAGTATGAAACCCTGGATCTTAATTTCATGTTTAGGCTGACCTAGGATTTGAATTTCCCACTGATATTTTGAGGTTAAGAATTATCATATCATAGGATTGTGCTCTCAAAATTTCAGGAAAAAATCCATGGACCATGTGCATTCCCGCCACGGTCCAACCAACTTTTCATGAAATTTTAAGGGCCGTTAGATATGATGATATTAGAGTGCATCCCAAAGTTACATATGATTTCAAGATGTTTTGATATGCAAAATTGCCCACCTAAACGGTCAAAATAAGACATAATTAGGGTTTATGATTAAATGATTCATTGGAGAAACAATATGAAAAGGGGCACACTTAGGGTAAAGGGCCCAACTTTGTAATGTGTAAAGTGACGAGACAAGACCTTAGATTTAATTAAATTAATTAATTAAATGTTTAAGAAGGAATTAGAAATGCAAGATGCAAGACACACTAAGGCGGGTGCTAACCTAAGTGTGAAATTGTACCACCCTAGCAAGGGTGTACAATTTACAAGACTACACTTCTTTAGGCTTATAAACTTATTATATTATCTTAAAAATATATTATCACAATTATAATTCCACTCAAGGTTTATCAAGGGTTTTATTTCCTATATATTAAATGTAACCTTCTAAGACTTAGGGCCATACATGACAATTCTATCGTTTTCTAGTCATAAAATTAATATTTATGCTCTTGTTGGTGCCAAACAATTTTATTCTTCCTAAGGAGTGTTACTACCCTTTCACACATCATAGATAAGTTGGGAAAAGGTCCTATTAGCTGAGGGTAAGAGAATCCCAATTTCACTCTTGGATAATGGTTTTGTAAATCACAATTCCCTAGGGAGTCCTCCAACCACCTTCTTCCTTTCTTCTGCATGCTACTTTGGTGCATTTAAAGATCTTGAAATATGATAAATTTTCACATTTACTAATAAGAGGAAAGAAGACCAAGCCTCTAGAAATGTAAATCTCATATGATTAAAGGATTATTAAGTAAATTTCATCATAAATAAAAAAGCAAAAGTAACCAAAATGCAAATTTAGCCACTAAAGAAACAAAATTTAAATATTACTTCAATATTGGAGCCAAAATGATCCTTGTAGCAAGGGACCATGTGAAAACTATTTTTCCAAGTAGCCCAAACTAAAATTTTATCATCACTAGTATAATTTTAAAAAATATATAATTTTTAAATACAAACAAGTTAAACCAAGAACCACAATTCAAATAACTAACCAAATCAAATTTAAGAGAAAATTGCTCCCCAATGCACCTTGGCTCAATAAAAATACTAAGAACAATAGATGGTCATTAATAGGATACAATATAGGATTAACTCTTGATTATAAAAGCCATTCGACATACATGACTTAGGGTGGTACCCAAACAAAGATGACAATCTTTGGACTCACACTATTTATGCATCTTTAAGTTATAAATAATCTTCAATTACAAACATAATAGATGACAAATGATCATCATGGTTTTCATATTGTAATTCTATAACTAAATTCACTAGTACATATATGTCACCTTTAACTAAGGTTTAAGAGGTTAAACTATGTTTTGAGTGTCATTAATTTTCTTTATATATATATCATTGGGAGTAAAAAGGATGTTTAAGATATATAAATACTTAACCTATATAGATCTTCCCACAGAAATCACGAGTTTTCATTATAATCCCTTCCATTACAAAAGGGAATTATACAACAGCCTTGAATCATTTCCAATTTAGATATATATCCAAATGAACATCTTATATAAAGTAGATAAGTAATATATAATTTAGCATGAGGTTCAAGGAAAGGTGGGAAGCAATTATGTCTATGTTAAAATTAATTTCAGTAATCCAAAAGTCTTGCTATAACATTTCCTAATATTTTATTTTTCTAAAAGATGGCTCCATATCTAGGAAGGATGTGCCTCACTCGTTTGTATAGGTTGATTAGAGGTTTTTTGTGAGTTGGTCTTTACTCTTGCTTGCTTTGATATTTTTTTGTTTTAGTTGCTCCATAGTCACTGCCACGACCTCTAATAATTTTGAGCCCAATTATAGGAAAGTCCTTGATTTTTTTTAATTTATTTTTATATTTTTATATTTTATATTTTATATTTTATATTTTTAAATTAATTAATTAATTTTTATTTTTATTTTTTTTCCTTCTATTAATCCTCTGACATTTTTTAAAATGCAAGTAAAAATTGTCAATATTAAGTATCAAGCTTATTTTCAATTTGACCTCTTATATTAAGTATTAACATTTACTTTCTAATAAGCAATTTATTTATATATCTTATCTATCTATTTTACATATGAAAATTTGTATTTTATTGATATTCATTTATCTCATAGACATAAAATATTCTTATCATTCCATTCACTTGTTATATGTTAAAAGTAGTCACTTACTCTAATACAACTACTCTAGGTTTGAGAAGCATTTAGGTTACCCACCAAGTCTTAATTCAACTATCACATGAGATCCTTAGGAAAATCCTTACCCAACACTAGGACACCCAACTTGAACCTTTAGCCAGTTAATAATATTATTTTAATCTAATTTAGTTTCCATAGAGGAATTCTTCATTTTAGAGAATGAAAGAGATAAGTTCTCTATTTCTATTTCCTGAGTGATGTCTCAAACACCTTTATTCTTATTAGAGGTCCTCTAGCCCACTATAGTTGAATACAAGGAAATTCATTACAATACATTAAGATAAATTTGAAACTTCTCATCCACGAGTCCTAAACAAGATATTAGAAGGTTCTTAATAGTGACATATAAAGTGCACCATCAAGCATCTATTATAAGAAGTGGGTCTTCTCACTCCTATTAATATTTCACACAATTAAAAAATTGTATAAAATAATAGAACCATTATTCAATGAAACGCTTATATTATTATTACAATCACTAACACAACTCCTAATCTAGGGTTGTATGATCACTATGCTCACTAAAGTGGATCATATTCTAATTCTCTTTCTTAAGAAACAATTCACTTAGTCAGAAAAATATCACTTATGACAACATATTACTTAAGGAACTTTCACACATTTTTGGGAATTACAAGAAGGGAGCCTCTAAAAGTTAGAAAATGATTAATACCACTTGTAAAGATTAACTCATGACCTCATTGGGTTTAAAAGAAGTATGACTAGTATTAAAGTTATTACGCAACTAGTGATACCTTTTTAGTGTATTTATTTTTGCATGGTATAATATTACCTACCCAACAAACCAAAATATGAGATTATGGTAGAGTTCACTAGGTAATATAGAAAAACATACATTCAAATACCTTAGCTAATTTATGTTCTACCAACTTGTGTCACTCTACATGCCTTTATTTTCAAGGATTCAATATTGAGGTTGGTAGGGAATCCTATCATAAATTACATATATGTTGTAACTAGGAATTAAGGTAGGTCTTCTCAAAACCACAACTATAATTCTCTTCTTTATTACCAATGTGTTTAAAGATATCACCTTAAGAATTACTCGTATCTTAAGAAGAAGGTTTGTATGATATTTGGATCTCCTCATTTTTATAGGGTACAACTAATGATAATCTAGAGATTCTACATAGAAAGTTTTTAGTAACCCACCCTTAACCATACATTACCAACATAAGATCCAACGTACATGGTCACACAAGACCAAAGTTCCCAATATTGCAACTTTAGCTCTAACACCAAATTTCATGCCCAAAAGTTTACCCACTTGGACAAAAAAAGAAATAATTTTTTTAGATCATATAGTTGAGTTACTACCATACAAGATGTAGTAATACACTAAATATACTACATATGATCTCTCATAAAATGTCTCGACCTAAACATAACACTCAAAGAAAAGGTACTAAGATAAGTGCAAACGAGAGTGAGATCACTTTCATGCACACCATAAATCCTTGCTGGATTGAATTGATAACTCTTGTCCAACTTTAACATTAATTCAATACATTATAATTATCTTGAAACTAAAAAGTCCAACACAGACTTAAAAATCATGTTTGAAACAAACACACCTTACTAAGCACTTAATGCTTGATCAAGAAATAGAAACTACTTATGAAAAATATAAACAATTTAATACTCAAAAGTAGGCAGTCTTAAATATTAATGAAATCTAATCCAAACATTTGATTTTAAACTTTTCATTTAACATATTATAAAATTTCCTTCTATTTAACTTAATTTTAAAGACAACAACTAAATCAATTTCACTAATTCATATCTTAATTTTAAACTTTGGTCTTAACCAATTTTATCATTGATGAGTATTTAATAAGATTTAGTTATTCTCATGAGGTACTTATCTAACTTCCATTTATGTTGTATAATTATATTAATAGTTTATAGTATGGAAGACATGAGGTACTTATCTAACTTCCATTTGTGTTGTATAATTATATTAATAGTTTACAGTATGGAAGACATTGATTTTACACTTACAAGATTTAGTAATTTTAAATGTTGGTATAGTAAAGTGACATGAAAATTTATTAAATAAATATGCTTATAACAAATCCAAAGTGTTTACCTTGCTCCATATTACAATAATATATTTAATCCTTATTTTATATATGTGCGATGTAAGAAAGGATAAATTTAAGAATCAATGCATCAACCCTAATACTTATTGTAATCTATTGAATTGTCATATATCAAACATATATATGACTAGTAAATTAACTCCTTTTTGACAATTTCATTTATAATGATGAGAGATTATGCCTTTATTTATTTTATTTTAACCATTTTTATTTATATTATGATGTTTTATCTATGAACATTCTCTTAGAAGATACCACATTACAAAATCACTTATATCTAGTTCATGAATACCTCTACAAGAATTTACCCAAACAACTCATTCTTAACTCCTTAATCTAAGATTATTGAGTATTAAAATGCATGTATGTATAAATTAAAAACTCTCAGATTTCAAAATCATGAAGGCTTAATACCTAAATGATTAGTTTTAATCATCTTGGAAATATAAATTGATTAATTAATTTCATATATATTTTTTAAAATGGCATGGATATCATACATTTTCAGCACATGCACATATAGCATATGCATTCCTTTCCTTCTATTAATAAATTACCTTTTTGTGCACACGTACCTTTATAAATGAAGCCACATAGATTTTATTTATTAGTTATAAATATTTTCACTTGACTTAAACATTACCATTTTAAAAAAATTAGTAATCAACTTTAAATTACTTAATGTGATGTTTTTGTCTTTCTTTAGCCTCAAATTATTGAACTTGTAGATAAATTATTTAGTCTACTAATAAGAATATTTATTTTAGTCATTCACAATATATTTAATATAGAAATAAATATTAATGTCTTAAAAAAATCATTAATACTAGGGGTGACCCTTTTGTGAAATGGTGGGGCTTCTTGCCTGTAGTGCCTCCAACTTTGGTTCAAACCTCATGGTTTCGTCTCTATCGTGTTAACAATGAAGCATGTTTGTCCATGGGGAGAACCTTGGGAAATGGTGGGGCTTCTTGCCTATAGTGCCTATAACCCAGGTTGAAATGCCGCAGGTTCATCTCTACTATGTTAACAATGGAGCATGTTTGTCCATGGGGAGAACCTTGGAGAAATGGTGGGGCTTCTTTCTTGTAGAGCCTACATCCTTGGTTCAAACCATACAATTTTTAGGGGATGACACTTTGGTGAAATGGTGGGGCTTCTCATCTATAGTGCCTACAACCTAGGTTCAAACCCCACGGGTTCATCTCTACCGTGTCAACAATGGAGCATGTTTTTCCATGGGGAGAACCTTGGAGAAATGGTGGGGCTTCTTTCCTATAGAGCCTACATCCTTGGTTCAAACCATTTTTTTTTAAGAGATGACCCTTTGGTGAAATGGTGGAGCTTATTTCTTGTAGTGCCTACAACCTAGGTTTAAACCCCACGAGTTCGTCTCTACTATGTTAACAATAGAGCATGTTTGTCCATAGGGATAACTTTGGAGAAATGGTTGGGCTTCTAGCTTTTAGAGCCTACATACTTGGTTCAAACCATATAATTTTTTTGGGGATGATCCTTTAGTGAAATGGTGGGGATTCTCGCCTATAGTGCATACAAGATAGGTTCAAACCTCGTGGGTTTGTCTCTACCATGTTAAAAATGGTGCATGTTTGTGCATGGGGAGAACCTTGGATAAATGTAGGGCTTCTTGCTTATAAATCCTACATCCTTGGTTCAAACCATACAATTTAAACCTAGGTTCATTCCCCACGGGTCCATCTCTACCTTGTTAACATTGGAGCATGTTTTTCCATGGAGATAACCTTGGAGAAATGGTGGGGCTTCTTTCCTGTAGAGCCTACATCCTTAATTCAAACCATACAATTTTTAAATCTTGAAAAGAGGTGGATGAAGATGAGGATGGTGATGGTGAGGTTGATGATCCTATTGGGTTTGGGGTCTTCTTGATCTATGGCTTGCCCTCTTTGTGCTCTGTTCGAGATGCTTCGGGTTGGGGCTCTCTTCTTGCATTTTTTCCAGTGGTGCCTCTTTCGTCTTGGATCTAAAGACTTGCATTTGTCCCTTCTTCTTCCTTTGTTGTTGAATAGGTGTTGCAGGGTTCAAAGATGGTGTTGGTGCTGAGGTCTTTCTGGTAGTTGGGAATGCTTCACCCCTGCCGTGTTCCCCTCTATCCTGTTTGGTGGTTCTTTCTTCTTCAGTAATGGTTGTTCTGAGAGTGACTTTGGGGGTTTTCCTCTTTTTGGAGGTTTTGTATAGTTGGGAGGCTAGGGTCAGGATCATTGGTGGCCCTATGTTCTTTTTTTGGTTTGTGGCACTGGAGGAAGCTTTCTCCTCACCTTTTTGTTAGGAAAGGTGGTTGCAGCTTTGGGTATTTTGGCAGATGATTGGTGGCTGATGGTGTTGTTCCCACTCCTTGCTTGGCTTTTGCTTGGTGGAGGGCTCTATTTTCTGGAATGCCATTTTGGGGGATCTCATGTATCTTTGTGCTCTTATTTTTTGGGGTAGCCTCTTGATGCCTATTTGGGTCTCTTCTTCTGGTCTTCATATGGAGGTGGACCTATTTCTCTTCGTGGAGGTGACATGTTTGGTTGGAGAAGATATGTTTCATAGATCTAGGGTTGTAGATCCTCTTGGTGTTCTATATTCCATCTTGAAGACCTCTTTTGTGGTGGTGGAGATCGTGATCTGAGTCCCAAAGTTTATGTTATTTTTTTGGAGGGTGTTGGTCGTTATTGGTTATTTTATTCCTTATCTCCTTCTTGTTTGTTATTCTCTCTATGGAGATAGTTGAGGGGATTGATCCCACTAGTGTTGTTCAAAGCACATTCTGTGTGGGTAGTTTTGATTGTTTATATCTTTAGTGGCCCTTTTTTTGGTCTTCTCCCTATTTCTTGGTTTCTTCCTCAACATCTCTAGTTTTCTCTTGTTCTTCCTATAGAGGTGGTCCCATATTCTTTAGAGGCAAATATTTATGGTGTTCGAGATGACCTATCTTCTATTGAGGTGGAGGTGGATGTTATGGTTGATGCTAGGAGATACTGTTGGGGTGCTGATGTTGTGATGACTATTGGCTGGATGGGATCTGAGACTGATCTTTCTATTATGTCCTTTCCTTTCTCTTCTATTGAGGTGGAGAGATTGGAGTCTCTTCTATTCTTAGTGTTGTTTACTCTCACGAGTGTTTTCTCTGTTGATTGGAAAAATAGGGAACAAATTGAGCAGCTTGAGAGCTCACTAGGGCATAATTGAATTATGCACAAAAGGTAAATAAACTATAGTTAAAAGTCTATAGAATTTAGGTGAAGAGAGGATTTTGGGGAAATTTAGAGTTATTTCACTAAGGTTTTATCGCATATCGTGAGAATTGGACTATGAAGAGCCTTGGAGTGCTTTGTTTGAAGGTTTGATTATAGTGAACTCTTTTCTTTACCTAGATTAACATTCACTCAAAAATATTTTTTGATTAGGCAAAAATATGTGCATAGGGAATACTCCAAGTTATCATATTAATAATTTAAGGAGGTTTGGTGAGTCTTGTGCACTTTTAAAAAATAGAATGTTATGTATGTAATTTTAGCATTTGAGATTGAATTTTGTTAGAGGATAGTAATATTTTAAGAAGTGAATGGGTTATTGAAATTTAAAATATTTTCCTCTAGAATAGGAAATTGAGAGCTCATAAGATCACTTTGAAAAAAAATCATTTTTGTTTTCATGTTTTTTTCCTTGTTAAAATTTGAATACAACGAGATAAATTTAGAGCTCTAAATTATGTTGTGGAAAGAAAATTTGGTTATTTGTCTATGGAATGGAAAACAAATCATTGAGAAAAGCAACGAAGAGAGAAGGAAACAAAATGAAGAACTCAATTGTGTTACGTTGCACCTGTAAAGCCTACAATTTTAAATGAAAATGGCAACATTAGATTGGTAGACATTTATTTTTAGGATAGTTTGTATTTGAGTGAATATTATTTACTCTTTCTTAAGTTCTACTTAGGTACGTATTAGTTGTCTATTATATTTTCTAGATTGCATTGATATTTGTGTTGGGTAGTTGAGCTTACCTAATACTACCTACCCTTGGATTTAGTTGGGTCACATGACATTTTCCTCGCCCTTATTTATCTATCATATTGTCTATATATGAAAATGCATTAGAAATTGTTATTCATCTCAATGGATTTATGATTTCCTGGTGATATTTCATTTCTCTCTCTTTCTATGAAAGTTATTGCGGTCAAAATCCCAACGTGAGAGCTTTACTCTAACAGAATGTCGACGACTTTGTTTTGCATCTCTAGGAAATAAATTAGTGGGTGTACATTGCATCAAAACTAGAGAATAAGCACAAAATTGACCTAAACAAGTGATGAGGGTGGGACATGCTAAAGTAGGGGCACAAAAACGAGGTATAAATTGGCTTAGTGACAATTTACAATGTTGTAGACTACAATCCACCTTGGCATGATGTGCCTCTAACAAATCTATTCTTAGTACTATGTCATAAGATCCCAAAGGGGTAATGAAAAGATCTACAAATGTGGTGATGTCTCCAAAACTCAGCCAATGAACTTGTACTACAAAATCCATAGCCACCTTGGTCCTCGAGGCCAAATCTACCTCCCACCTATCGTCTTTCCTAAGTGCCACTATCCTGCAATTCTCAACTATAGCTGGGGAGATACAAGAGTCTGATGGCCCAAAATTAAGCAAAAAACTAAATAAAAAATAACCAATCATATCTCTATCTTCAATGATGGTGGCCTAATGCTCATCCTGGTAGTTCTCAACTGCTGCAATTACCATGTAGGACTTGCTTACATCACCATTTGTTGACTTAGAAGCTATAAGGAAAGATCCACCTGCTCCAAAATCTAGTGGACTCTCTAGCTAAGTTCCATGCACCTCCACATACATAACATGGTCCCCTCACCTGTACTTGTACTATTGAAATCGTGCTAGTCTATGATATTCAAGGTCTACTAGAATTACCCTCACCACCTCTAAAGGATTGTTGAGCTTGAGGAAATCCCATCTACTATCATTGTGGCCTCTGATCTTTGCATGGGCCTTATGTGTTCCATGTCTTAGGTTGTCCCTCCTATGCATCATACTCTGTTCTAACCCTCTTTGCATATTGATGATATTGCTATGATGGTCTGAGTCCCCATGGAAGGTCTAAAACATCCCTTATATGGGAGAGGGGGTCTACAAGATCCTTGATCTTGATGATTCTAGCTACAGTTTTGAAATTATTCACAGGACTCTTATGACCTATCATAAAACTCCTCTACAATGCAATCCTTCTTTACTATAACCTTACGGGATTTTGTTGATACCATATGTATTGATCCTCAGATATTAGGGTTCAAATCCCTAACAAAACTATTGATGACCAAGTTTTCATCCTAAATATAGTTTGCATACTACAAGAGCTATAGGAATCGACTCTCATATTACGCCACTGTAATTCCTCTTTGTTGTAAATCATGAAATTCATCAATTCTCTTCTGGAATATGAAATATATCAATCCTTGAAGTGCTCTAGGAAGGTTCTCCATGATAATATATCCAATAAGAGATTGTATTTCTTCTCCTCCCGTCGCCACCATGTGGAAGTTGGTCCTTTCAACAAGTGCACCATGAACCTAGCCTTAAGAATACTCTCATAAGGACATAACCCAAAGCATTAATCAAGAATAAGCAACCATGACTCTACCTCCACTCCACTAGTGGATCCTAAAAACATGGGTGACTAAGCCCTAAGAAACTCTCAAATCTAATCTCATGTATCCTATGGTACCATCTACACAACCTTTGCCTCTGACTGTAGTCTCCTATGATGCAATGGTGTTAGAATATGCATTGACTCATCCTCTATCTCCTCCACTCGTACCTCTTAGGCTTAGGGAGGGCTCCTACTATGCTCATTTCCCTTGGGGTTATTTTCCTTGACCTTAGGCTAATGTGCTCGTGGCACCTTTCCTCTAGGTGGTAATCTATCTTTGATAACTCCAATCAGGCTTTGTAGAGTCTGAAATATTCACGGGCCTAATTATGGTTGCCCATCTTCTTGAGGTCCTTTAGGTTGGTGAAATTTTGGTTGTTCCTCCTATTATGCTACTCCTAATTTAGTGCTCCTATGTGGATGTGTTCTCCTTTATCCTTGTGCCATCCAAAAATCATATAAATAAAGTTCTAATTAGTCTTAACACATCGTCAATCCAAAATTCCTAGTGTGGGAACCTAGCTCCGATACCCTTGTAATACCCAAAATATCTTACTTTTGGAAAAGGTTATAACTGTTAGGATTCCCACAGATACTGAGAGGGGGGGGGTGTGAATCAGTATCTAGCCGGTGTATTAAATTTCTTAACTTAAAACATGTAGAACATATCAAAACTGTGTACCAGTAAACAAGAAGTAATGCAATAAACAAAGATAAAAGAAACCACATGAAAAACACACCATAACACAAAGATTTAATGAGGAAACCCGGTGTGGGAAAAACCTCAGTGGGATTTGTGACCCACAATATTCACTTACTAGCCAATAAGAGAATATTATTGCTACAAGAGGGGCCTGCACATGTAGGAAGGCCAAGTGCCTAGAGCTCACCGCTCAATTACAAAATGGGAAGTTTCACTGACTTACAAAATGGATTATATAAATCCAGTGTCTTGTACTGCTTCAAAATAGCATCTATAATGCCAGATCCAGTACCGGTTTCTGCTCTACTTCTTACATAAACCCTTAACCTATAATTCGCATAATAGGTCTGCCTTTTTTTGCCTAATTACATTCTTCCATAATAATCCTTACATCTCTTACAATGTTCTACAATGATCTCTCTTATATAGGAGTCATTTTATATCATGCCAAGTCAGCTTACAATGATTTTACAATAATAAACAAAATATATTATAACAAAAATCTCGTCGGCCTCTGTGTCGGTATGCTTCCTTTCATTGTCGATGTTGATGGTCTGAGTGCCGGTGTAGAGTCAGATCTTGCTAGTGCTGGTGGAATGCCTTGCCGGTGTCATAGGATTGTAAGGTTGCCATCAATGACAAAACCTTCAATCACCTACAATGTCTCATTGGAGTGTGCATATGCCAACAATAACTATAGATTTTTTGAAATCATAATCACTTTTAAGATGCAACACTTGAAACCTCAAATCAGAGAACTACCAAGTATTCTCCAGACCAGTTTTAATAGACTGCCATTGTTAGAATAACAATAACTAAGTCCACTATCTGAGCAACAAGGGACCTATAAACTTAATAGTACAATATACACAAATTTTAGACACTATATCCAAAACCATGGGCTTTACATACCAGAGGAAGGAAAAATATTCTTATATTTGGATATTAAAGACTCTTTCCCACATAAATAGTATTTCTTGCTTATTGAAACTTCCACTACACCAACCTTTTGAAAAATACCTCAACCTTACTCAATATCACTGCGAGACCACACAACAACATCAAAAGATACATTTGTAGACCATTTACAATAAATAGTGACATTAATGACAACACAAGATAGGTTGACATCAATAACATCACAAGACAAGTTACCATCAATGACAACACAACACTACAACTCATGTTTCCAACAAAATATTTTTAGAAGATATGGTGGGCTAAGCTGATAGCTATGGGTGGTGATAAACATAGAATTGAGCCTATAATTTATGATCATATAAATAAAATAGATTTTAGTCAAATATTTGACATAATGATGGCTTTTCTCTATTTATTTAAATAATTAATAGTCATACTAATACATGCTCACCATGGAATTTGTGAAGGGATGGGAGAATAGAGAGTCAAGATGAAAGCCTAATAGATTTTATTGTTATTGAAGATATACATGTAGAAGTTACTAGGCTCTTCCTTTTCAACACAAATACATACAGAGATAGAAAGAGTTGTTGATGAAGCTATTTTTCTTTTTCTAAACCTTGGAGAGGAACTCAAAAAAATCCATTGTCACATGAGGAGTTTAGTTAAGGCCTTGTGTAACGACATAGAACTCTTGGTCATGATTTATGCTACCCTAAAGTGTAGGTTCTAACCCTTATTGTGTTATCATTTTATATTTCTACTTCACTATCAGTACAAAAGGACTTTTCGATTCTCATTTTATTTATCATCTTATATAAAAAAATAATTTTAGAATGTAAAATGATGATAAAGCTAGTTTCCTTGTATCATAGATTAACTTTATTAATTGTGAATTTTGTGTAACTTAAAAACTTGAGTGTAAAGAAGAATCCTAAATCTAAGAATAGTATTAGAGGGCCTAGTTTTCCCTAGTCTTTAGATGATACTTGAATGGCTATTGATAAGATGGGTGATCTTATGAATTTGACTTTGATAAATTCTTAAAGGGTGATGATTTTAGGTTTATGGAATCCATGGAAGTGAATGGTGGTGGCAAAGGTAGTAAAACTAGAAGGAAAAGCAAGTAGTTTGAGTTATGTAGAGTGATAATGAAAGGGAAGATTTTGTGAGATAAGGAGGAAGGGAAAAACCTTCCTATAGTGTGTTATTGGTAAAAAATTTCTGAAGAATTGATGACCCTTGTCATTTCCTTTTCAAGACTATTGTTGCTCCCTTTCCCGATGCTAAATACCTTTTGGAGATGTCTAATTTAATGAATCAAGTAGTTTAGAATATGAATCATCTTTACGAGGTAGTAGAAACTTAGCAAAATTATTGATGTCCAACAAGATATTAGAAAAATAACAAGATAGGATAAAAAAAATGTGAGCACTATTAAGGATAGTATAAACAAATTTATTGAATTTAACTTCTTCTTCATAAAGGAATATTGTTATGGGGTTGAAAATCCTAACTAATATAGTGAAAAGGTTAACTTAAGGGAGTGAGAAATCAAAGAAATAAGTGGTAGGCCGAATACTAAAGGAAGTAAGTCTAAGTTTATTTTTTAAGAAAGAAATGACCTAAATTGCTTCATTAACATTCATGAAATTTATAGAGAATAACTAAAATAAAAGTTGTTGGCTTGTTGCCCTTGTTTCTTTCTTGTTTTTTTTTCAGTATTATTGGTCTCTTAGGACTTGTGCTAACTCGATGCTTCATTTTAAATGCAAGGCACCTTACTTAGTGTACTCATGGACCTTGCTGCTGATGTTTTCATTCCGGAGGACTACGTTCAAGGAAAACAGGGTCCAAGCAACAACTGAACACTTCTACAAATGCTTCCATACTCACAAGGATTTTTATTTGCACAGAAGAATAAAAATCCACATCGTACAAGCTAGGATGACTCATTTCCTTCTTGCTCGTGTAGCTTACGTGGATATAGGACTTTTAACTCCTATTAGAGAAAGACTTTTAACTCCTATTAGAGAAATGAAAGTTGCAGGTAGAATAAGCATTCCGTTGAACAGATCCATGCAATAGATGTTAGGGTCATAGATGTTCATGATACAACTTACAAGCAAAGCAAATGTTATATGGATTAGATTATGCAAGTAGCTATTAGAATAATTGGTCTTTATAATTTAAATAAATAACATTATTATTTTTTTCTAATTTGAAGAACAACTAAATATCTATAATATGCAATGTAATGATGCTTGAATTCTTCAAGAATTTCCAAAAGTCATATTGATTACTCTTTTAAGGAGCAAGAATGAGGATGTATGTTTTTATCATAAGCATGTTGCATCATTGTTTTGGATTGAGGTAGTTGATCAAAATGAAGAAATTGAAATACTTGGCCCCTATTTTTGTTGGAATTGATTTCTCCCATTGGCTGAGCAACTAACTCGAAGAAGAGCATCTCAATTAACACTTAACATTGATAGTTGGGAGAATATTGTAGATGCTTTGACAAAGCTAAGCAACATATAGAAGTTGAGGTAGTATAAAAGTCTATGGGTCTCTCAACCCATAGAATATAGTTGATAGTCTTATTATAGCTTTAAAATTGTAAGTTAGATAAGTAGGAGAATGTGACAAAAGGTTTCTCAACCTTGCATCATAATATTGAGAACATCAATAGAAATGTAATTTTAGGCTATAGAGGTCATTTTTTGCTAAAAGTATAATCAAAACATGATTTAATTTGCTACAATGAGTTATTATGAGAAGAACCATGCTTCAAGATTTATAAATTGGGGCTCAATTAGCTTTCCAAATTAAAATCTATGGCCTTTACAAGTAATCTCCAAAGATTAAAATGTAAGAGCACCTATAATTCATGGGATTTGTTAGAAGGATTTAAACATGTTGATCAAGGACATTCACCAACCTAATACATATTATTATGACTAGATCACATATCTAAATAAATGGTTGGAATAATGAAAATTGGAACACCCAAGTCGGGAGGATAAAGTTATGACATTGTAGTGCATCCTAAATTGTACTCACCTACAATTTTGTCCTCACTAGGCCTCACTTTGGCATTTAGGCTTCCAAGGCCTAATTGAAGCACTGATTCTACTCACACCAACTATCAAACATAATTTTTCACTTTCTACACTATCTCCCCTTAATCCTGGAGCCTTGATTTCTAGGACCATGGCTCCAACACCATGGTGCCAACACCATTGTGCCAGTGCTATGGTCCTCTAAAAAAGGGCCCATTTTGGGGCCTCATAATGGTCACCTAATTTGGGCGGGGCCTAGATCACATGTTGGATCATGTTAGAAATTTAATTTGTTTTCTAACCATCAAGTATTAAAGGAGGTCTACCCCTCTCATTTTAATCCTAATTGGAATTCCTAAACAACTCAAGAGAGAAAAATTAAGCTCAAACATACAAGTGAGAAAGCAATCAGTCTTCTATCAAGCATTCAAGCATAAGTGAAGTCAAGATTCAAGCATAAGTGAAGTCAAGATTCAAGCATTGGAGATGACATTCGTGTTGTATGTTTTATGAATACAATCTATAAGAAACCCTAATTCCTTGGGGGAGACAAACAAAACTTCATTAAAGGTATATCATTAGTGTTTCATTCATTCTCATCCTTTCCCTCAAAAGGAAAGTATTTTACTGTAGTACTTCATTTACACTTTCAATTCAATTTCATGGTTAATTCCATAATCGGTGATTGACCTAAGGCAAACCCCTATTTCCAAGAATTTACCCCTTCTTTTTGTCTGTAGGAAACAAGTTCAACGTTGTGTTTGGGAGGACCAATAGGATTCACAGAGACAAACAGGTTCAGCTTTTGATGATGAGAAATTCAGAGGACTAGGCCGAATTCGAGTATCATAGGCTCGAAAATTGCAGCCAAACTTTTGATAACATATCTAAAACATCTTCAACTCAAATCTAGGTTGGTGGTTGCGTACAACATCTGTAGCTCATTGTTTCTACTAGATTTCTTCAATAATCACCTATCTAGCCCCAATCTTTAACAAATTCAAATCAATTCAATTTAAGGAGGAAAGAGTCTCATCAAGGAGGTCTGGAATCAAATTGGAATCTAGGTCTATCAAGGCTAGATCTATTAGATTCTACTCCTCCTTAATGTAATACTTAATTAGGTTTGTTAGCAGTTTTATTATCATAATTTATCCCTAACCCTAATTTTCCCACCATTATAGACATGTAATAATATATTCTTATGATAGGTTTAAGCAATATTTATATTTAGCGTGAGTACTATTATTGGGAGTTGGGCATTAGAATTTGACTAAGATATTTAGGGACCACTTTTGGATGGTAATATCTCACGGATTTTTTTTTTCCCTTGAGTGATTTCATATATATTTTTATCTATTTATTGAGTGGTTGAGATGGAACTTGGATAGTATATTTGAAGGTATGTTATGCTAGCAGTACATTAATCTTTCAACCTCCACAAACATATAGAATAGATAAATTGATAAAATAAATGCTTTTTCTCCTAGGCGCATTAAGGAATAAAGATAGGCTAATATATATATATATATATATATATATATATATATGAAAATGGTGTCAACCTTGGTCAATAGGAAAAATTGTTATTATTAATGAAATAACAAATGGGGAAATTATATAGATAGGGGATGGAGCACAGAGGGAGAGGAGGGAGTGGTGTTAGGGTTTCTATAAGCGAAGATGCTATTGGAGGCAAAGATGACCTAGATCCAGATGGTTGGAATTCAAAATTTAGCATCAGTTGAAAAGTGCTCTCTAAACCCTATCTCTCTCTAAATCAATCAAAATCAAGATACAATTGGTAAGAACTTGATGAAGTGCATATCTTGTGCTAAATTGTAAGATGTGGATTTGATTAGTCTTTTGTTCTTTCTAGATGTATAATAAAACAATGAAAATGTATTCCTATAAGATACCTAGTTTAGTTTATGATAGTTATACTAATAAAAACTCCATAGAATTAAATATTTGATTTGTGATTTTTTTATTAAATAAATATATATATTATTAATGATGAAGATATATTTAATCCTAGCATAAAATTAACATTCATAGTTGGGAGAATATTGTAGATGCTTTGACAAAGCTAAGCAACATATAGAAGTTGAGGTAGTATAAAAGTCTATGGGTTTCTCAACCCATAGAATATAGTTGATAGTGTTATTATAGCTTTAAAATTATAAGTTAGATAAGGATGAGAATGTGACAAAAGTTGTCTCAACCTTGCATCATAATATTGAGAACACCAATAAAAATGTAATTTTAGGCTATAGAGGTAATTTTTTGCTAAAAGTATAATCAAAACATGATTTAATTTGCTACAATGAGTTATTATGAGAAGAACCATGCTTCAAGATTTATAAATTGGGGCACAATTAGTTTTCCAAGTTAAAATCTATGGCCTTTCCAAGTAATCTCCAAACATTAAAATGTAAGAGCACCTATAATTCATGGGATTTGTTAGAAGGATTTAAACATGTTGATGAAGGACATTCACCAACCTACTACATATTATTATGACTAGATCATATATCTAAATAAATGGTTGGAATAATGAAAATTGGAACACCGAAGTCAGGAGGATAAAGTTATGACATTATAGTGCATCCTAAATTGTACTCACCTACAATTTTGTCCTCACTAGGCCTCGTTTTGGCATTTAGACTTCCAAGGCTTGATTGAAGCACCGATTCTACTCACACCAACTATCAAACACAATTTTTCACTTTCTACACTATCTCCCCTTAATCCTGGAGCCTTGATTTCTAGGACCATGGCTCCAGCACCATGGTGCCAACACCATTGTGCCAATGCCATGGTCCTCTTAAAAAGGGCCCATTTTGGGGCCTCATAATGGTCACCTAATTTGGGTGGGGCCTAGATCACATGTTGGACTATGTTAGAAATTCAATTTGTTTTCTGACCATCAAGTATTAAAGGAGGTCCACCCCTCTCATTTTAATCTTATTTGGAATTCCTAAACAACTCAAGAGAGAAAAATTAAGCTCAAACATACAAGTGAGAAAGCAATCAGTCTTCTATCAAGCAATCGAGCATAAGTGAAGTCAAGATTCAAGCATTGGAGGTGACATTCATGTTCTATGTTTTATGAATACAATCTATATGAAACCCTAATTCCTTGGTGGAGACAAACAAAACTTCATTAAAGGTATATCATTAGTGTTTCATTCATTCTCATCCTTTCCCTCAAAAGGAAAGTATTTTACTGTAGTACTTCATTTACACTTTCAATTCAATTTCATGGTTAATTCCATAATCAGGGTTTGACCTAAGGAAAAATCCTATTTCCAAGAATTTACCCTTTGTTTTTGTGTACAAAAAATAGGTACAACGTTGCATTTGGGAGGACCAATAGGATTCACAGACACAAATAGGTTGAGCTTTTGATGATGAGAAATTCAGAGGACCAAGCCAAATTCAAGCATCATAGTCTCGAAAATTCTAGCCAAACTTTTGATAACATATCTAAAACATCTTCAACTTAGATCTAGGTTGGTGGCTGCGTACAACATCTGTAACTCAATTTTTCTACTAGATTGCTTCAATAGTCACCTATCTTGCCCTAATCTTGAACAAATTCAAATTAATTCAATTTAAGGAGGAAAGAGCCTCATCAAGGAGGCCTGGAATTAGATTGGAATCTAGGTCTATCAAGGCTAGATCTATTGGATTCTACTCCTCCTTAATGTAATACTTAACTAGGTTTGTTAGTAGTTTTATTATCATAATTTAACCCTAATCCTAATTTTCCCACCATTATAGACATGTTATAATATATTCTTATGATAGGTGTAAGCAATATTTATATTTAGCGTGAGTAGTATTATTGGGAGTTGGGCACTAGAATTTGACTAAGATATTTAGGTACCACTTTTGGATGGTAATATCTCATGGATTTTTATTTCCCTTGAGTGATTTCATATATATTTTTATCTATTTTTTGAGTGGTTGAGATGGAACTTAGATAGTATATTTGAAGGTATGTTATGCTAGCAGTACATTAATCTTTCAACCTCCATAAACGTATAGAATAGATAAATTGATTAAATAAATGCTTTTTCTCCTAGGCGCATTAAGGAATAAAGATAGGCTAATATATATATATATATATATATATATGTGAAAATGGTGTCAACCTTGGTCAATGGGAAAAATTGTTATTATTAATGAAATAACAAATGGGGAAATTATATAGATAGGGGATGGAGCGCGGAGGGAGAGGAGGGAGTGGTGTTAGGGTTTCTATAGGCAAAGATGCTATTGGAGGCGAAGATGACCTATATTTGGATGGTTGGAGGGGGCTCTTCGGTTATCCCATCCCCCTAGCTTGGCTAGTGGGATGGGTCATTTTAGGCTTCACTTGGTGTTTTGAGTACACAAGATTGTGTGGGGCGGTGGCATCTTGTTGTGTTGCTCTCCCTTGTGATCCATTTCCTGTTCCATGGTTGTAGGTGCCCTCTTTTTGTTCTTTTCTTTCTAATGATATCGTGGTTGGTGTGTGGGGTTGTGCGGATAGCTATGTAGAGGCTTCTTTGGGATTTGGCATGTGGTTCACCTCTAACTATGTGGCACTAGATGGAGGTGAGTTTGTCACTAGGCGATGGAGATCATGTTTTCAGTCTCTTTTTTATGATGGAGAGGGTTACCCTACTTCCTTGGCCGAGTCTTTCCTAGGTCGCTATTAAGGCTATGTTCTGGTCCCCTATGGTTGTTGCTTCCCATCTCGGAGGTGTGGTGTGGTCTCCTGTTAGGTTTGTAGCCCTAGGTTCTCTGACAATCTTGTTCCTTGTGTGGGGTTTTGGCATCCTTCCCCTATTTTTTACATCTACAACTCCTATGGAGTTGGTGTCCCTTCCTATAGAGGTGGATTGGATTGTGGGGTGATTTTGCGGCTTCCATCCTCATTTTTTGCAACTGTCTTGTTGGATTTGTATCCTATTGAGGTGGAGACATATTTGTGGAAAGAGATGGTTTCTCCTATTCTATGGCGTTGTTGGTGGTCAGTGGCTACTCTAGTGTTGGGTTAATTTGGGTTTGGTTTCTCCCTCAATTGGTTCCTATCTTTTCTTTGGAGGTGGAGAAGTTTTTTTTCCTATTTGGGGCTTGTGGCTTTGGTGTGGACCCTCTTCTCTTTCCTAGCTTGTTCTTTTGCGGGGGTTTCTTCAATTCCTTTGGCCTAGTCTTATGGATCCCTACTTGAGGTGGTCTTCTCTCCTATGTGTTAGCGACTTTTCTTGCTACCTTCAGTCCTAAGGAGATAAACAACACCAGACTATGGGATTGGCAATCTAGTACATGGCATCAACACTATCAAAAGATTGAAGACAAGAAAAGGTAATTGAACAAGGATATACAAGCCTTCTACTCTTCAAGATCCACTACACTCGAGAGGGTGTTGCTATTGTAGGTCTAAAAATGATAAACTTGTACAAACTAGCTAGCATACCTATCTTACCAAGGTGGATAGTTCTCAGATGCATGACAATGGGCACTTGACATTTCAACATTACTTGAGCATAATACCATTTTTCTCCATAAGAAATACTGAGAACAAAGACTAAACTAATCCTACTCCTACAACATAAAGGAAAAATAGAAATGAAATGATTTTGATAATATATGGAAGCAATTGAACCAGAACTTGTAAAAAAATGACCAATGCCAAAGAGAGGGTAGCAGAGTCACATAAAGTTTCACCTATATTGTTACATACAAGCATGTCTTGAAAGTCTTTTGAATGTTATTAACTTATAATAACAAGACTACTAAAACAATATTCAAACATTCATACTTAATGATCCACTTGAAAAAATATAGAATCTTGTTGCATCCATGAAAGCATTTACTCCATTCCTTGAAAAGAAGGCAATCATAAAACACAACTCAGAGCAGCAAATCTGCTTAAACAATGACCATAATACTTTATTATTTCATTCAAAGAAATATACATTCTCAGCTGGAGACAAACATTTGATAAGATAAAGTTGTTAAGCACATTTCAAGACACAAAAAATTCACAACTAAGATTAACTTTTAGAAACCTGCACCTAACTAAGAAACACCTTACAATATTCTTTACAATACTATCTACCTTAGGAAAAAATCAGGTTTGGAACCAATCAAAATGAGGAGAAAAAGTGAATAGGTAGACAAAAGATAAAACCTAAAGAAAACCCTAGAAGGCATCACAGAATGACACATGTCCTATATCTATTGTCTTCAAATCTGAATCTTC
The DNA here is from genome assembly GCF_030272615.1 of Cryptomeria japonica. Classification (NCBI taxonomy): domain Eukaryota; kingdom Viridiplantae; phylum Streptophyta; class Pinopsida; order Cupressales; family Cupressaceae; genus Cryptomeria; species Cryptomeria japonica. The sequence goes on from NC_081406.1 coordinate 239,133,716, forward strand.
CCTTTCTCCTCTAAAATGGGTCTACAACTTGCACTCAAAATCTAAATGTGACCTTTCAAAATATGGAGGAAACAACTTGCAGTAGTTGTCACATTCAACATTGCTCATCAACCCAAATTTGCCATATTTGTATCACTACAACCTTGCTGGAAATTTGGCCAAAATCTGAAAATTGCCTTTATCAGCACTTGTCAATTCACTTTTCTACGCATACCTTCCTTTTTAAAAAAAGGAAAAACCCCCCCTGACTGAACGTACCCTTTCACTTCTATTTTTCAAAACTAAAAAATCCCCCTTTTGTGAAAACCAATTTTTACTTTTACCAATTCTTTTCACTTGGCTGGAAATAACCAAAGGTTGTTTCTCTATGCGAATGATTCCCAGGTTAAATAAAAATGACTCACCTTGCACAAAGCCACATAGTGAACAATGAATTTTCCTCTTTCTCAAAATATTCTTTCAAGTTCCTTGGAATTGCCCGTTTGTTGTAATATGCACCCTCAATGAAAATATTTTCCATTTTCGAGCATAATGACACCCATTTCACCTTTTTACTGGCTACTATATTCTTGCAAACTGATTTTTCTTTAATTTCATATCCTATACACCTAGATATCACTTTGTCATAACATTTGAACACTTAGTTCCCAGTTTAATCCCATTTGTCCCTTATGATATGATGAATAGAAGCACACTATTCCAACACACCCATATCATCAGAGATCATAGCTTTTAGCGAGATATGTTTCTTTGAAGTACTAATCAGACAATCTTCATACTTAAATCCATCGAATATGGGAGAGAAAAAACTCACACAACAACCACATAGGTTTTATTGTTTGCAATAGCCAACATACCCATGCGAATACAGATTCACACCGTCACAACTTCCTTTCTCTGTCATTCGTGAACTCAAAAATTAGTGCTAAGCAAAATCTTCGCTGCAAAGCCGTTGATGATCAAATCCCCCATCTTTGATGATAATCATTCGACATTCTCACTATCGTCCCCAGAAACAACATTATTGCAAACAAGTCCTTGGAGATCACATGAGTAACGTCAGATAACACTGCATCGAGCACCTCTTCTCTTTGACCCTAAAAATATATGGTTCAAAATCCACACTTGAAAACCAACATATATATTTAACTATCAATGACACAAGACCACATTCACTAAGCCCTCAATGACAATGGGCATTTGTGATTTACCCAAATTTCCCACGCACAAGCATAAATATTCAAATGATGAATCAAACAACCCACATGCTTTGTTTATGTCTTCCATATTTGCGTTCTTCAACAAAAGCTTCAATCACCTACCATTCACCCTAAGACATCATTGATGCAATCGTACATATCTTGCAACTTTTGAATCGATACCCTATGTTGCCTCTGATCTTCTCCAAGAATATTTCTGCATAACCTCTCACGTTGTCCTTGAGGAAATTGAAAACATTTCATATAACTTGGATAACCTTGCTGAAATTTATCTATGCAACAGAACCAAGTGATATGAATTTTTCACAAACCCTAAAGATTGGAGTATCTCCTACATGCTTTACCTGCACCTTTGATTTTTATCCTTTTTTTAACCTTGAAACTTGTACCACATGACAATATCCCATGCCTAGGGAATACGCGGGATAACAAGAGGAGACCCCACCACTTTGCACATCACTTTGGTCTTTATCCCATGCAGTTCTTGGCCTGACCTATTTCATGTGTGGGACAAGCGCTCACTCTCCTCCGCCAAACCCAATCTTATCTTGCGAGTCCAATTTGCATGTCCCTAGAGAGCATGGGATAATAAAGAATCCCCCCCACATGCTTGAATCCTTATCTTGTGACTTGGTTGCAGCTCCTACTGGGACCCGCGAGGTAAGACTTCACCCTTTTCCTTTTTGCATTAGACATCCTCTTATCCCATTGAGTATTTTTCCTTTCAAACTCACTGTGCATGAAAAGAAATGAATTATTTGAGACTCCAAATGATTTAGGGAAGGTGAAAATCTTTTTTGCGAGGGCCCACCAATATCAACCAATGGGCAACATTTAAAGATTCAAGTCATTATTGAAGTAACCTTTAAAATCTATTTATCTCAAGAGCTCTTGTTGCCAAATATCTACAATAAGCTCTTGTTGCCAAATATCTACAATAAAATGAGTTTAGCCTATCGATCTTTCCCTCTTGAAAGCATTGTGAAAACTTGAGCAACCTCCTTATATTAAATCATTGGAAAAATGATTTAATAAATTTTAATTTTTACCCCATTAAATAAACACTCAATAAATAAAATTAATGATTTATAACACTTAAACCCATTGCTCTTAAATTCAATATTATTTTAATCAATGTAATTAGAAATAATATATGTTTAATCCTTGAAACCCAAATGGTTACACTGTGCATCAACCTTAGTCAGGCCCAAAGCGGGCTCATCTACAATAAAATTGGTTTTCGTGCAACTAACCTGCTGAACATGCTCTGATTCACTGTCCTAAAGTGTCCTGAATTCGAGAAATTGAAAGAGAAACTATCAATTTTGACATTTTTGCAACTTTAACACATGGCTGAAAACACCCAAGGATCCTCTAGAACTGGCTTAAAAAACTGACCAAAACACCCGACCAAGGCATGGGAGTTGGCACATTGATACTATGTAAAACACAAAATTTGGTGCATTTGACGGATCATCAAAACGACATCCGAGTCAAAATTTATTCATTGTCAAATTTGCCTACTCAAGCTTTTCTGAATTTGAAACTGTGGAGTCAACCTAAGTAGCACTCTAACCCTAATTTGAAAAAATATCAAATCATTACTTCACGAGCCGCCACTTGGTACACTGGTTCATCAATATACCCTGAAGACGTGTGCATGCGTGTTTTACTTGAATAGGTCACATTTGAAATTTATTCACCCTCAAAATTGGCCTCTGTGAAAATTTGGAAATTGCTAGTTGCAAAACCCTAAAAATGTTCGTTAGGAATGAGCTTCAAATACTAAGCAAATGACGAGATGGGGGGCTACAAACTGGGGATATGATAGATAATTCTATAGAGAATAATGGGGTACAATTCATTTGAAGTGCAGGTCAACTAGGCATGAAATATGAAATTTCAAAGCGGCCCTCAAACTGTTGTTTGACAATGTTCAGTTGCAGAACTAAACTTTTAACAAACGTAATGGGCTTGGGAAACTGATCAAATGGATTCATGGTATTTAGCCACTTGGCATAGGGCTTAAAAAAACTATAGGGAATCATGATAAACTCTCTTTTTAGCTTGACAATCAACTGGCGCAAAGATACAAGGCCTCAAACAAGCTACTCTGAAAAATGTTGAAAGGTGCAAAATGCAGACCTAACCTCAAGACCTCCAAAGGAGACTTTAAAAATGCATCATAATTGATTGTGGGAGGTTGAAAATAGGTATATGTCATCTCTATAAGGTGTATAAAAATCCTCCAAGAGGAATTTGCATGAAACGAAACTGGTGCAAAATGACAAGCTCTCAAACTAAGAAACTTAGGCTTACCACACAGGGTCAAAACTGAGCGCAATTTGATAAAATTTTACATGGGACATAAAAAATCAGGCATGAATTTTTGAGTCCTAACAGTGGCTCTTTCTCGGGGATGCATGCTCATTTCGGGTATAGCAAGAATTTAGATCTCTGGAGGAGTAGACTGAGTGCCAACTCCATTTGGCCACTCTACCAGTGTACGCATCACTCTAAAAATATGATATTAAAAATCAGTGGGTGGTCCCGGACCTCCAAACATGTAGAACCAAAATTTACCCCTATCAAAGATATGACACCCCTCTAATTTTATTATGCCCAATCTGAAGTAAACACTGGAAACACACTAATCATAGCCAAAACCATTCATACGAGTAGTTGGTGCTTCATTCATATTGCTGCTATCCTTACCTTGGTTACCTTGCAATGCATATCCACCCAACTGCTGAATGCATTCATCATAAGACAACACATGGTTGCCATGCTCTTTGATAGACACACATCCATATTCATTGTAGCATCCATCATGACATACCTTTGATGCATGGTTGATTAAGTAGGCACATGGTTGTACCAAAAATTGAGAAGACACATGCACTCCCTCATTGTCAACATTAGGGATCCCAACCTCATAACCAAACAGAATATCCAATTCATCTTTTGAATCTTCTTGCATATGCATGCATGGGCCTTCATCAAAAAGTTCATTCATGCCTAGCAAGCTCTCCTCATCAAAATCAAAATGTGAATCCTTTTGATAATGATCAATATAATGGATCTCATATGCATAGTTATCTTCAACTATATAGACCTCTAAATCACCATCATTCACCACACTTTTCAAGCTCATCACAACTATCATCTTGAGGTTCGCAAATTTTTATGCCTTACTAGGCATTGCTGGTGTCTTTCATGTCATGGGCATAGCTTACGTTGGCCAAAGAATATTGCCAATCAAGGCAACTACTGGTCTCACTATCTGACTCAACAAAAGAATCTAAAATCTCTATTATATCATTAGGTTCTGTGGTATAATGGTCTTGTATGATTTGTGCTTCTTGTTCATCCATGATACATAGGTAAATCATCCCACGAAGAACATGAAGTATCAATTGGCAATTCAGAGGAATTGATTATGTGTTGCATTGATGTTTTGTCATTGATGTCAACAATAGTTGTTTTGTTGTCTACCGACTTCCGATAGAGTGGTTGGTTTTTGATGTTGATCAGGAGATTGGTCTTTGATTTGGTCCATCTTGTGGAATTGGCTTGGATTGGTTATTCGTGTGTTCTTGATGCATATCACATTCAGTTGTTTTGGGATTTGATGATCTGGATGCTATTATTTATTCTAGCAAGCCTTTTGGTCACCAGTAAGGGTTTTACCGATAGGGCTTTGATGAATATCTTTTGATGAATCTGATAATTGGTGTTGGTGAGACTTCTAGAAGGTTATTAGGATGGTGATGGTTATCATGTTCATGTTTGAGTTGATTTTGGTCTCTCATTTGGCTTATGACGACCTATTTTGGGTCCAGTGTTATTCTACTAGGTTATGGACCGGTTTATGTAATGTGTTGTTTGATGCTCTTGATGCATCACCGATTGGATTTATTGTTTGGTTTATGATGTTTCGGTCCTAGGCTGATTTGGTTTATCATTGGTTTGCAGGAATATGTAACAGATCTATTGTATTATCTTTTAGGTGGTTGACCTAATTGTTTAGGTCACATGTTGGTATAAATATGATGTAAGATCTCTTTGTAGATCGGTGATCATGGGTTATAGGATTATCTTTGTGTGAATAAAGTTGTAATCATATGCAGAGGTTTTGGTTGATCATAGGTGATCAAATTGGGTTTGTGTAAGAGGTTTAAGACCTCTGATATTGAGCTTAACTGGAATTGTACTCATGCATAGGAGATGCTATTCTTGCAGTTCACTCATCTTTCTGGATTGTAGTCTAAATTTCTTTGTAGTTAGTGAGGCTCCTTTTGTGATGAGCAGTGTGGTCTAGGCAGTGTGCCTTCCTACATGTGTAGGCCCCTCTTATTGTAATCACATACTTGCTATAGAAGTATTATCTGACTATGGGTAGGCTTGCCACCGTGGTTTTTCCCTTTACCGAGTATTCCACACACAAATCTTGGTGTTATGTGTTATAAATGGTTGGTTAATTGTTCTGTGATTTATGTTTATGCTTAACTATTATATATGCTATTCCAGTATTTGGTTTATGCATTCTGGTAGAAGGTTTTGTGAGCTTAAAGTTTTATAATCTGTTGAGAACTAATTCATCCCCCCTCCCAGTTTTCCATCGGTTATCCTAACAATTGGCATTAGAGCTTGGTCATCTTTGTAGAAGCTTAACCACTTGAGGAAGATCCTATGGCAACTAATAATTCAATTGCATCTATTTTCTGGAGAGAAACCCCTAAGCTTAATTCAACAAATTACAGAGTATGGAAGATTCAGATGGAGACTCATTTGAGACATGTATTGGGAAAGAAATTTGGAAGATCACGGAGAAAGGCTATACTCCTCATAATCTGTAATGTCCCCTCATGGGTCTAGGCATACTTTAACCATAATTAATCAATTTCAATAGACTTATGAATCAACTAAATATATTAGGAAACAATTCCACCTTAACATGCATCAAATCAGTGATAGTCCGTAGTTCAATCAATTAAATATTAATAAATAAATTGTTCATCTCTTAAACATCCATAGTTCTTAATGTAAGTATCAAACCAAATGTAATGTCCCCTATTAGGAACATCCCCCTTTCCAACTTCTTAAACACAAGTAGTTGTAATAGAAAAACATATTCTTCTTCCTAATATTAACTTAAGAATTCTTCTGATTTATATTCTAATATTTATTTGTTTGACCAAACATTATTTTATATATTTATATATTATTATTATTATATTCCTTTGCAGAACATTTCTTAGTCAATATTATTATAATAATAACTATTGTACTATTATCAGTATTTATTATAATTATTATATTATTATCAATATTTATTTATTTGTTTATTATAATTTATTAATATTTTACCTCATTAATACCAATTAAGTGCATCCCACACATTGCTGAACTGATACCCACACATATTACTGTGAGTAGGGATGTTATTGCCTGTAACTTTTTGACAGTTTCTGATTCTATCAACATTTTTTCCTTTTTGTCCTCCCTTGTCTTATTCCCCAAAAGTCTGCTCCAAACTTAGAAAAATAACCCCAAGAACAAAGGTGTTATTGATTGTCCTTCTTTTATGAGCACATACTATAATCATTTCCCATCTATTCAGTGATTGCAGATGATATCCTCCTTTGGACAATCTTGTTGACTCTTAATATCTTTATCTTTTCGTCGTGCTCTCCTTAGGGAAGATCAGGCTCCTTTATCCCTACGGAAGAGGCACATTCTCTCTTTGGAGGGTGGCACTGATTTGCCCAAAGGCTGCGTGCCTTTTCTTCACACCCCACCAAGACCAAGAGTCATGTGGGTTGCAGCCTAAATACTTACTAACAATAAGGCCATATAGATAGAATAACATTTGATTATAAATAAGCCTATGAACTATATTATAATAAATATATGATCACTACCAATTGGAATTTGTAAATAACAATTTTGTAATAACATATGAATTTATGGAATGATGAAAATAATTAAAAATAATTAAACATTTAGATTATAATTATGAATAAATAGTATATAAGGAGCTATATCTATATTTCAGAATTTGAACTATTGTATTTACAATAAGAATATGTAAATTATGTTTATAATATAATGATTTATTTTTTTATTTAAATATTTCAAGAATATTATTAGTAATAAATATTAATTAAATAATAATATTTTATTAATAAATAAATTTTAAGTAATCATTCATTAATAGATATTATATTAATTAATAATAATAATTATTTCATTTAGGTTATGTATAAAGATCAAGGAGGGAACATGACACAATTCGGCATCTGGAAAATCCTCCTCTGACAAGCTTGGATAAGGACATTGAAAATGATTGTAGAGCTAAAGAAGCACTCTTGAGCGCACTTTCTAATCAACAAATAATGGGATTAAGTGAACAATCAAATGTGAAGGCTATATGGGATAAGTTGGAATCTTTGAATGAAGGTGACCCTACTAGTAAAATTGCTAAACTTGATGGTTATCGGGTGAGGTATGAGAACCTGAAGATGGAAGAAGATGAAAGGATTACTACGCTTATGGAAAGAGTTAATGAAATTGTTATGGGAATTCAATGTTGTGATGGATCTTTGAGTGAAGATGAGATTGTATCTAAAGTATTGAGATCTTTGCCACCACCTTACAAGATGAAGGCTACTACAATTAATGAGTTGAGAACAATGACTAACACTTCTGTTATCAGGGATACTTTGACAGGAAAATTATCTGCTTTTGAGCTTGAAGAATTTGGTCCTCAAGGAGTTGCAAAGATTGAATTTGCTTTTCATGCACCTACATCATCAACTGGCAAGAGTGATTAGAAAGCTTTATATGCAAAGGAACTAGATGAAATGAAGAAAGAAGATGAATAGTTTGAGCAACTGGAAGCCCTATTTTCTAGAAGAGTACCAAAAGGTCCCACTAGAAGTAAGTATGAAGGAAAATCACCTTTTAAATGTTTTGCATGTAATAAGATAGGTCATTTTACATCTAGATGTTCCGAGAGGAATTCAAGATTTGAAGAGAAAGCTAGAATATCTTTTAGGCCTAACCATGATTATTAGAACAACAATAAGTATAGGAGAAACAAGGATAAATCATGTTACTATGCGGATGAGGAAGGCGTAACCGATTCCAATGATGAATCGACACAAGATTCAGCTAGTGGATCTAATAGTGGTAAGGAATGGGTATTTCTGGCTATTAAGGAAGAGCTCTGATACTTGCTATTCAAAATGAGGAAAAGGCCCTTGCCACTAAAATTGAAGACAAGGATGAATGGGTGATAGACAGTGGATGTTCACATCATATGACTAGAGATAAAAGGAATTTTTTTATCTTTGCGAGAATTTGATGGTGGACTGGTTAGATTTGGAGATGACAAAGCATGCATGATTAGAGGAAGAGGAACTATATCATTGGATGGTTAGCATAATACTGATAATATTTATTATGTTGAAGGGTTAAGGCATAACATTTTGAGTGTAGGACAGTTGGTGGATAAGGGATTTCAATTACAGTTCAAGGATGGAAAATGCAAAATGATTAATAGATCTGGTTTGGAGATTGCAGCTAGTACATAGACTAAAGGTAACATCTTTAATTTGAACTCCCTTGAGAAAACATGTTTGATTGCACAAATTGATGAGAGTTGGCTATGGCATAAGAGGTTGTGTCATGTGAATTTTGATTGCATTGTAAAGATTAGTTCAACTAAGGCTGTTAGAGATATACCTAAGATTGTGAAGCCCTATAATCCGGTATGTAAGGAATGTCAATTGGGAAAGCATGTCAGAACTTCTTTTAAGAGTATACAAGACAAATCTAATGATGTTCTTGATCTTATTCATACTGATTTATGTGGTCCTGCTAGAATTAAAAGGTTTCAGGGTGATAGATATTTTATGCTAATCATTGATGACTATTCTAGAATGATGTGGGTTACTTTTTAAGGGAGAAATGTGAAGATTTTGAAAAGTTTAAGATTTTTAAAGCTAAAGTTGAGAGAGAGACATGGTTGAAGATTACATTCTTAAGGTAAAATCAAGGTGGTGAATTCACATTTGATGAATTTAACAATTATTGTGAGAAGGATGGGATAAGGAGACAATTGTTTGCCCCCCAGACACCTCAGCAAAATGGTGTTGTTGAAATAAAGAATAGAACTATCTTGGATGGGGCTAGAACTATGATGATGGAAGCTAATTTGCCTCATATCTATTGGAGACAAGCTATAAGAATGACAATATACACATTCAACATAGTTCATATCAAAGGAGACACCGATGCTGATTGAGATGGAGATGTTGATGATTAGAAGAGCACATCTGGTGGAGCTTTCTTTCTTGGAAAGAAACTGTTTCATGGATCAGCAAGAAGTAGTCATGTACTTCTTTATCTACTGCTGAAGCTAAGTATGTTGCTGCTGCTAATAACTGTACAAAATTTTTATGGATGAAGCAAATGTTGAAGGATATAAGGGTTGATTGCAATGAACCAGCAGTTATTCACTATGATAACTCTACTGCTATTGATATATCAAAGAATTTGATATTTCATTCTAAGACTAAACACATTTTTATCAAGTATAATTTTTTGAAGGAGAAGGTGGAAGCAAATGAAGTCAAACTGGTTTATGTGAACACTAAAGAGTAGATTGCAAATATCTTCACTAAACCTTTGCCTAAGAAATCATTTGAGTACTTCAGAAATAGATTGGGAGTTTCTGCCCCTCTGGTAGAGACTTGAGTGATGCTGATTGAAATCAGTTTGGTATAGATTTATCAGTGCTATCATTCATTCTAGATTGATGTGTCGATGCTACTACTCAGGGGGAGTAGTCAGCTTTGTGGTTCAAAGGTTTTATGATTTTTGTTTGATGTTTATGTCAGATTTTTGGCATTGATGTCAAAGGGGGAGAGATATATGTGAAAAGAAGAGTTTGAAAAGAAGAGTTTTATAGAGATATCATTCACAAGGGAGTTTGGTCTTTGGTTTAGAACTTCATTTTCATATCATCTTGGAGAGTTTGTTGGATGTCTACCATTGGGGGAGACTTGTTTGGCATTTTCTTGCCACTTGTTTGGCATTTTCTTGGTGCTTGGATATTTTTCACATATAGTGTTGCCATCAATACCAAAGGGGGAGATTGTTGGCCATTTGGAGGAATTGATTATGTGTTGCATTGATGTTTTGTCATTGATGTCAACACTAGATATTTTGTAGTCTACTGACTTCTGGTAGAGTGGTTGGTTTTTTATGTTGATCAAGAGATTGGTCTCTAGTTTGGTCTGGCTTGTGGAATTAGCTTGGATTGGTTATTCATGTGTTCCTGATGCATATCACATTTAGTTGGTTCAGGGTTTGATGATATGGATGCTATCATTTATTTTAGTAAGCCTTTTGGGCACTAGTAAGGGTTTTACTGGCAACGCTTTGATGAAGATCTTTTGATGAATCCAATAAGTGGTGTTGGTGAGGCTTCTAAAGGTTATCAAGATGCTGATGGTTATCATGTTTGTGTTCCAATTGATTGTGGTTTTTCATTTGGCTTATGGCAACCTATTTTGGTTCTAGTGTTATTCTGCTAGGTTATGGACCAGTTTATGTAATGTGTTGGTTGATTCTCCTGATGCGTCACTGGTTGGATTTATTGTTTGGTTTATGTTGTTTCTATCTTAGGCCAACTTGTTTTATCATATATTTGTAGGATTATGTAATGGATCTATTGTATTATCTTTTAGGTGGCCGACCTAATCGTTTAGGTCCTGGGTTGGTATAAATATGATGTAAGATCTCTTTGTAGATCAGTGGTCATGGGTTATAGGATTATCTATGTGTGAATAAAGTTGTAATCATATGTAAAGGTTTTGGTCAATCATAGGTGATCGAATTGGGTTTATGTAAGTGGTTTAAGACCTCTGGTATTGAGCTTAATCGAAACTGCACTCAGGTATAGGAGATGTTATTCTTGCAGTTCACTCATCTTTTTGGATTGTAGTTTGGATTTCTTTGTAGTCAGTGAGGTTCCTTTTGTGATGAGCAGTGTGCCTTCCTGCATGTGCAGGACCCTTTTATTGTAATGACATACTTGCTGCAGAAGTATTACTTGACTGTGGGTAGGATTCCCATTATGGTTTTTCCCTTTACTGGGTTTTCCACATACAAATATTGGTGTTATGTGTTATGTATGGTTGGTTAATTGTTTTGTGATTTAATTTAATGCTTAACTATTATATCTGATATTCTGGTATTTGGTTTATGCATTCTAGTTGAAGGTTTTGTGAGCTTAAAGTTTTATAATCTATTGACAACTAATTCACTCTCCCCCCTCTCAATTGTCCACCAGTTATGCTAACAAATTCGGCCTCTTGTTCACTAAAATCAGTCTCATATAGGATATATGAACCCATTTCCTCAGCTTCATGAAGGTCACTCTCACAGATTGATAAGACATCATCCTCATCTAAAAGTGCATCCTCCTCTTCAAAAAGTGGATTTGAGACCAAATGGGAATTGACCTCAAGTGTGTCATTGCAAGACACATGTTGGTTTATGTCCGTGGAATCATCATACAATGGATTCTCAGTTGTATATACCATGTCTATTTGTTGATCACTACATGTAGGCTCATTTATTTTAGGTGTGTTTGGCCTTTGTTCTTCATACATGTCATACTGCTGCACCATATCATGAGTTTGAATAATAAACTCATTATCAACATCATCATATTGGTAGGTGTAGCTAGGATGTGAGGCTTCATCCTCTTCATTGAATGCACACTCACACTCACCAACATTGTCCATCTCTACTCCATTCTCAAACTCTACAACTGAATTCAAATCTGATTTATAATTATCATTCTGAGCATTAGAACAATAGATCACATGATTCCTATCATGAGAATAAACTACATTATCATAAGCATAGGCATTGAGATCGTAACTAAAATGGTTTTCAACACTTGCGTGCATGTAATCAACATCATATCTTTGTTGTTCACTTGCTAACTAAGCCATCAGACCATTTACATTTGAGTCATAAGATACTCCTCTTGGATCATGACCACCATAGGACTGCCAATGAGTTTTTGTCACGGTCATGTCCTTACTTCTTTCAAGCATCACTATGTTATTTTCAATCAAACCTTGGCCCTATACCATTGGATCAATGACACCTTCATACTGCTAGCAAGGAACACAAGGTTCAACTTGATATGTATTCATGTACATCTCTGGGTTTGGGATAGTAGGCTCATACTGATGTAGACTATCATTCTTGGGTGCATACACATAACTGGGCTGCTCATAAGTGTAACTTAGGGTGGGCTCTTAAGGAATAAATGTTTCTTGAGGCACACTTTCTTCTTCAACATTAATTTCATCATCTCTAAGCTCATGGATAGCATTATATGATACTTACTGATTTACACTTTGGTAAGACATGCATGAGGGGACAACAAGTTGGTAGTCATCTCTAACTTTGGAACTATCTTGTTTGCTTGCACACCAAGTCCTCTTTTCAGGCTTTAACTTCCTACTCATTCCAAACTTAGAGACTTTCTCAATGTTCTTGGCTATCTCATAAGCTTCATACAAGAATTTAAGGCTCTCATTTCTTAGCTTGTAGCTCATCTTTTAACCAAAGGCACCAAGGTATACCACTAAAGCCATATCATCAGATGTTCTGATACCTTGAGGGATCCTTTTCAATATTTTTGCAAATCTGAGATTAAAAATTGAGACCAACTTATCCTCTTGAATGTGAATATTCATAAAGTCACAAATCATTGAAGACTCAGAAATATTCTCACAAAGTTGCTCTTTGAAAGCTGACTGAAACTTTTCTCATGATCTGATCGAGCATGGTAACCAATTAGAGAACCACTCTCTTACATCCTCTTTCAAGGAATAGACAAAGAGCCTCATAAAAACATCCTCATGATCGACCTCATAATCTTCCATTATCTCATTGAACCACTGCAAGTGCTTCTCAGCTGATTCCTCCTTCAACCCACTGAACTTAGGAATCTTATCTCTGACTTCACAGGGTATGGGGTTTGGGAAACTGATAATATCATCAAACCTCAAGGTCTTATACCTTTGAATGATGAAATATCTTTGATTACTTGGCTGGGGCTGACTTCTCAACATGTTAACATTAGGAGCCAAGTAGGGATACATATTTTGATACATTTTAAATGTGCTCACACAAGCTTTTGAAAACAAAACTGAAAATGCTTGTGACTACAACTTTTTTTCAAGAGCACAGACTATTACAACATGCTGACTTTCTTTCAAAAAGAAAAACTCAAAAAATAACCAAACATCATGTAAAAAATTTCTTGTTACAATTCCCCCTTAGTAATGCTACTTATCATTCAATAGGGGACTTTCAAGTTCTAAAAACTTCAACAAATATCTTCAAAAAAATTTATTCTCAGCAATATATTTGAGAATAGCTGGAAGTATGCAACTACTGCTCTCTTTCTTCTTTGATAAGACTTTGAATGTTCAGAACTTGCATCATCTCTTCATCAGGATCTTTGACAAAGTCTCCACCTTCTTGCAGATGAACAATCTTTGAACATCAGAGAGCTATTCAAAGACTAAGTATTCTGAGTTCTTCAACAACAGAGCCACCTCAAACTCCTTCATACAACTTGCAATAAACTTCTTCCAGATTGAAAAATACAATTAACATCTGAAACAAAAGTTTAGAATCTTCATTTTGTTGATTCTTTCCAAATGGATTTATGGATTTCCCCAGTAGAGTCGCCAATCTATTAGTTACGGCTTAGATGGGGCAATCTATATAATGATTCAAACTTTTCCAACTAGAGATTCTAGACACTTCCCCAGCATAGTCGCCAATCTATTAGCAATTTTTTTTGCTACCTTCAGTCCTAAGGAGATACTCAACACTGGACTATGGGATTGGCAATCTAGGACATGACATCAACACTATCAACAGACTGAAGACAAGAAAACATAACTAAACAAGGCTATACAAGCCTTCTACTCTTTGAGCTCCACTAGGCTCAGGAGGGTGTTCCTATTGCAGGTCTGACAATAGTAAACTTGTACAAACTCCAGCAGACCTATCTTAACAAGGTGGATAGTTCTTAGATGCATGATAATGGGCGCTTGACATTTCACCATTACTTGAGCATAATCCCATTTTTCTTCGTAAGAAATATAGAGAACAAAGACTAAACTAATCCTACTCCTACAACATAAATGAAAAGCATAGATTAAATGATTTTGATAATATATGGAACCAACTGAACCAAAACTTGTAAAGAAATGTCCATTGCCAAAGAGAGGGCAACAGAGTCACATAAAAGTTCACCTATACTATTACATCCAATTATGTCTTGAAAGTCTTTTGAATGTTATTGACTTGTAATAATAAGACTACTAAAACAATATTCAAACATTCATACTTAATGATCCACCTGAAAACATATAGAAACATCTTACAATACCCTTTAAAATATTGTTCGCCTTAGCAAAAAATCAAGGTTGGAACCATTCAAAATGGGGAGAAAAAATGAATAAGTAGACAAAAGAGAAAACGTAAAGAAAACCCTAGAAGGAATCAAAGAACATGACACATATCCTATCTCTATTGTCTTCAAATCTGAATTTGGCCTTTCTCCTCCAAAATGGGTCTACAACTTGCACTCAAAATCTGAATGTGACCTTTCAAAATCTAGAGAAAACAACTTGCAGCAGTTGTCACATTCAACATTTCTCATCAACCAAAATTTGGCATATTTGTATCACTGCAACCCTATTGGAAATTTGGCCAAAATCTGAAAATTGCCTCTATAAGTACTTGTCAATTCACCTTTTCTTCACGTACTTTCCTTTTTAAAAAAGGGAAAAACCCCTCCTAATAGAAGGTACCCTTTCACTTCTATTTTTCAAAACTGAAAAATTCCCCTTTTGTGAAAACCAATTTTTACTTTTACCAATTCTTTTCATTTGGCTGGAAATAACAAAAGGTTGTTTCTCTACGTGAATGATTCCCAGGTTAAATAAAAATGACTCACCTTGCACAAAGTCACATTGTGAACAATGAATTTTCCTCTTTCTCAAAATATTCTTTCAAGTTTCTTGGAATTGCCCATTTGTTGTAATATGCACCCTAATTGAAAATATTTTCCATTTTCCAACACAATGACACCCATTTCACCTTTTACTGGCTAATGTATTCTTGCAAACTGATTTTGCTTTAATTTCATATCCTGTACACCTGGATATCACTTTGTCATAACATTTGAACACTTACTTCCCATTTTAATCCCATTTGTCCCTTATGATATGATGAATGCTAGCACACTATTCCAATGCACCCATATCATCAGAGATCATAGTATTTAGAGGGATATGTTTCTTTGAAGTACCAATTAAACAATCTTCATACTTAAATCTATCAAATATGGGAGAGAAAAAACTCACAGAGCAACCACAAAGGTTTTATTGTTGACAACAGTGAACACACCCATGCGAATATAGATTCATGTCGTCACAACTCCCTTTCTCTGTCATTCGTGCACTCAAAAATTAGTGCCAAGAAAAATGTTCATTGCAAAGTTGTTGATGATCAAATCCCCCATCTTTGATGATCATTAAACATTCTCATTATCACCCCCAGAAATAACATTATTGCAAACAAGTCAATGGAGATCACATGAGTAATGTTAGATAACACTGCATGGAGCACCTTTGAGCTCTGACCCTGAGAATATATGGTTTGAAATCCACACTTGAAAACCAACATAGACATTTAACTATCAGTGACATGAGACCACATTCACTGAGACCTCGATGACAATGGGCATTTGTGATTTACCCAAATTTCCCACGCACAAGCATAAATGTTCAAATGATCAATCAAACAACCCACATGCTTTCTTAATGTCTTCCACATTTGCATTCATTAACATTAAGGCCATTGCAACTATAGTGTTTCAACAAAATCTTTAAACGCCTCCCATTCAACCTAAGACATCATTCATGCAATTGTGCATATCCTGCAACTTTTGAATCAATACCCTCTGTTGCCTTTGATCTTCTAAAAGAATATTTCTGCATAACCCCTCACATTATACTTGAGGAAATTGGAAACATTTCTTGCAACTTGGATAACCTTTCTGAAATTTAACTGTACAACAGAACCAAACGATATGAATTCTTCACAAACCCTAAAGATTGGAGTATCTCCTTGTGCTTTACCTAGGCCTCTGATTTTTATCATTTTCGTTACCTTGAAACTTCTTTTGCCTGACATTCTCCCATGCTTAGGGAATCTACAGGATAACGAGAGGAGACCCCACCGCTTTGCACGTCACTTTGGTCTTTATCTCGTACAGTTCTTGGCCTGATCTATTTCATGTGCGGGAAAATTGCTCACTCTTCTCCGCCGAACCTATTCTTATCTCGTGAGTCCAACTTGGATGTCCCTTGAGAGCATGGGATATTAAATAATTCCCCCCATGTGCTTGATTCCTTATCCCGCGGGGTAAGGCTCCACCCTTTTTCTTTTTGCATTCGACATCCTCTTATCCCGCGGAGTATTTTTCCTTTCAAACTCACTATGCGTGATAAGAAATGAATTATCTGAGAGTCCAAATGATTTAGAGAAGGTGAAAATCTTTTTTGCAGGGGCCCACCAATATCAACCAATGGGCAACATTTAAAGATTCAGGTCATTATTGAAGTAACCTTTAAAATCTATTTATCTCAAGAGCTCTTGTTGCCAAAGATCTAGAATAAAACAAGTTTAGCCTATCAGCCTTTCCCTCTTGAAAACATTATGAAAATTTGAGCAACCCCCTTATATTAAATCATTGGAAAAATGATTTAATACATTTTAATTTTTACCCCTTTAAGTAAACACTCAATAAATTAAATTAATGATTTATAACACTTAACCCCATTGCTCTTAAATTCTATATAATTTTAATCAATGTGATTAGAAATAATATTAATCCTTGAAACCCAAATGGTCACATTGTGCATCAACCTTAGTCAGGCCCCAAAGCGAGGTTGGCTAAAATTTCTTTCATTTTTGTGCAACTAACCTCCTCAACATGCTCTGATTCACTATACTAAAGTGTTTGTGATTCAAGAATCTGAAAGATCAGCTATCAATTTTGACGTTTTTGCAACTTTGACACATGGCTGAAAAAACCCGAGGAGCCTCCAGAACTGGCTTAAAAAACTGACCAAAGCACCTGACCAAGTCATGGGAGCTGGCACATTGATAGATTGTAAAACATAGAATTTGGGGCATTTGATGGATCATCAAAATGAAATCTGAGTCAAAAGCTATTCACTGTCAAATTTGCCTACTCAAGCTTTTCTGAATTTGAAACTGCTGAGTCAACCTGAGTGGCACTCTAACCCTCATTTGAAAAAATATCAAATCGTCACTTCACGAACCACCAGTTGGCACACTGGTACATCAATATACCCTAAAGATGTGTGCATGAGGGTTTGACCTGACTAGGTCACATGTGAAATTTATTCACCCTCAAAGTTGGCTTATGTGAAAATCTGGAAACTGCTGCTTGCAAAACCTTGAAAATGTTTGTTAGGAATGAGCATAAAAAACTAAGCAAATGATGAGCTGGGGGCCTACAAACTAGGGATCTGATAGATAATTCTATAGAGAATCATGGGGTACAAATGATTTGAAATACATGTTGGCATTTTTGATGATTATGCTGTGATTGTCATTTATGGACACACACTTGCATTAAGATCACCTATTATATGTATGAGTTAAAGCTCAACTAGAATTTGTTGGAATCGGTATGTTGTATTATAGTCTTTAGACTATCAGTGTTTTGCAGAATGTGCTTACCGATCTGAAGCGGTATGTCGACCCCAAGTGGTTCGTGGATCTCAAGCAGTACGAGGGATCAAAGCGACAAAACACATATTTCCCAGTCTTCATTTTTGTCAAACCAACAACCGATATTTTGTGTAAACCAGTAATACTATGATGAGTTACCAATTGGCATTTTGTGATGAATTACCATCCACTGATTGTTTGATGGTGCTGACACTCTGGTGGTGCTTTTTGTGTCGTGTTACCAAGTATGTCCAGATTCATTGAACCTAGGAAATTGGATTGTAAACCTATTGGACCAACATGAAATCAGATTCCTTTATAAGGACATCATGTCTAGGGTTTAAGGTGGTTGATGAGTTTTTGGAAGTACGATCTTAACTGAGAAGAACAAGTTTGTGAGCTGTAACTAAGTGTGAGTTATGGAAGACTGAAGTAATGCTGAAATGCATTAGCTATGAGCCATAGTGGATCTAACCAAGCAATCTATGCTATTTGCTAGATCATTCACTTATTGATTACTCACATCTTTGACAAGTCCGAAGCCCTTAATCGGGTAGGCTCAGAGTAGCCTTTGTAAAATCCTCTAACAAGGTGGTTCACATCTGTGGATCTAAAATCCTCTAGCAAGGTAGTCTTTGATCGGACTTATCTCCTAATAGAGATTGAGATTCCTAACAGGATCTGTTCTGGTAAAGAACATTGTATGACCTTAACCGGTTTGACCTTAACTGGTCTGGTTCCTATTCTAAAAATAGTTACTTGTGAGTTTTATCTCACCATGGTTTTTCCCATTTGGGTTTCCATGTCAAATATCTTGTGTTATTGTGTTATTGCTCTCGTGGATGAATGTCTTATTTGCATTTTGGTTTGCATGTGTGTTAACTGGTTTGTCTGTTAAACTATTTTACCAGTTTATCACTAGACTGTTTAAGTGTTTGAATACAGTGTTTTTTGGTATACTAATTCAACCCCCCCCTCTTAGTATTCATCAATTGGTATTAGAGCCTATCTTTTTATAAGTCTAATCACTTGGAAAGAGATATGGGTGAATACACTATGAGGGAACTTACTCACCTTGTATATATATTTTGTAATTAATTGTAAAATCTTTTTGTAATCTGACATGGAGGATTGTAATATGACTCATATATGTATGAGATCATTCTAGATCATTTATAATATGATATGATGTGAAATATGAATTGAAGGTAGCAGACCTAATATGCAAATTATTGGTTAAGGGTTTATGTATGTAGCAAAGCCTAAACCAGCACTGAATCTGGCATAGCAGATGCTAATCTGAAGCAATACAAGACATTGGATTTGAATAATCTATTTTTATAAGTCAGTGTGACTTCCTTTGTAACTGATCAGTGAGCTCTAGGCACTTGGCCTTCCTGCATGTGCAGGCCCCTATTGTAAGCAGTAATATTCTCTTATTGGCCAGTAAGCGAATATTGTGGGTCACAAATCCCACCGAGGTTTTTCCCACACCAGGTTTCCTCTTTAAAATATTGTGTTATGGTGTGCTTTTCATGTTGTGGTTATTCTTATTTGCTATATTATTTTTGGTTTACCAGTACACAGTTTTAATATGCTTTTCATATTATAAGTTAAGAAAATTATTATACCGGTCAGATACTGATTCACCCCCCTTCTCAGTATCTTTTGGAATCCTAACAATTGGTATCAAATCTTGGTCCTCTATTTTCAAAAGCCTAACAACTTGAGGAAGATCTTGTCACCGGTAGAGATGGAAAAGTTGAGAAAGAAATTGGAAACAACTCTTTCAGACCATGATGCAGAAAAAGTAAAGAATGTCAAACTTGAGGATGATCTAAAGGCTACACAGGATATCATTCGAGGACTTCAAGAAAATTACACTATAGCAAGAAATAAAAGAAGAGAACTTTGTGAAAAGATGCAGAATGATGAAGATGAAAAGAAAACTCTTAATGATCTGGTAAACAAGCTAAGACAAGAAAACACTACAATGAAGAATGAGATGCAGGATATGACTGAGATTTTGTAAAGAAAATGAAAATCGGAAGAAGAATGAAGAAGAATTGGTTAGAAGACTGAATGATGCTAGAAATGAAAACACAAGACTCAGTCATGAAAATGATATGTTGAAGACAGATCTGATGCGTACACAAAATGATAGAACTGAACTCATGAGACAGAAAGGAATCTTGTAGAATGATCTAACAACTGCAAATCAATACAAAGAGAAATTCAAGAAAAGTTCAGAAGAACTTGTTGACATGCTGAAGAATCAAAAACCTAATGGCGATACAAATGGCCTTGGCTTTGAAGTTGATGAAAGCTCCGGTACTGCAAACAATCATGATCATAGTAAACTGGTAAGACAACCTAATGCTTACAAATTCAATGGGAAATGCTTTAACTGTAACAAGTATGGTCATAGAGAAAATCAGTGTAGATCTAGAAACTATCAGAACACTAATACACCCACCGGTCAATATTCTAAATGCAACAAAGTTGGTCATAATTCAGAAAACTATTGAATGAATGTAAGATGTTATGTTTGTGGAAGATTTGGACATCTATCTAATCAATGCAGAATACATACCAGCATAGGATATGGGAAAGCTATTTAGAAAAATAATGTGACTTGTTATGCTTGTAACAAAATTGGACATATTGCAAAATTTTGGAGAAGAAAGACTTCACCGGCAAATAACAAAGGTCCTATCTTGAAAGGTAAAGAAAAGGCTGAAGAGGTAAAGCAAGAATTCTCAAAACAATGGATCAAAAACTCAGATCAGAATGTTGATGGCAATACTCCTCCACTAGCAGAACAGAGTAACACTCCACCGGCAGGAGACTCTTCATCTAACTAAAGGAAAAAGCCTTTGGGGGTTTAGCAACAAATTGAAAAATATGTTATTATACCCTCAGTTGATGGTAAGAAGTTGAATTACTTCTATACCGATAGATGAGTTAAGTTGTGACTTAACCGACAAGCATTAAATATGGTAGTTGGAGAAAATAACATTATAAAGCAAGTGTTTTGGCTCCTTTTTCATTCATCGAGCATTCAAATCTTCGAGAGCACGAAAATTCCTGAGAGAAGGAATCCCTAGCGAAGAAGTGAAGAAGTTCATCAAAGCACTCATCCCTAAGGTAGATTGAGGTATTTATAACTATGGCATCCTCCTCCACTCCTAAATTTATTGCAAACCCTACTGTGATTGAGGTTATTAAATGCCCTAGACCCGTATTCAAACTAGTTCCCAAAATTGTGAAGAAAGATGATAGCATAGGTGCATTTTCTCAAATTCCTAAGGGAGTAGTATATGCTGAAGACCCTAGGATATACATACATTACCATATAGAGGAATTAGGTGATGATGAGATCAAAAAAATGTATAGGATTGTGATTTGTGATGTAGATGGAAATGTCAAGCCGAAACACAAGTTAGTAGAAACCCTAGGCTTTGTGGATATTCTTAGCATTCCTGATTTTCCTGAGGATATTATAAGAATTGTGCTAAGAAGAGTTCATGGTGAATTCTTCTGGTTGGATTTGATTCATAAGATAACCAAAGAAGTAGTAAAAGTAGTAACAGGGTTACCTTCCACCGATAGCCGACCTGACGGAACTAAAAGAGTCTCAAATGACATAGTGATAGATCTAACCGGTGCAACTTTTGACAAAATATCTCTAAGGGTAAATGATGTAAAGGACATCAATTTCATGTTTATCAGTATGATCTTAGGTTACAAAGGCACACATGCAAATAGGTTAAACTCAATTTCTAGCCTATGTATCAAAAGTGCATATGACATGGTAAATCATAATGCTAGAATACATGTGTGTGAATCGCTCAAAGATGAATTGATAGACAATCTAAAGAAGATTAAAGGAGATAAGAAAGGAACCTTTAGATTTGGAAACTTCCTTATTTGCTTAATACTATACATTACTAAGCAAGTACCCAGTATTGGTAGAAGAGATTTTGGTTTAGATATACTGGTAGGAAAGCAACTATTGGATCTATTGAACAATATAGGAGAAGACAGAGAGAAAAACTTAAATGAACATTTTCAAGCATTAAAGGCTCGAATGATAACTAGAATATGACTATCACAAGCTATTGTAGATAAATATCAGAAGGAAATTTGCTTTGTAATTAAAAAGGATGAAATCTGGATGGAGGCAGTTGTCCCTAGAACTATTTGGGTAACGGAAATGGGTTATGAGATAAATGATAACATTATTGAAAATTATGCAAAAGCCCTCCTTCAAGCACCAAAGGAACCCACTGAGAAAGTCTTTGGAAATGCAGAAACAATTGAGAGTGGAATTCAATCTAGAAAAAGGGTTAAGAAGGTTGAAGAAACAGTAAGGAAAGGAACCTGACAGACAAAAGCAATTAAGGAAAATGTATTGAAACAAAATGGTATAAAGGAAAGTGCATTGGAAGGACTTGAACCAGAAACTCATCTTTCACCGGTTGGAACTTCCTCTGAGAGTGATATACCAGCGGTATTCAAAATGGTTGAAAGGAAAAGAAAACCCTCACCGGCACCCTCACCTACACCCAAGAAAACAAGGCAAAAGGAACAGGTAGTGAGGCCTCCAGTGAAAAAGTTGACTCCTAAGAAGAAGAAGGTAAAATAAGAGATTGCTCCACTGGATAAACTCTTAAGTGAAATTACTGAAGATGGAAAGTTGAAAAACATCAGCAAACTGTACAACACACTATCTATTGATGACAAAGAAAGCATAGAGAACAATGTAATTTTACACTTAGATATATACAAGAAATTTTTGATGGAATTTGTTGATGAAATACCCAACGATCTGTATAGAAGACTAGAAGCTAGAAGGGTAGCTATTGTTAAGCTGGATAAGAAAATAAAAATTGAAAAACTACTTGCAGTGCATCCAGTTAACTCACCTGATAAAATAGACAAACTAATTAGTGAAGCTCCAGTTAACTCACCTGATAAAATAGACAAACTAATTAGTGAAGCTAACTAGATAGTATTTTCAACTGCTCACCGACATGTAGCACTGATGGCAGGTAGAGTGAATGAAGTCTTTGAAGAAACAACAGATGCATGGGATATATTCTTTGTAGAAAAAGAGAAACAGGAAGAATTACTAAGACCCAAGACTATCAGGGTATATCAAAAGGACAAAGATAAAGGAAAAGGTAAAGTGGGTGGACCTCGAAGCCTTAAAATAACTGATAATGTGCTCCCACCTCCTTTAGATACTCCACCGGCACAAACTATAGATAGTCAACCGGCCACTAAGAGTATGGAGACTCGACTAGAGGATACAAATCTTGAGTCTGAAATTTTGTACACTATAAATATAGATACTCAAGAATTAAATGTTGTGGTTGACAAAGAAACCACTGAGGATAAGAAGGAAGAAGTGACTACTAAGTCACCGGTTGCAGATGTTGAGGTTAAGGTTAATGATACTGTAAACATAAACACAAACAAACCTACTCAACTAGGAGAACCGACAATGGATAGTACAAAGGTACAAACAGAGAAACTAGAAGTGCATACAAAGGCCACACCTGAGAAACTGGCTGTTGAGAGCTCAAAAAAACCTTCTAAGACATAGATGGAGAAACCGAAACAGGAACAGGAACAGGAACATGAACAGGTTGAGACACAAGTTCAGACAAAAATAGTGTCACCGGCTAAAACTGAAAAAGCCAAAACCTTTACTTATAGAAATGGAAACACAGACTGTCCTACCAGAGGTCGAATCAAGCAAGGTGATTAGTACAACTGGTAGCATGGATATTGTGAGAATAGTTGGACAGACATCTGGTACTTCTATAGCAGAATTCTGATTTACAAAGGTAACAGAGGTCTTATTGGATTCAATAAAGAAGATCACATAGTGCAATGCTAAAGCCTATAAGGCTATTGATGACACCATTCCTATTCTTAAATTGATAGCACCAAAATGCATTGTGGATAATAAGGATTCTTTAGGTCAACTAGACACATTGTCTAAGTTCATCACCGACAACTGTAATACCCTAAAAATGGTCATCTAAACCATGAGCCCCTAATCTCAACAACGTCACCAAGGTCCTAACCAAAGGCAATTAAATCAATCTTGAGCACACAATTAATTCTTTAATCATCAAATCTCACATGGCAAAATCAATCACTCAATATTAATTAAATATTTATTTAATTAATTGATCATCCCAAGTAAATCATTTTAAACAATTACCTTATTTATTTTAATTGAATATCCTAGCATATTTAATTAAATAAATCAAATTGCCATAAATCTTCAAAAAAGGAAACAAATCAAGAAAGAGGAATTGGAAATTATGAGCACAAATCTTAAAAAATGGAAATAAATCAAAAAAGGAATTAATTGACCAAAAAAGAATTAATTGAGAAAAGAAATCAATTGGAGATAATCTTGAAAAACAAATTAAAAATTGATGAATAATTTCAAAGAAAGCAATTAAAACAATTAAATCTCAAAATTGACTGAAATAGAGAATAAATAAGTTTTTTTCTGATTTTAATCTTAATTTTAGTTTAATTTCCTTTAAAACTGATAAAAGCATCCAATCACATCAATTCACCTAGATTGTGCTTCCTCTTGGAAAATCTTGACCACTCATCATCATTTGATCTTAGTCGTTGGTTTCTTTCTGAATTTTCTATAAATTCAGGCTCATCTCTCATTCAAAAGAGGCTGGAGAATACATCGTTATTATACTGTTTTTGCTCTAGGATCATTGATATATTACATATTAATTATTTCACATTTCTTAAATCATTTAGCTTAATATGCTTAAATCTTGTTAGATCAATATTGCATCCATCTAGCATTCATCATGCTCATATAGATTAGATCCTTTGTCTTGATGTTGTCTACTCACTGGTATTGCTTATAATCTAAGAGCAATCATATACTCGCATCTTTTAGAAGGCAATGGGTCGATTTGTTATGGTTTTATTATTCATGATTATATTTGTCTAACCATGCATGTAATGACTTAATTGAAGTGTTGTGTTGACAGATATAGACCACTTTTCACACACACATTTCTGGCACCCACTGTGGGGCAGAAAACTACTTTTTCGGCCTCAAAATCATTTTTTTTTATCCTGCAGGTTTCATCTGTACAGCCTCTATGAAATATCGTATGAGTAGTTTCACTGCATCATACGACATTATATTGACGCCTGCAGTTTATCATACGAAACAAGAGCATATCCTTTAAATTGTCGTACGAATCAAAATATGGACTCATACGACATACTGATTTTCTTATAGTTTGTCATTCTATGTTGATTCCTGACTCGTACGACATACTGCTTATGTTATGATTTTGTTGATCTATGCTGGTTTCTAACTCATATGATAAAGGAGTTCTGTCTTTATGTTTTGCAAGGATTGTCGTACGATTCTGTTTTCTGATAGATTAAAAATAGATTACTTTTCAGGAATTTTTGCTTAAATTTTGATGATGCTAACGCTGACCTTGGATTGTCTTCTGTCTGCCTGACCAATTTCTTGCAGGACGCTTGTCAAAGAATCTATCAAATCAAACATACACCTGTCAAAGAATAAAAACAACATGACTACTGATGCATTGTTTTTGCAGGTTGCCTAAAGAGAAAATCGACCAAATATCGTGTATTCTTTAAATTCATTTTTTTAAGGCACCTAACTTGCTATCTGGTTAATGAACAAATTTGTCTGTTGTGTTTTCAGAAGAATCTAAGAGGTAGGAGAGTATGCTCTTGTCTTTTACAGACAATCAGAAATCTAGACCCTTGAAGCTTTTTTCTATGTTTTGAGATTTGTGTACCTTTAGCGGGCCTGTCACAGTGGGAAAAAGTAATCACCCTGTGAGAATGACCCAAGTAAGTACAGCTAGACCTGAGTATTCCAACTCACTATAATAAATAGGTCTTTAATGATTAAAGTCTCAGAGGATGGGATTATTTGAGTTTTCTCTTTGAGATCTCTCATATCGGGCATTTTGTAGGGCCTCACAGTCTCAATCGCGTTTATGTGACTACAACTTGTTTCAGTACCTTGTTGGGCTATAGGCCTTAATAATGCTTGCGTGACTTCAAGGGGTAATTTCAAATGAAATTCCTGATTAAGAACTATAAAATAGAAGCTACCCGATTCACCTTTGAAAGGTTGATAATCTTTGTGCAAGAGAGATAGTAACTCTCCCAAGACACTTGCCATATCATGCCCCCATTAGCATTTGGAGTCAGCTAATACAGTGTTGAGAATCCATTGCGTGAGACTTAGCGACCATATTCTGATTAGCTATTGGGTGTGTACCTAAACAAACAAAAGTTTTCTTCTCTATGGCAACTTCCATAGGGTTAGCATGTTGTGCTTGAATTATTATATATCTTGCGTGTTTTCTGTGTTTTCATCCCTGAAACTAAAAAAATGAAATACTGAAATTGCAGTAAACAAATCAAACAGATCAAACAACTCAGTGATAAACTCTGCCTATGTCAAAACTGGCCTATCCCTGTCAAAAATCAATCCATCTCAAAAATTGGTTGTACTCAGTTATCCTGCTCAGTCATTGAAAAAAACTCAGAATTTTAGTCTTTGCTGTGTGAACAGTCATACGAGTCTGCTGAATTGTCATCCTGCACCAAATCATGTGTCATACGAGTATACTAAATTGTCGTCCTGTGTCCAATCTTGTGTCATACGAAACCAAACAGTCCATCATTTAAGCTAAATCCTATGTCGTACGAAACAAAACCAAATAGAATCATTTGTTGTTCGAGACCTACCCATTTTTTGTATAGTACTAGGTAGCAACTCGTATGAAATAGAATCATTGTCGTCCTAAAACTGTTATACTGTCGTATGGTCTCAAAAATTCTGTTGTACGAGTCTCTGATTTTGCCAGTCCAGAATAGTTAACTTGTCCAAAACAGTCTATAGCGAGCCTAGAACTGGTTATCATCCTCCTGAGCATAAACAACCTTGATAGTGTATCTCTGTCGTTGTGTTGCACAATTTTGTCGATCATCTTTAAGCTAGTTCAAACAAACATCTTATCAAACCTAAGTTAACTTAGATAACGTCTTACACAGGATAGATCATTCCTAAAACCAGACAAGATCTTAAGTTACTTCTCTTAATTACTACGTTAAATGAACTACTAGCTACAATTTGATCTTGACTTCTGGAACACATCCCGCTCTTGGTCCTTTCAGTTAGAAATGCCTGTCAAACCATAAGCTCTCGCATCAAAACAGACAAAGCAAAAGAGACACCCTTTTCGACCAAAGACAATCCATTCTTTGTGGAAGACCCCTTTTACAATAAACCATCCTCGTCATAGATACCAGTTTACGACATACCAATCTTTGGTCAACCCCTATCTCCCACCATGTCTGGGGAAAGACAAGAAAGAGAAGCTAGTAAACAAAACACTCATGAAGATTTCAGCAATCATGCCACTAACATCAATTCATCAACTGAATCTGAGCTCCTTGAATCTCCTGAAGATGAAGTACATAGATGTCAGAATAATAAAGAATTCTGGAAAATGATGAAGGTCATCATGGCTAGGGAAAAAGAAGACTATTTCCTAGAATTAGCAAAACAAGGTGCCAAACTCCCTACTGGCTATAATGTGGAGGCCCTCATTACTATAGAGGAAGAGACACCATGGGGAAAAATAAGCAAACCAATGCAAGCATTGCAAATTGTAGTCACAAAAATAGAAAACAAAGATAAGACGCAAAAACAATATTCTCTGGACGCAATATGCCCATTCCCATTTGACAAAAATCTTTATATGTCTCCATTTCCTTCACGAGTTGAGATACCAAAATTTGACAAGTATGATGGTACCTCAAATCCTCAAGATCACGTTAGAGAGTTTTGTGCTGCTTGTATGGAGTTTATGCATGATCAAACATACCTCATGCGCCTTTTCCCAAGGAGTTTAGGGGGTCAAGAAATGGAATGGTTTGCAAGCCTACCCAAAGGGATAAAAAAATTTGAAGAACTAATCCAACTATTTTTACAACAATACTCATACAACAGTCATCACCCAGTCACTATGATAGAGCTTTGCAATACTAGACAAAAGACAGGAGAACCCTTTCTCACTTTCCTCCAACGATGGAGAAAGATGTTCTCTAGATATTCACGGACTATCCCAGACCTTGAGAAAATGGATATCTTCGTCAACAACTTAGTCCCTGAATTGAAGTACAGTGTCTAGATGCAAGTACATCCTTCATTCAACAAAATGGTAGATAATGCCCTCAGAATGGAAGATGTGCTCATAAAGAAAGGGGATATCTCACTTTGGAAGGAAACACAGTCAGGTTCTAGCTCTAAAGAAAAGAGTAAATACTGGAAATATGGCAAAGATAGCAACAAGAACGTCATCAATGATGGAGTGGTAGATATCATCCAAGAAAAAGTGAAATCCACAATATTTAACTTGGCCAATGGCACACAAGCGCTCAAGGCAGCTGAAACTACAACGAAAAATCCTCCAAAGAAGACAAGAAAGTGGTTTAAAGACAAACCTTAGGTCCCAAAACCTAAACACGATTTTACTCCTCTAGATGAGTCATATGAGTCAGCTTTTAAAACTTTATTGGCAAACAATCTGATAACATTTCTAGACAATTCTAGACCATACGATTTAGAAATTAGACCCAGATGGTGGAGAGAAAATGAATACTGTGACTATCATCGGAACAAGGGACATAACATAAACAATTGCATGAAACTCCAGCATGAAATTCAAGATCTCATTGATGCAAACAAGATCATTGTTGGAATTCATGCGACTAATGTTGATCATAAGGCTTTTAAAGATCCCTTACCTAGTTATGAACAAGGGGAATCCTCAAAATCCAAGGGAGGAGCTAGAGTCAATTATACCTACACTAATCACGATAATGTGATCAACATGATTTAATCTATGCAACCTGAATATTACAACGTGATCATTGTCCAAGATCACCAAAGTCAGACATAGACTACTAATGCCATGACTCGCACTCAAAGGAAGATTTCTCTCCGAGGAGCTAGTTCCTCCACTTTTGATCAAACAATATCAAAACTGCCAAATAAACAAATAGACACAATCATGGCCAAATCAAAGCAACCGGTTTCATCGTCTTCTCCTGGTTATAGTATTGTTGAACAATTGAAGAGAACCAATGCTCAAATCTCCATTCTAGAACTGCTTAAGATCTCTTCTGCTCATAAAGAGGTCCTGGACAAGGCTCTACTTACCACTAGTGTTCCTAAAGATTTAGACGTAGATCGGTTTCAATCTATGGTAGGTCACTTGACCTCCCCTCATTATCTCACATTCTCTAAAGAAGATGATAACTCACTAAGTCATCCACATAACCAGCCATTACACATTGAAGCCATGATCCATAAACACCGCGTTAAATGTGTTTTGATAGATGGAGGTGCTGGGTTGAATATTTGTACTTACAGTCTATTAACATAGCTGGGATTCTCTGAAAATGTTATTGATCCAACAAATAAGATAACAATCAAGGCTTATGATGAAGAAGAAAGAACTTCTAAGGGACTGGTATCATTACCAATCAGAGTAGGACCTGTGGAGAGAGATGTCATTTTTCAAGTCCTAGATCTTCATCTTTCATACAACATCTTACTGGGTAGGCCATGGACTCATGAAATGAAAGCACTACCATCTACGTACCATCAATGCTTGAAGTTTCCTTATAATGGAGTAGAAGTCAGTATTCCTGCTGATACAAGCTATACCCGCAATGCATTAACGCAGGGTGCTGATGCTTTTGTTCCTAATAATAGAGCAGCTTCTATAGTTGAAAGTTCAAAATCTCTGCTAAAAGATTTGGAAAAGAAACTGAAAATCACAAACACTGGAATGGATGGCTACAAGATAGAACCTATACTCTCACTGATGTCACTTCCTCCATCACCAAGATAGTTGGGAAAACTATCAGAGGGTATGAAGGCACAAATTTCAACCCCAAAGGTCATTTATGATGGCACCTTTATACAATCCTCTACTTCTTTTGCAGGTGAGATAGAAGGAGATGATGTCCTTAAATCACTTTTCAAAAAAGATAGTGCAGATAAAGAAGTACGACATTGTGCAATTTCTCTGACACAATATGGTCCAGGCTATAAGATGCTTCAATGCATGGGATATTCAGGTGCTGGTCCTCTAGGAAAGTGTCAACAAGGTATTGTTGAACCCATTCAACTGGAAACTAAGTCTGTCAATGATAAAGTTGGACTGGGATATGATCAAAGCAAGCAATCAAATCAGAAACACACACCTCACTATCAACGTAAGTGGAAGAAAAAGGTACTACCTTTAACCATACAAGAGATTAATGCTCACCAAACTTAGGAAGAGTGTGACGTTGAACAACAAGAATTACCTACCCAGAGAAAGGAAATAGATGGAAATAAAGTTCCAGTCCTATCAGCTATCATACCATAGGAAGTAGAAATCCTAGAGGATATGAGAGATGAGGTATATAGAATCAGAGAATTGTTTGCACCGCTAAATGTTCTAGTCACATGTACTGACAGACAACAAGTAGATGACTTAGAAACTAATTCAAATGAGTATGAATGGGGTCTAGATCACATCTCAGATACATCTACTATAGAAATGCTTGAAGAACTTAGGGACACTGTAGATGACACACAAGAGATGATACGCCTAAGAATGCAAAAGGAAATAGAAGAAATCAGATTAAAATGACAAGAAGATTATGACCGACAGCTAGTGAAGGAAAGGACACAAACACGTCCTTCATCTAGCAATCCTCCTAATAAGATAGGACAAATCAAGTACGAAATCACACAAGAAGAACTAGAAGCTACAACAAATGAACCAGTTATCAGTCCAGAAGAAGTTGAATGGAACAAACAACAGGGATTAACAGAACTATCCAAGTCATGTCCACAAGTGTGTCAAATGCAAGCAATCAACGAACCAAATCATGAAGGAACTTGCAGAATCAAGGATGTGGGTGTTGATACTATATACGCCTTCACTAAACCACTTGAAGATGAGTCAGTAACTCCATCCTATGACTCTGATGACTCAGACAGGAGCTCTATCTATGACAACAACTATTCAACAATGCATTATGAATACTCTATCATGAATGATGAGATACTGTCTAATGTTATACCATGATCTGTAGTCCAGTCTAAAGTAGGTGACGTCGCTAGAAGTAGGTCGGTTGGGTTAGGTTCAATAAATTTGAACATGAATATCGATAATCATGTCGTAACTCTTCCTGGTCTCAAGACACATATGCAAGGTAGTATTCTGGAACTCGACTGGTCGGTCCGAAACAATGATGATAGTACCGTGAACTCCCTTGAGCTTGTTCCAACCTTATCCTTAATACATCTAGAACTAATTGATAATACTCTTTATAACTAACCCTTGAACGTGCCTACTTTTGCAAATGACTATACACTAGCCTACTATATCAATACAGTTGAACCCATGTACTCTTCCACCAGCGAACAAAATGAAAACATGAATAAAGTGGATATCAAGTATCTTAGTCGCAAAAACAAGAAAAATAAGAATAAAAGATCTGATGGTGAAAATCACATTGTGGCGGTGTCAGACTCTAAAAAAGAGAAAATAAAGGATGCACCTAAAGGTAGAAACCTCTATGAGGCGCCTGAAGGTGAGATACTTGATATACTGCCGAGCCACTTCCAAGAGAGATCTTCCATATTGATCGAGCCAACTCAGCCAGTGAACATTGGGAGTC
Organism: Cryptomeria japonica; assembly: GCF_030272615.1. Taxonomy (NCBI): domain Eukaryota; kingdom Viridiplantae; phylum Streptophyta; class Pinopsida; order Cupressales; family Cupressaceae; genus Cryptomeria; species Cryptomeria japonica. Next base: position 239,165,623 of record NC_081406.1, read on the forward strand.
AAGAGATACTGCATATCATTCATTAGCTCAATCACTGTCAGCAGAAGAGTTAAAAGATTTCAGCAATCTATTTTTAAAAAAGAAGATTAACTTTGCATGGACATACTCAGATATGCCAGGAATAGATCCTAATCTCATCATGCGTCATCTCTCTATTATGCCAGGAGTTAAACCAGTCAAACAAAAACTCTGAAAGATGCATCCTCATGTGGCACTACTAGTCAAGGTTGAACTAGAGAAATTGCTAAAAGCTAGATTTATCAGAGCTATAGACTATGCAGAATGGATATTCAACATATTACCTTTATCAAAAACTGACAAATCTATTAGAGTTTGCACAGATTTCAAGGATCTCAACAAGGCATGTCCAAAAGATGATTTTCCATTGCCCAACATTGACATGATAGTAGATATGACTACTGGATATGAGATGTATTCATTAATGGATGGATTCTCCGGTTACAATCAGATCAAGATAGCACCTGAAGATCAAGAGAAGACAACTTTCACATGTGCATGGGGAACCTTCTGCTGGAATGTTATGACATTTGGTCTAAAAAATGCAGGAGCAACTTACCAAAGAGTAGTAACCACTATTTTCCATGATATGATGCATAAAAACATGGAAGATTATGTTGATGACACCCTGGTAAAGACTACGAAGAGATCTACACACATTCAAGAGTTAGGCCTCATATTAGATCGAATAGAAAGATTCAAGCTCTGCTTAAATCCAAAGAAATGTGCATTTGGGGTAACATCAGGAAAATTGCTTGGGTACATAATATCCAAGAAAGGAATTGAGGTTGAACTTGAAAAGGTCCAAGCTATAATGGAGATGCCTCCACCAAAGAATATCAGTCAGATGAGAAGTCTACAAGGCCGTCTTCAGTCCATAAGGTGTTTTATATCTCAGCTAGCTGACAAAGCTCAACCCTTCACAAAGGTATTAAGGAAAGGGATTCAATACAACTGGGATAAAGATTATGAACTACATTTACAACAAATCAAATAATATCTTTCTAATCCACCCATATTAATGCCACAAATTCAAGGTAAGCCATTGATCTTGTACATATCAGCTATATATACTTCACTGGGGGCACTTCTGGCACAACAGGATGGCAATAAAAAGGAACGAGCTATCTATTACATCAGCTGAACATTGCTGTCATATGAAATGAATTACATTATAATATAAAAAGCATTCTTAACATTGGTCTTTCCATCACAAAAATTTTAGGCATTATATGTTGGCACATTCTATTAAGTTGGTAGCCAAGATTGATCCACTTAAGTACCTTCTCAATAAAGCAACGCTTATAGGAGGACTAGCCAAATGGGTCATGGTCCTTACAGAATTTGACATTGAATATGTGGAACGTACAACCATCAAAGGACAGGTTATCGTAGACCAACTTGTTAAAGCTCCACTTGAAGATGATCAACCTCTACATATAGAATTCCCAGATGAATCAATCATGCACCTTACTGAACAATCATGGAAGATGTTCTTTGATGGGTTTTTACTCAACATGGCTCTGGTGCTGGGATACTTTTTATTACTCCCCATAAATACTCAATTCCAAAAGCTTACAAGATTCTTTTCCCTTGCACAAACAACATTGCGGAATATGAAGCTTTGGTAAACAGGATCAAGTTGGTCATCAAGTGGAAGATCATGGAATTACATATCTATGGAGATTCTCAACTCATTATCAACTAGATCAATGATCTATATCAGATGAGAGATGAGAAATTGATGCCTTATAAGAGGATGGTGGATGACCTCAAGAAATATTTTACCTCCATATCATTTCAGCAGATCCCTAGAACATCAAATAGAGCAGCGAATGCAATGGCCACTTTGGCATCTATACCACAGCTATAAGAGTCTAATTTTCACTTTGAATTCCTAGTGGAAGAGTTACATTACCCTGCCTATGGTTCTCCCGAGTCCCAGGTAGTCTGTTCTATTATTGGACATGACTCATCTCATTATAGCCACATTTACTCTTACCCGTGTGACCAAGTTGTCCCTGCCAATCTTTCCCAAAATGAAAAATGAAACCTAATCCAAAACGCATCACGATACGTCATCATTGCTAACAACTTATTCAGGTGAGATTTAGATAGTACTTTGCTTAGATGTCTAGAAACTGAGGAGTCCCAATGCGCATTATCCAAGGTTCATGAAGGTATTTGTGGATCCCATTCAAATGGTCTGACTTTAGCACAAAAACTACTAAGGGTTGGCTACTACTGGCCAGACATGGAGAAGGAAGCCATAAAATTTGTTAAAACCTGTGAAAAGTGTCAGTTACATGGGCACCATATCCATGCTCCTGCAAGGGATCTTATACCATTTGTAATGCACTGGCCCTTCCAACAGTGGGCGTTTGATCTAATAGGGAAAATATATCTTGCGTCATCTAATGGACATAAATTTATTATCACTGCCACTGAATACTTCACTAAGTGGGTAGAAGCGGTTCCGCTCATCAAGGCAATAGGCAAACAAGTGGCTCTCTTTATTCTTAATTATATCATCTGCAGGTATGGTATACCTTCGTCTATTATAACTAACAATGGAGGACAATTTAAGAACAAAGATTTGGATGAACTCTATGAGAAATTTAAAATCAAGCAACACTAGTCCTCTGTATATTACCCCCAAGGTAATGGACAAGCAGAGGCATCTAACAAAAACCTACTAACTATCTTGCACAGAACAATGAACAAATCCGGGAAGGATTGGCATCTGTAGCTCAATCTTGCATTATGGGCTTATAGAACAAGTATTAGAACACCTACTGGGGATACACATTTCTCTTTGGTGTATGGGTCCGAAGCAGTATTACCTATTGAGGTGGAAATACCATCTCTAAGAGATTCATTGCAAGGTCTTGTTATTGATGAAGATTATAGAATATCTAGATTGCAAGAGCTTGAATTGCTGGATGAGCGTTGGCAAGTGGCATTTGATCATCTTAGAGTGTATCAAAAATCAACAGTTTCAAGATAACAAAGGGAAGTTTGAACCCAAGAATTTCAGGTTGGTGACTTAGTTCTAAGAGAGAATCCTAAAAATCAACAGTTTTGAGATAACAAAGGGAAGTTTGAACCCAACTGGTTGGGTGCTTATCAACTCTCAACATAGGAAGGAGAATAGCTTTGCAAACCGATTAACACCATCCATCTGAAGAAATTCTTCACCTAAATATTCTCTACTCCAGCAGCTTGTACAGCGAAAAAAGTCCTTAAAAAAATCATAAAAATTCGAAAAGTCCTGAAAAAATCCTAAAAAATCAGAAAAAGTCCTAAAGAAATCCTAAAAATTAGAAAAAGTCCTAAAGAAATCCAAAAAATAAGAAAAAGTCCTGAAGAAATTCAAAAAAAATGAAAAAAAAGAAAAAGAAAAGAAAAAAAAAAAGAAAAAATGAAAGAGAAAATGTGTTGGCGAAAACCTGGTAAACAGGCACCTCGGTAAAAGAAAAAAATGAATCTCTACCAAGCAGGTGAAAACCTGGTAAACAGGCACCTCTTGTACTCAAGCGCTCCATCTATCAATGCAACATTGGCATTCCCTCTTTCACGCATCTTTGCTTTCGCTTGTACATATTTCAGTCACTTTTTGTGACATCCTGGTTCGTTGGAACCCTCATGGCTTGAAACCGATCATTGTCATAGTCTTAGGTTAATCGCCAAGAGAACATTACATGTCCTAAGCAGTGTCAACCATGTCAATGTTACATTAGTGAAACCTGGTCGTCCACTCTGAGTTAGTCACCTGCCTCTTGACTATTGAAGAGTTTTATCACTGAGTTAACAAGAAAAACAACATTACGGAAAACAATCACTAAATACTTTGATCTATGCATGAAATCTTCTTTGTGTGATGTCTTTTATATTGGTTTTCGATGATTATCCCTTTGAGTAACTTGAGGAAGTCTATTGTGAATAAGAGGAGTAAGGATTGGGGGCATAATATTTTCTTGTTTGCTACTTGTAGGAATGATCCCAATGATCTGGAAACATCTAAATTAGCTAGGTGTCTGTGATAAGAGCCTTCACATCAAGGTGGAATCGCCTCATATACCTTGACTCCACTTATTTGAATGCTACAGGGAGCTTCCCATCATTCCTTTGTTTGTTTTGAGGGAATTTCTTTATCATGCAATCCGAGTCCCTGCGAAATCTGTCCAAGGATATGAAGGAAAAAAAAAGGGTCATTGCAAACAAGATCATTAATATTGCATATGCAAAGAAAGGAACTCTACTCTGCCTGCTATAATTGTAAAACACTCAATGATGAAAATTAAGCTTTTCAAAGTCCAGTGACTAGGTTTAGGATTGCATATCATTTTGCATCTCATTTTTGCATTTCATTTTGCATCTCATGCATTTCGAGTGATTTCGGTATAGTAACTATGCTTTCTCTATCTTCTGAATGAGAGTTGGAGTGTCATCATTTCTTCGCTAAGTGGTCTGTTGTCATCATTTCTCTGATCGAGTACTTGTGTTTTGAGATGTTAGCTGCATACATAAGCATTTCATATAGATTCATACATTCATTATCATTCATTTGCATTCATCTTATTGCATAGAAAAATAAAATAAAATTGCATTCATTACTCATTTGCATTATCATTTACTTGCATATGAAAAGAAACAAAAACAGACATCCATGATCATTTGCATTCATACATTCATGCTGAAAAGAAATGCATACATATAGAATAAACCATATAAAAGACATCTCATAAGCAAATCAACACAAGTATGATGAAGTCAAATCGGATCTCGTATATATATCATGTTTAGTCTCAAGGTACAAAATGATGTCAAAAGACATATACAAACTCCCATCAGAGCAAGAATCGCATAGGCTACAAAAAAAGGGTGTGTCTATAAAAAAACATATATCCGAGCTACAAAAAAGAAATCATCTAGCTCGCTCCCTCTCCCTCATCGTCTGGTGGTGGAGGAGGAGCCTGATGTCGGGGATCCTAACGAGGTGCCTGTGCTTCCTCGGACCATGCCATGTACTGTGAGTAGGGTATCACCTGCTAAGCAATAGGAACTGCAACACTATACGCTGCAACATAGTAAGATGCCCTACTAGACTGGTGAAGGACCTCCTGTCTTAGGGGCTCTATCTCTACTCTCATCTCTACTCTCAGCACTGCAATTTGATGATCACGCTCTGTCCTCACCTTGGCGATCTGGTGATCATGCTTAGTCCTCATCTCGGCTAGTTGTTGGTCTCACTCCGCCGGCTGAGTTTGAGCCACTAACAACTATGATTGCATCTTTGCAAGACATGCCCTCATCGACCATCCAGAGTCTGTCCCCTGCTCTCTCACAGGCCCCCCACCTCCACCTTTCTCCTCCCTCCACTGTCGAACCTACCTAGGTGCTGCTCGCTTCTCCTATGTCCCACCCAATCTCACACCCACTCCTCCTAAGGATCCACCCTCACCCCTCTGTTGTTCTCCCTCAACTGGCACCCTACTACTGCTAGCACCTAGATCACCACTACCCCATCGCGGAGCCTCAGCTCTTTGTGCCTAACCCTGCCTCTGGCCCTATCTTTGGCCCTGTCTCTATGCTGGTGCGGGGCATCATCCTCAACATCCTCAATATGAGGAGCCTGCTCACCTAGATCTATAAAACGTGGGAATGGATGCTACTGAAAATGATCTCTATATTGGGGCAATACTCCCTCATTCGCCACATCGTCCAAATAATCCCACCTCAGGCAATGTAACCCTGTCAACTTCTGCATCGCCAAAGCGTATGATAACCATAGAGACCATCCCTATCTCTCCTCATCTGCATATCAAGCATAAGTTGTATACTCCTGTGAGATCGCCTGAGGCTAGCCATACTGCCTCATCACCTGAGAAATGATGAATCGCTCCACAATGGTCTGTGATCTCCCAATCAGTGGGCTTGTAACAAACAGGTCCCTACGAACTAGCCGCCAATCATCACATGGCTCCAAAACTCTATATGGTCTCCATACGATGGCTATCAGGTCATCGAGCTGCCATCTCCAGAAATCTATCTTTCCCAAATGGGGCTGTGTAATATATCTGACATACCTATAAATGATTGGTTGCCCAAGCTCTCTGCTGTCTGCTACTATCGGCTGACAAATGGGAAGGTGCTCCCAGGCCCACACCTATAAAATATACACAACAGTGGCCATGCTACATCCCTCTCTGTATATGATCTCATGCATCTCTCGATACATGTGGGCCAATAAATAAGAGCTCCAACCAAGCCTCTGAGGGGTCTCTATCAACCTCTCCAACATCTGGCCCCATCCACACTAGAAGCCCTTCTGCCCTCTGTCTGGCATAAGAAAACAACCTATGAATCTTGCTAACATGCATGCCAAATTATACTCCTCACTGTACCTTCTCATAAGGATGTCCCAACTCATGGACCGAGTCAAAATATCAGGATCACCGAAGACATGCCTGACTGCCTGCAATCCTAGAAGGTGCCCTAAATCATAATCTACCTTATCCCCAGCAAAAAGGATACAGAGGATCCTGTATACATCCTCAGGAGTGATGGTCAACTCCCCCACTAGTAGATGAAATGTGTTATGCTCTGAATGAAACTGTTCTACCAACGCCATGAGCATCCCGTGGTTCACACAGATATCGGGTAATCTCAACAGATGAGTCAAGCCACACATATCAACATGAGTCTGCTCAACCTCAGATAAGTCTCGCACTAATGACATGGTAGGAGGATACATGCATCTAAATAACATAGGAGGTAATCGAACCTTCAAAAACCCAATAACGAAGCATCAGAAAACATTCCAAATGAGCCTACAAGAGAAGTAAAACATCACGATTTCATGTTTACACCCTAAAAAATGCTCACTATCTCTCAAACGACAAAACACAGAAAAGCAGCATCTCATACGAGCCAGGAATAGCTCTTGTATGACAAAATAAGCTCAAACGAAAATTTACCAGACCTCGCACGACAAAATGGTCTTTTTACAGACCTCTCGTACGAGACATGGGTGGCTCTCATATGAAAAAACTAATGGCCTTAAATGACGAAAGAAAATTTACTAGTTTCTCATATGAGACAGGATCCTGTCTCGTACGATAAACTGGGACACCCGACCCAAAACATGTGGAAAACTTGAAAAATGCATAAAAAAATTCAAAATTGTAAACACAAATAGGCTTAAGATCGATCACTTACTGCTGGCTCATAGTTTTGGGGTCGATTATGTCTTCTTTGGTGCTTGAATCAATGCTGACAAGTAGGGACCACCATTTTCTTCACAGAAGGTTATTTGAATTTTCAAACTTGGAGGGTTAAAATGAATTGAAAATGACACTTTTGTCCCATATATAGCCAAAAACCTAATTTTTCAACTTGCTCCGATGGACACAAAAATTGTACCCTTAGCTAATTTGACTGTCTGGAGTCCATTTTCGGGATCGAAATCAAAAATTGAGATCATTTGCTAGTCAATTTCAAAATTTGGACCACTTAGCGCTCTTTTCATCAAAAGCTCATTCTTTCTTCAAATTGCGCTCAATTATCAATGCTGAATCTCAATTGAATTTCTACAAATCAACTCTGCGCTCAATTTCTTATCAATCAACGCAAAAATTCCAAAAATTCCTCTGAATCAATTTGTGCCCAAACAACTTATCATCGCTCAAAATTACCTATAATCATTTACCCTCGCTATTTTTTTTTGATTTCGCTCCCGAGGGGGCATACTTGTGACCTTATGACCTCAAATCTTCAAAGGTCGAGAAATTTTTCAAATCTTCATCGAAAGTCGAGAAAAACATCTTTTTCAACTAAAGAAAATCAATCAAATAAGACCTCATCGCTAGGGGCATCTCAACTTCATCGCTTTATATCAAGTTGAGATTTCTGAATCAAATCAATCTCCAGGGGCATATTAGTTTCATCGCTTCATATCAAACTGATATTTGTCTTTTATCTGAATCTATCTCTTAACGTTAATCAGTTTCATTGTTTTTCATCAAGCTGATTATTTGTTTAAACTCAATCAAGGGTTTAAAGAGTTTCTTTGACCACACTCAATCTAAGCAGGTATTTAGTATTCGTTTCTTGATCAAGCTGAATAGTTTATCTTTATCGTATCTTGATCAATCAAGTTCAAGATTGATTTTATCATCACTCACTGTATGTAAGATCAATCAAGTTTTAGATCAGTAAGATCCGCTTCTTGATCAATCAAGTTCAAGTTCGATATCTTTTGTTTTCTACCATTCCTAGTTCAATCAAGTTCGGGATTGGTATCACTTTAATTAGACTTCATTCGGCTTTGTCACTTCGAATTAAGCTAAACAAATCGCTTTTTTAGTTTGTGATCAATCAAGTTCAGAACTAGCATCTCCTAGACATCAACTATTCTTTGAACCAATGTTCTGCTTGTACATTAATTCAAAGAGGGGCAAATGTAATACCCTAAAAATGGTCATCTAAACCATGAGCCCCTAATCTTGACAACGTCACCAAGGTCCTAACCAAAGGCAATTAAATCAATCTTGAGCACACAATTAATTCTTTAATCATCAAATCTCACATGGCAAAATCAATCACTCAATATTAATTAAATATTTATTTAATTAATTGATCATCCCAAGTAAATCATTTTAAACAATTATCTTATTTATTTTAATTGAATATCCTAGCATATTTAATTAAATAAATCAAATTGCCATAAATCTTTAAAAAAGGAAACAAATCAAGAAAGAGGAATTAGAAATTATGAGCACAAATCTTCACAAATGGAAATAAATCAAAAAAGGAATTAATTGACCGAAAAAGAATTAATTGAGAAAAGAAATCAATTGGAGATAATCTTGAAAAATAAATTAAAAATTGATTAATAATCTCAAAGAAAGCAATTAAAACAATTAAACCTCAAAATTGAATGAAATAGAGAATAAATCAATTTTTTTTATTTTTAATCTTAATTTTAGTTTAATTTCCTTTAAAACTGATAAAAGAATCCAATCACATCAATTCGCCTTGATTGTGCTTCCTCTTGGAAAATCTTGGCCGCTCATCATCATTTGATCTTAGCCATTGGTTTCTTTCTGAATTTTCTATAAATTCAGGCTCATCTCTCATTCAAAAGAGGCTGGAGAATACATCATTATTATACTGTTTTTGCTCTAGGATCATTGATATATTACATATTAATTATTTTACATTGCTTAAATCTTGTTAGATCAATATTGCATCCATCTAGAATTCATCATGCTCATATAGATTAAATCCTTCATCTTGACGTTGTCTAGTCACTGGTATTTCTTATAATCTGAGAGCAATTATATACTCTCATCTTTTAGAAGGCAATGGGTCAATTTGTTATGGTTTTATTATTCATGATTATATTTGTCTAACCATGCATGTAATGACTTAATTGAAGTGTTGTGCTTACAGATACATACCACTTTTCACACACATAGCAACAATTTGACTATTGATCAAATAAACGAGGACACATTTAAGGAGAGAATGATTAAGGAAAAAGAGAAAATCTTTGAGGAAATTGTAAAGAAGAACAAGGAGAAAATTGACACCTTATTACCGGAACTTGGAGAGACAATTTTTTATTTCAAGAAACTGTATAGAGACACTTGTAAAACAAATATTCTAATAGAAGATCTAAACAAATAAATCAGCAAAGCACAAGATGAGATTAACAATATTGCTCACAATCTGATAGGCACATCAAATTCATTTTTGGAGATAAAAAAGAAAATTGCAGATCTTGAAGAGAAAATTGAAAAGTTCAAAAAAGATAAAGAGAGAATAAAGGATAAGGCAAAGAGCATAAAATGTAAACTAGGTCCTAAACTAGATTACCTCATTTCTTTGAGAAAAGAAATTTCTGAGGCTCTGGTTCCCAGACTCAAGACACCGGAAGAGAAAATGCACATACTCACCGGTACAGTTCAGAGAGCACAAGAGGCATTACAGGATAGCAAAATATTCACAGGCAGTTTAAATTTGGTTTTGACAAATATTTTTCAGATTGTAACCCATCGGGTACAAGAATCTAGGCAAGACTCCATTGACAGTGAATGACAACCTTTTTCATTGATGTCAAAGGGGGAGTAGTGAGATGAGAAAAATGATCAAAACATGACATCATCAGCTTAGGGGGAGCATCATACATTTTTGGGCACACATTTTGGTAAGACAATTTTGGCAAACCACTTTTTGGATTTTTCTCATGAGTGTTGCCATCAATGCCAAAGGGGGAGATTGTTGGCAAATGTACACTCCAATGAGAAATTGTAGGTGATTGAAGGTATTGTCATTAATGGCAACCTTACAATCATGTGATACCGGCAGACACCGACATAGGCAGACTCTACACCGGCATACATAACATCGACACTGAAAGGAAGAATATCGACACCTTGGCCGACGACAATTTTGTATATATATATATATATTGTAATTAATTATAAAATCTTTTTGTAAGCCAACATGGCGGATTGTAATATGACTCATATATGTATGAGATTATTGTAGATCATTTATAATATGATATGATGCAAAATATGAATAGAAGGTAGCAGACCTAATATGTGAATTATTGGTTAAGGGTTTATGTATGTAGCAGAGCTTAAACCTGTACTGAATCTAGCATAGCAGATGCTAATCTGAAGAAGTACAAGATATTGGATTTGAATAATCCATTTTTGTAAGTCAGTGTGACTTCATTTGTAACTAAGCAATGAGCTCTAGGCACTTGGCCTTCCTGCATGTGCAGACCCTTATTGTAAGCAGTAATATTTTCTTATTGGCCAGTAAGCGAATATTGTGGGTCACAAATCCCACTGAGGTTTTTCCCACACTGGGTTTCCTCATTAAAATATTGTGTTATGGTGTTCTTTTCATGTTGTGGTTGTTATTCTTATTTGTTGCATTATTTCTGGTTTACTGGTACACAATTTTAATATTCTTTTCATGTTATAAGTTAAGAAAATTATTATACTGGTTAGATATTGATTCACCCCCCCCCCCCCCCCTCTTAGTATCTTTCGGAATCCTAACAGTGCATTCAATATGAGATTTTGTAGATGCCAATGGTGTGCCAATAAGAGATGGTGTTCCTTCAACATGAGATGTAAGAGATGTGGTGCCTTCAACTTGAATTGTTGTAGACATGCTCTCAACCTTGGGATTCAATTATCTCATTGCACGAAGGTTTTGCATCTGTTGCCTTTGTGTGGCCAATTTTGTCTCTCTTAGATTGGATGGATATTTCATTTTCCTCACCAATTGGCACCTCTTCTTCTATGGTATTCAATTTCCTTTCTTCATGAAGTTGCTTCATTCCTTCTCTTTTTTTTGCATTCTTAGCTTCACTCTCTTCTGGTGTTACATTTTTTGGTCATTTCCTCACCATGATGATGATTTCTACATGTACATGCACATAAAAGAGAATAAATTTAATTCATAAAGAGATTTCAAGAGGTTTAAGGGGTAGTCCTAATGCATATATGACTGTGCTAATTATGTTAGGACAACCCTAATGCATCTACGACTGTCCTAATTATGCATATGTTAAAATGGATATATGAAATTGAAATTATTTCATGTATTCCTTTTTAAAATTATTTCATAAGATCTTAAAAAGGATTTATGACCCATATGACCCCTTAGGACACAATATGACCCCTAACGACACCTAAGGGGTCATATGGTGTCCTTTGACCCATTAAGACACCATATGGTGTCGTTATGGGTTGTATGGTGTCCTAAGGGGTCTATGGTGTCCTATGACCATTTAGGACACCATATGGTGTTGTTATGGGTCCTATCGTAACCTAAGAGGTCATATAGTGTCCTATGACCCCTTAGGAGAACATATGACCCCTTAGGTGTCGTTAGGGGTCACATGGTGTCCTATGACCCTTTAGGACACCATATGACCCCTTAGGACACCATATGACCCCTTAGGACATAATATAGTATCATTAGGGATCATATTGTGTCTTAACATGTCATATGGTGTGTTATGACCCCTTAAGACACAATATGACCCCTTGGGACACCTTATGTTGTCATTATGGATCGTATAGTGTCCTAAGGGGTCATATGGTGTCCTAAGGGATCATAAGACACCTAATGATTGCATAGGACACCATACGACCCATAATGACACCATATGGTGTCCTAAGGTGTCATATAGTGTCCTAAGTTGTCATACGATAACATATGACCCCTTAGGACACAATGTGAACCCTAAAAACATGTGAGGGGTTATATAGTGTCCTAACGGGTCATAGGACACTATATGACCTATTAGGACACCATATGACCCCTTAAGACACCATATGACCCATAATGACACTATATGGTGTTCTAAGGGGTCACATGGTGTCCTGGTTAGGTCCCAGAGACAATTGAGAGGGGGGGGGGGGTGAATCAATTGTCTCACAAATCTAAATAAAAAACAACTTAACCAACTTATTGCTTAATACCAATGAACTAGTCTTTTATAATGGTGGACAGTTTTATCAGATAATTGCAATATCGGTAAACATTAATGCATGAAATAAAAGGACAAATTCATCTACAACACATAACACCAAAATTTGTACGTGGAAACCCTGTAAGGGGAAAAACCACGGTGAGAAACGTTACCCGCAATCAGATGATACTACTGCAGATAGTAAGTATATACAAATGGGGTTTGCACACGCAGAAAGGCCAAGCGCCTAGAGCTCACTGCTCAAACACAAAATAGGAGTCACACTGACTACAATTGGATGGTTAAATCCAATAAGGATGTACTGCTCAAAATAACATCTTCATATGCTGGATTCAGTACTGGTGTAGTTCTGATATGCTTTCACAAAACCTTCCTTCAACCTTCAAATGATGTCTGCATGTATATCTCTACTTATTCTCGCATATACCTTCACACAATTGTCTTTCTCATTCCACACATGATCTTACAAATAAGATCTTACATTTATATCATAACCTAAGACCAATTTTAGTAGGTCGGCTTCTACAAGATATTACAATAAAATCATTTTACAAACAAAACAATATCCGATGCAATAACCAATTCAACATGTCGGCTTGATGCATTTATAACAATAATAAATCATCTCCATAGCGTTTCGTGCTGATCTAGAAAAGATAAACCTGTCGGTGTATAACCTGGACCTATTTTCCGGTAACAACAAATATGCAAATACGAATATGCCAATAAAAAAATATCCAAGACAAGGTGTCCAAATGATGTCTTCGACATAACCAAGTGTTTTCCATGTCATTCCAAGTGTTGGTGATCATTATGTCCTATCGGTGTACCATATACCGATGACTATGCATCAGTCATTTGCTTGCTGGTGAATGTTGCTGATTCTCCAAAGTGCTAGAGTTTAGTAGGTGTTGACATCAATGACAAAACCATACCAAAATACCAACAGTTGTAAGGGGTCATCTGGTGTCCTATAACCCCTTAGGACACCATATGACCCCTTAAGACACAATATGATCTCTTAGGATAGAATATGGGGTTGTTAAGGGTCATAGTGTCATGAGGGGTCATATTGTGTCCTACGACCCCTTAGGACACCATTTGACCCCTTAGGACACAATATGGGGTTGTTAGGGGTCATAGTGTCGTAAGGGGTCATATTGTGTCCTATGATCCCTTAGGACACCATATGAATCCTTAGGATACAATATGTTGTCGTTTTGCATCGTATGGTGTCCTAACGGGTCATATGGTGTCCTATGACCCCTTAGGACACCATATGACCCCTTAGGACACAATATGGTGTCGTTATGGGTTGTATTGTGTCCTAACAGGTCATATGTTGTCCAATGACCCCTTAAGATACCATATGAACCCTTAGGACATAATATGGTGTTGTTATGGGCTGTATGGTGTCCTAAGGGATCATATGGTGTTCTATGGCCCCTTAGGACACCATATGACCCCTTAGGTGTCGTTAGGGATCATATTGTGTCTTAATGGGTCATATGGTTTGTTATGACCCCTTAAGACACCATATGACCCCTTAGGACACCTTATGTTGTCATTATGGGTCATATTGTGTCCTAAGGGGTCATATGGTATCCTAAGGGATCATCGGACACCATAGGACCATACTGATACCATATTGTGTACTAGGGGATCATGTGGTGTCCTAAGGGGTCATAAAAAACCATACGAAACATATTGACACCATATGGTGTACTAAGGGGTCATATGGTGTCCTAAGGGGTCATATGACACCATATGACCCCTTAGGACACAATATGACCCCTAACGATACCCAAGGGGTCATATGGTATCCTATGACCCATTAAGACACCATATGGTGTTGTTATGGGTTGTATGGTGTCTTAAGGGGTCATATGGTGTCCTATGACCACTTAGGACACCATATGGTGTCGTTATGGGTCCTATGGTAGCCTAAGAGGTCATATGGTATCCTATGACCCCTTAGGACACCATATGACCCCTTATGTGTCGTTAGCGGTCATATTGTGTCCTAAGGGGTCATATGGTGTCCTATGACCCCTTAGCACCTAGAGAGAGGAGGGAGTGAGGAGGAAACTAAGGGAAAGAGGTGAGAGAGGGAATTAGATGGGTGTAAGGATGGAGAGGGAGATAGCTCAAGGGATAGGGGAATAAGGGAATTGTGAGAGCTAGAGAGGGGAGGGACAAAGAAGAGTATGTATCTATAAGAATGAAGAGCCCAAGAAGAGGCAACAAGAGAGAGAGAGAATATGAGATCTAGTTCATAGAGAGAGATGAAACTACGAGGAAAGGGAGATAAAGAAGGGAGAGGTGAGATGGGGGTTTCTATGTACACATTTGGTGCTCTCCCTATTTAGCGTGTGCCAAATGTGGAACATGGACCACATTTGGCACACGCCAAATGGGAAAACCCATTGATCACATTTGGCACACACCAAATAGGGAGAGCACCATATTTGGCATGCGCCAAATGACCCTCTTTGGGAAACACCAAACCTATGGGTTGGATTTTCCTTGGGCATCCAACCCAAAGGTTTGGATGACCATTTCAGGCTAGAGACATGTTTTTATTAGAACATTGAAAATTTTGACATATTTTTGGTCGTGCTCTCCATCAGGTTTGCACATGTTTCAATGAAGTTTAAAAAAATACCTTGGTAAACTTGACCTCCCTCTTAGCTATCCAACAATGTAATTTATTTCAAATTTTGATTTTGTTAAGTCTTTCATCTATATTTTATTTTGTCAGTGTGTCCATTTTTTGTCAAAAACCAACATGCACTGTTTTGGGTATAGATTTTTACATGTTCATTAGATTTTGAAAAAACTTACATTTTTACAAACTAGACTCCACTCTACACAATTTAAATTTTTATTTTTTTTAATTAGTTTTCAATTATTTTAGGTGGGAGCATGCTCAAATTTCTATTATTCAGGATGTGTCCACTTTGAAAATTAGTAAAAAATCATATACTCATTAAAAAATTAGCTGAAAAATATGGCATAAACTACAAGGTGTTAGCTAATTTCTCACCAAAGCGATTTTAAAAATTCAAAAAAAAAGTTAACATTTTAGGGGGGCCACAACAGACACTATGTTATGTTTTTTATATAAAAATAGGACCACTAATTATGGCCCCCCTTTTTGAAGCTCTTAATCTCCACCATTCTCAAAAGAAATTAGTAGTTTAGAAAGTAGACTCGAAGCACTCCGACTCTTGTTCTTGTTGCATCTTCAAATTTGGAGTGTAATTAGGTTCAATTTGTCGTTGAAGTTCAGACTTTGCTGATTTCAGAAGAAAAAAAAAGTGGCATCTTAAGACCCCCTTTTGGTACCACAACTTGGTGCATATAGCCTAGTGTGTGTTAACAATAGGTCCACTCACATACGCACAATCATTCCAATCACATAAAATGGGATTTCATTCCCTTTAAAGATAGCAATTGTGAGTTAATCTAATTAGTAGGCAATCCATGTCTATTCCATTAAGAAAATTAAAGTGTGAGATATTTATTAAAGGATAAATGACATAGGTTTGTTTAAATTTTTTAGATCTTTGACAATCATCCTACATCAAAAAGACTAGTAGTTTGATTAACTTAAATCTTCATCCCACAGAATGCAACAATGCTAACAAAAACTAATTAGTAACATAAGAAAGTAAAATGAAAACCTTATCAAATTGATTGAGAGAAATAGTTCATAAATCCAAGTATACCTATCAATTACTGAAAAAGTATGACCAATTGCTTAACAAGTATACCAATTGCACAACACATTGACCAACTGCGCAACACATTGACCAACTACGCAACTTCTTAACCAATTGCACAACTTCTTAACCAAATGCACAACTTCTTAACCAACTGCACAAATTCTTAACCAACTATGCAAAAGATAATCAGAGCTTCAATTTCATAAATTAGTAATATTAAACCCTAATTTAAGTATAAAGAGATAGAGAGAGACTAAAATAAAGTTAAATTCTATTGCGAAGGTGCAATATTTGTCTTATTTTGTCATTGTTCACGTTGTTGTTCAAGTTTGCTTTGTTATTGTTTGCATTGTCTTTGTAAGGTTTCTTCAATGCATCATGCTTTCTCTTCTTCTTTGTTCAAGGCAGTGGTGGTTTGTCAAAATTTCACCCAAGTAGTATGTGTTCTCCAAGATAAAACATGCAATTTAAAATTTATGTCTCCTACTTATCATGAAATCCTAAATCAGGTTGTAGTTCTGGTGCTTTTGTTTCTTCTTCAACGGGGAGAACCATATTATCTTTTTATTGAATTCATCCAAAGATTTTGGGTAGATGGGATCAAATATATGTGATACTTTAGAGTATAGGAAAAGACATGGGTTTCGTACAAGTTAAGAGTAATAGATATGTCAGGGTCCATGAATAGTGTCTCAGCTAGTTGGATTCTTCGAAAGATCTTGGTCAATCTCTTATGTTCTACTCTCCTATGGTTTTTGGTTCATTTTCAAAGATACAAGAAAAAAACCTATGTTAAAGATGCAAGACACTTTTTAAGCTAAGGATGCAAGACCCTTACGATGTCTAAGGCAGGATCTTCTATTGGGGTTCAGGAGGAGGTGGGGCTTGGATTGTCTCTTCTTCCTTCATCTTTTGTTTTTCTCTCTCTTGTTCAATTTATTTCTTCAAATATTTCTCAAGGCATTTGACTTTGGTTTCCTCTTCTTCTATGACAAAGGTTGTTCTCACGTATTGAGTGTAGCTAGTTTTGGTCTCCCAAGCTAGGCTTCATAACCCTATGATGATATCCTCTTGGTGATTATCATATGCTAAGTTGGGTTGGAGCAAGGGGTTAGCATTATTACTAGGAAGAACCATCTTGAATCATGAATCCAATTAAAAACCCTCTAATCTATGGATGATTACAATGAAAAATAGAGAGAATCACTTAACTTCCTAATTAAGTCTAAATGAGATTATTTTTTATTATGTTAGTAGGGAGTGTTGGATATCATTGGCATATGATGAACTAACATGTTGATTTGATGATAATGTATATTGTCATTGATGTCAATAAGTTCAAGTGAACCAGCATGAAGAGGTATGAGGAGATGCAGTGAACCGGTGTCAGGGTTTCCCTAAGTGTGACTACTGGTTGGTAGTCTCAGCTCTAGGGTTATCAGTTTGGTGATCCACCATGTGCGATGCAATTGATGATACTCTGTGATGAGTTAGATAAGAGATGTGAATGAGATCGAGGTTCCGCATCAGCCTTGTGCATGTGAAGGACTTCCTTGAGGATCTTGCATGAGAAGATCAACCACGTGTGGAGTCTACCTCAGGAATGATCATTCTTCTTAATGGTATGAGAAGAGAGTGTGATGGGTTACTGATTCCCATGTGCGGTGATGAATGAATGATGCAGATTGTCTTGTGATCTATTTGAAATTGTAATTCTCTATGTAATGTGTTTGGACGATCAGGGTTGGACCGCCTATATTGTAAACCTAATATGCTTAGGGTTTAGGGTTTATGCTACCGACCTAACTATTTCCTATAAGGTCGATGATGTTTGTTATTGTAAAGTTGTTGGAAAATGTTGTGTGTGTGTATATCTAAGTGATGAGATACTTGATACTTGCCAGACTAGTAAGAGGAAAACTACAAAGTGTTATTGCAGAGTAGAGGAAATGAAAAGGATCTGCCTTGGCATGGAGTGTTGTTATCAGATCAGAGTTTTACCTATTGTCTTCTAATCATTTCAATAGTTGGAAAATCCCTTTACCGGGTACCTTTAATAGGCTTATTGTAAAACCTATAACTAGGTGACTCAAGATCATTGATTTCTCCAATTCCTCTAGCGAGGTAACCTTTAACAGGGTTTCAACCTTTAACAGGGTATATAGCCATCCCTTAACCGGGCGATCTCTAACAGGATTGGTTCTTAACAGAACCTTATTGTAAAGTCTTTAACCAGACTAGGCTCCTAACACGACGAGCTTCAAAAGAGTTCAAAAACAAGCTTGTGGGTATTCATCCCCACCGTGGTTTTTCCCATTTGGGTTTCCACTTAAAAAATCTGTGTGTTATGTGTTATGTGTTATGCATTTTTCATGTGATGTTTATAAATTATTTGGTTGAAAGATTATGCATGCAGAGTTAATGGGTTATGGTATTACTAGTATACCATATGCATATGTTTATGGGTGAACTTGATGTCAAGTATTGATCGTATTTGAAGTGTTTAGACTTATCAGTTTATGGTGTCTGATGTCTTACTGTGGTTAACCAGTATTGCCATGATTAAGTTCAGTAATGGTGATAATCAGTTGGTATTGTTTTAACTAGATAAGTTGTTGAGAAAGTTTTTATCTATACTGATTCACCCCCCCCCTCTCAGTACTGGTTGGGGTATCAGTTGTTCATCATTACTCATCAATTGGTATCAGAGTGCCTCCAGGTCCTCAATGATATAAGCTTAACCACTTGAGGTAAGAGATCCTATTGTAATGATGAAGATGGAAGGTCCTAAGTTTAATAGAGATAACTTTAAGATATGGAAGGACACAATGAAGATTTAAATCAAGAGTATGGGTGCTCAACATTGGAGCTATGTTGAGAATGCCTATGTGGCTCCCATTGGCACTCTGACTGATGATGAGAGAAATCTAGGAAAATGGGCAAGTCATGGAAGCCCTTATCAGCAGCCAGTCAGATATTGAGTTTATTGATGTACAAGAAAAGGAAACACCTAAGGAGGTATGGGATGCACTGGAAAATATCTATGGTTGTGATGAGCATGTAAAGAAAGCTAAGGAAGAAAGCCTTAGAGGTAAATTTGAGGATATGAGGATGGTTGAAGGTGAGACCATTCAGCAGTATGGCATTCAGATTAAGACTGTGGTTGGTGATATCAAAAGTGCTGGTGGAACTATTGATGATACCATTGTTGTTAGTAAAGTCCTTAGATCATTGTTACCAATTTATGTAATCAGAGTTGCTACTATCCAGGAACTAAGGTCTATTGATAAAACCAAGGTATCCTTAGATTCTATTATTACAAAGTTAACTGCATATGAGTTGAATAGCTATGATGACCGTGTTTAGAAGATTGAGTCATCCTTTAAAGCATCTATTGTGCCATCTAGAAAAGGAAAAGAAAATAGTACCAGTTATGAATCCAGACAATGCAAAGATATGGATGATGAAGAGATTCTGATGGAGTTTGAAGCTCTTCTTGCTAAAAGACTTCCGAAGGGAACTGGAAAGTATAGAGGTAAACTTCCTTTGAAATGTTTTTCCTGCAATAAGATAAGACATATAGCTATTAATTGTCCTAACAATGTCAATAAGGATAAACCAAAGAGGTTCAGAAAGTATAAAGGAGGAAACAAAAGAAATTGTCTAGTTGTTGTGTATGAAGGTGTCACTGATGAGGAATCAGAGAATGAAGAAAATGAAGACATAGTGTTTGTAGTAGTAAAGGAAGAAGTGTCTGACAAGAAAGCTCTTGTCTCTCGCATTGACAACTCCAATGAGTGGATTATTGATAGTGGTTGTTCTCACCACATGACTGGCAATCGGGGAAATTTTTTGTCTCTGAAGGAATATGATGGAGGTGTTGTCAGATTTGGCAACGATGCACCATGCTTGGTGAAAGGTAAAGGATCCATCTCATTGAATGGAAAGAGGAGTGCAGATGATGTCTACTAGGCAAATGGTCTTAAGCATAACCTATTGAGTGTTGCTCAGTTGAATGACAAAGGATTGGTTCTAGAATTCAAAGGTGGAGTCTGTAGTATAATTAGGAAGAGTGGTGAACTTATTGCCATCGGTAAGCAGACAAGAGGTAACCTATTTCAGTTGAATGCCAAGATAAGTTGGTGTCTAATGGCGAAGTTTGATGATAGTTGGATATGACATAGGAGACTCTATCATATGAACTTTGACAATATTGTTAAAGCTAGTAAGATCAAGGTGATAAGAGGATTACCTTTGCTGAACAAACCTGAGAACATCTTGTGTAGAGAATGTCAACTTGGAAAGATGTCTTCCTCAACTTTTAAAGGCAAGTCTTTCTTAGCAGAACATTTATTTGATCTTGTGCATACTGATTTATGTGGTCCTATGAAAACTAGAAGTATTCAGGGAGATAGGTATTTTATGATTCTTAGTGATGACAACTCAAGAATGATGTGGGTCACATTCTTGAAAGATAAGTCTGAAGCATTTGGAAAGTTCAAATCTTTCAGAGCATTAGTAGAGAAAGAAACTGTAAAAAGATAAAATGTCTGAGAACTAATCAAGGAGGAGAATTCACTTTTGATGAATTCAATAAATATTGTGAAGATAACAATATCAAGAGGCAGTTGTCTGCCCCAAGGACACCACAATAGAATGGCATAGCAGAAAGAAATAACATGATTGTAGTTGAAGTGGCTAGAACAATGTTGATCCAAGGAAAGGTTGCTCACGCTTTTTGGAGAGAAGCAGTGAGCACCGCAGTCTATACTACGAATCGGGTACTCATCAAGAAAGGCAAAGATAACACCCCTTATGAGTATTGGACCGGGAAAAATCCCACACTGAGTTACTTTAAAGTGTTTGGTAGTAAGTGCTATATTAAGAGAGGTGAGCATTTGAGCAAATTTGATGCAAAATGTGATGATGGAATATTTCTGGGATATTCCACTAAGAGCAAAGCTCTCAAGTGCTACAACAATAGAACTCAGAAAATTGTTGAAAGTATCAATGTCAGGGTTGATGAATCCCCTGAGGAACCTGAGGAAACATGTAGTGAAGAAGTGGAAGATGAACCGAGAATAGCCTTCTGGGAACCGGTTAAGAAAGAAACTTGTAAAGATCTCAGTGTTCCTAGTAGACTAGGCTAGAGTTATTCCTAGATATGTGAAGTTGCATCATGATCCAAAGAAAATCATAGAAGATAAAGATTCAAGGATACTCACAAGAAGAAAAGTGAAGGAGAACTCTTGCATGATTTCTGAATTTGAACCCAAGACTTCGAGAGAAGCTCTTACAGATGAAGACTGGATTAAAGAAATGGAAGAGGAGCTAGACTAGATAGAAAAGAATACAACATGGTCTTTGGTGCCCAGACCAAAACATAAAAACATCATAGGTACCAAATGGGTCTTTGGGAATAAATTGAATGAAGAAGGCTCAATTGTAAGAAATAAGGCTAAGCTTGTATGCAAGGGATATGCTTAGAAGGAGGGAGAAGACTATGGAGAAACCTTTGCTCATGTGGCTAGACTAGAAGGTGTTTGAATGCTACTTGCATTTGCAACATTTAAGGGATTTAAGGTTTATTAGATGGATGTGAAGTCATCTTTTTTGAATAGAATCCTGGAAGAGGAAGTGTATATAGAACAACTAGAAGGGTTTGCCTTATCAGAAGACAATGACATGGTGTGTAGATTACACAAAGCCTTGTATGGACTAAAAAAGGCACATAGGGCATGGTATGAAAGACTACACTCTCATCTTATGAAGATTGGATTTCAGAGAACAAGTGAAGATAGCAACATCTACTTGAAATCAGAAGGTGATCGGATTCTGATCTATGAAGTGTTTGTGGATGACATAATCTTTGGAGGAGATGATAAATGAGTCATGTGTTTGCAGATGAAATGAAGAAAGAATTTGAGATGTCTTTAATAAGAGAGATAAAGTTCTTCATTGGTTTACAAATTCAGTAAATGAAAGAGGGTATCTTGATTACCTAGTCCAAGTATGTCAAACAAGTATTGAATACTTTTAGCATGGAGGAAAGCAAACCGGTTGGTACATCGATGGTGACTGGCTATAAACTGACTAAGGAAGATGATTCAACACTAGTGAATGAAAAGGAGTATCGGTCAATGATCGGTAAGCTACACTATGTGGTGCACAACAGATCAGATATTGCTCATGCAGTAGGCATAGTAGCTCATTTTCAGAAATGTCCAAGAGAATCCCACTTGGTAGCAGTTAAAAGGATTCTTAGATATTTGAAAGGAACAGTTGATTATGGATTGTGGTATCCATATAATGGTGTCTATAATCTTAAGGTATATACCGATGCTGATTGGGTAGGTAATGTGGGTGACTGGAAGAGCACAACCAGTGGAGTGTTCTTTCTAGATGGAAGATTAGTATCATGGACAAGTAAGAAGTAGAGCTGTATTTCCCAATCTACAGCTGAAGCAGAATATGTGGCAATATTTATGAATTGCACTCAAGGAATTTGGATGAAGTATGTATTGGAAGGTTTCAAGGTACCTATATCTGAACCGGTAAACATATTTTGTGATAACACAAGTGCAATAAATATTTCCAAGAATCCGGTATTGCATGCTAGAACTAAGCACATTGAGCTTAAATATCACTACTTGAGAGAGAAAGTTCAGAATAAGGAGGTTGTACTACAACATGTTTCCAGTAAGGAGCAACTAGCAGATATATTCACTAAGCCCTTACCAAAGACTACATTTACCTATTTGAGAGGTGAATTAGGGGTTCTGCCCCTTCATGAAGTCAACTAAAATATGTGTGCTTTGCATCAGTCAAGTACTACAGTGACAAATCTTTCAGGATTGATGTGTTGAAGGATGCTACTCCTTAGGGGGAGCAACATAGTAGACTTTGGAAGCTTGTGCCTCCACTTTGGCATTGTTGTCAAAGGGAGAGAATATATATGATATATGGGGAGAAGATATATGATGATGAAGATACACTGGTCTATGATGTTTACAATTGCAATGCTACACTAAGTATTGCCATCAATGCCAAAGGGGGAGATTGTTGGATATCATTGGCATATAATGAGCCAAAATGTTGATATGATGATAATGTATATTGTCATTGATGTCAATAAGTTTAAGTGAACCGGTATGAAGAGGTATGAGGAGACGTAGTGAACCGCTTTCAGGGTTTCACTAAGTGTGACTACCGGTTGGTAGTCTCAACTCTAGGGTTATCGGTTTGGTGATCCAGCATGTGCGATGCAACTAATGATACTCTGTGATGAGTTAGCTAAGAGATGTGAATGAGATCGAGGTGCCACATCAGCCTTGTGCACATGAAGGACTTCCTTGAGGATCTTGCATGAGAAGATCGATCGCGTTTGGAGTCTACCTCACGAATGATCATTCTTCTTAACGATATGAGAAGAAAGTGTGATGGGTTACTAATTCCCATGTGCGGTGATGAATGAATGATGTAGATTGTCTTGTGATCTGTTTGAAATTGTAATGCTCTATGCAATGTGTTTGGACAGTCAGGGTTGGACCGCCTGTGTTGTAAACCTAAGATGCTTAGGGTTTAGGGTTTATGCTACCGACCTAAGTGTTGCCTATAAGGTCGATGATGTTTGTTATTGTAAAGTTGTTGGCAAATGTTGTGTGTGTGTGTATCCAAGTGATTAGATACTTGATACTTGCCAGACCAGTAAGAGGAAAATTGCAGAGTGTGATTGTAGAGTAGAGGAAATGAAAAGGATCTACCTTGGCATGGAGTTTTGTTATCAGATCAGAGTTTTACCTGTTGTCTTGTAATCATTTCAAAAGTTGGAAAATCCCTTTACCGGGTAGCTTTAAAAAGCTTATTGTAAAACCTGTAACTAGGTGACTTAAGATCATTGAGTTCTTCAAATCCTCTAGCTAGGTAACCTTTAATAGGGGTATATAGCCATCCCTTAACCGGGTGATCTCTAACAGGACCGGTTCCTAACAGAACCTTATTATAAAGTATTTAACTCGACAAGGATCCTAATAGGGCGAGCTTCAAAAGAGTTCAAAAACAAGCTTGTGGGTATTCATCCCCACCATGGTTTTTCCCATTTAGGTTTCCGCGTGAAAAATTTGTGTGTTATGTGTTACGCATTTTTCATGTGATGTTTATAAATTATTTGGTTGAAATATTATGCATGTAGAGTTAATGGGTTATGGTATTACTAGTATACCACATGCATATGTTTATGGGTGAAGTGATGTCAAGTATTGGGGTATGTGCAGGATCATGGTGTGCCAAAACAGGCCCTTAAGTGGCAATGAAATTTCAGAAA